>NW_026290809.1:45000-362155 GCF_023373465.1 Oncorhynchus keta
TGATGGGTTCAACAGTAACTGATGGGTTCAACAGTAACTGATGGGTTCAACAGTAACTGATGGGTTCAACAGTAACTGATGGGTTCAAGTAATGATGGGTTCAACAGTAACTGATGGGTTCAACAGTAACTGATGGGTTCAACAGTAACTGATGGGTTCAACAGTAACTGATGGGTTCAACAGTAACTGATGGGTTCAACAGTAACTGATGGGTTAACAGTAACTGATGGGTTCAACAGTAACTGATGGGTTCAACAGTAACTGATGGGTTCATGGGTAGTAACTGACTGGGTTCAACAGTAACTGATGGGGGTGATGGGTTCAACAGTAACTGATGGGTTCAGTAACTGATGGGTAGTAACTGATGGGTTCAACAGTAACTGATGGGTTCAACAGTAACTGATGGGTTCAACAGTTGATGGGTTCAACAGTAACTGATGGGTTCAACAGTAACTGATGGGTTCAACAGTAACTGATGGGTTCAACAGTAACTGATGGGTTCAACAGTAACTGATGGGTTCAGTAAACAGTAACTGATGGGTTCAACAGTAACTGATGGGTTCAACAGTAACTGATGGGTTCAACAGTAACTGATGGGTTCAACAGTAACTGATGGGTTCAACAGTAACTGATGGGTTCAGTAGTAACTGATGGGTTCAACAGTAACTGATGGGTTCAACAGTAACTGATGGGTTCAACAGTAACTGATGGGTTCAACAGTAACTGATGGGTTCAGTAGTAACTGATGGGTTCAGTAGTAACTGATGGGTTCAACAGTAACTGATGGGTTCAACAGTAACTGATGGGTTCAGTAGTAACTGATGGGTTCAACAGTAACTGATGGGTTCAGTAGTAACTGATGGGTTCAACAGTAACTGATGGGTTCAACAGTAACTGATGGGTTCAACAGTAACTGATGGGTTCAACAGTAACTGATGGGTTCAACAGTAACTGATGGGTTCAACAGTAACTGATGGGTTCAACAGTAACTGATGGGTTCAACAGTAACTGATGGGTTCAACAGTAACTGATGGGTTCAACAGTAACTGATGGGTTCAACAGTAACTGATGGGTTCAGTAGTAACTGATGGGTTCAACAGTAACTGATGGGTTCAGTAGTAACTGATGGGTTCAACAGTAACTGATGGGTTCAACAGTAACTGATGGGTTCATGGGTTCAGTAACTGATGGGTTCAACAGTAACTGATGGGTTCAACAGTAACTGATGGGTTCAACAGTAACTGATGGGTTCAACAGTAACTGATGGGTTCAACAGTAACTGATGGGTTCAACAGTAACTGATGGGTTCAACAGTAACTGATGGGTTCAACAGTAACTGATGGGTTCAACAGTAACTGATGGGTTCAACAGTAACTGATGGGTTCAACAGTAACTGATGGGTTCAACAGTAACTGATGGGTTCAACAGTAACTGATGGGTTCAACAGTAACTGATGGGTTCAACAGTAACTGATGGGTTCAACAGTAACTGATGGGTTCAACACAGTAACTGATGGGTTCAACTGAGTTAACTGATGGGTTCAACAGTAACTGATGGGTTCAGTAACTGAACAGTAACTGATGGGTTCAACAGTAACTGATGGGTTCAACAGTAACTGATGGGTTCAACAGTAACTGACAGTAACTGATGGGTTCAACAGTAACTGATGGGTTCAGTAACTGAGTAACTGATGGGTTCAACAGTAACTGATGGGTTCAGTAACAGTAACTGATGGGTTTAACTAGATGTGGGTTCAACAGTAACTGATGGGTTCCACCCCCTGATGGGCAGTCTGGGTTCAGAGGGATGGGTTGTAGACTGATGGGTTCAACAGTAACTGATGGGTTCAACAGTAACTGATGGGTTCAGTTATTTCCTAACAGTCATTAACTGAGTGGGCAGCAGAGCCTTTGGAGCCAGAGACAGATAAACATAGATATGGCCAGCTTTACAAGTGGTACACTATTCCCTATTTAGTGCACTACTTTTGACCAGAAGCCTATGGGGCTAGTAGTGCACTACTTTTGACCAGAAGCCTATGGGGCTAGTAGTGCACTACTTTTGACCAGAAGCCTATGGGGCTAGTAGTGCACTAGATAGGGAATAGGGTGCCATTTGGGACACGTATGACTGTGAATGGAGGCTCATTACAACACATCAGTGTTCTGTTACCCAGAGTTCCACATGGTTGCTGAACGGAGCAGAGCAGGGAAGCAGTGCATTGTGGGGTTAATGATATGGAATGAGAGGGAAACACAACACACCAACACCTTTCTTTCTCCCTCTCTCCCTCTCCTTTTCTCTCTCTCTCTCTCTCTCTCTCTCTCTCTCTCTCTCTCTCTCTCTCTCTCTCTCTCTCTCTCTCTCTCTCTCTCTCTCTCTCTCTCTCTCTCTCTCTCTCTCTCTCTCTCTCTCTCTCTCTGTCTCTCTCTCTCTCTCTCTCTCTCTCTCTCTCTCTCTCTCTCTCTCCCTCTCTCTCTCTCCCTCTCTCTCTCTCTCTTCTCTCTCTGTCTCTCTCTCTCTCTCTCTCTCTCTCTCTCTCTCTCTCTGTCTCTCTCTCTCTCTCTCTCTCTCTCTCTCTCTCTTCTCTCTCTTTCCCAGTCTCTCTTTTCTCTCTCTCTCCTTTCTCTCTCTGTCTCTCTGTCTCTCTCTCTCTCTCTGTCTCTCTCTCTCTCTCTCTCTCTCTCTCAGTAACTTTAACATCTCTCTGTCATCTCTCGTCTACATCTCGTTCTCTCTCTCTCTCTCTCTCTCGAACTCTTCTCTCTCTAATTGATGGGTCAGAGCGACAGCAAGAAGAGTTACTCCGGCTGGTCCTTCTACTGGTCGTCTGTCCTTCATCATAACTCAGAGATGGTGGGCGTTCTGGTTCAACAGTCCACATGTTTATAGAGAAACACCGGAAGCAGATGGGCCAAGTCTCGCACCGAACTCACTCAAGAAATCAGCGTTCAGCCGTGCTCCTGGGTCTTACCGTTCTCCCAGTCTGATGGGTTCTCTCTGCTCCAGCATCCTGATGGGTTCTCTCCGAGGCGTTCAGCTCTCTGATTGCTCTCTCCCATGGGGGAAGGGGGTTCAACTCTCCTCTCTCTCTCCCGGGGACAGCCTCCGACCTCCCCATCTCTCACGCTCTCTCCCTCCTCTTTCTCTCTCGAGGGCCTCTCTAAGGCAATTTCGTCAAGGCTCTAACTGTGCTCAATTCAGCAGAGGGAGTTTCTACAGGGCGGTCTCTGGCCAATACCAAGGACTACGGCAAAGACGTTTCCTCTAGGAGAACCACGCCCTCTCCCTCTCTAGGGGCCTAGGAGATCATTGGATGGGAGATGGATGATGATAATGATGATGAGAGACAGTAGGGAGGAAGAGGCATTATGAACTTTGACCTCACTCTGCAACCTCCGGGGATAATTGGCACAAAGGGGTCTGAAATCTGACGTTGGAAACACCTAACCACAGATCTAGGATCAGATTCCTTTGAAACCCCTCTAACCTCATCCCCTAGTGGAGGGGGTCTCTCTCGTTCCTCTCGCCCAAACTCATCTCCCAGTGCAGGGGGCTACTCCCTTAACCTCATCCCCTAGTGCAGGGGGGCACTACCACTTAACCTCATCCCCTAGTGCTCTCTCTCTCTCTCAAAAGGGGGCACTACCACTTCACCTCATCCCCTAGTGGTGGGGGTGGGCACTCCACACCTCATCCCCGGAGTGCAGGGGGCCTACCAGTCTCCTCATCCCCTAGTGGAGGGGAACTCTATCAAGAAACCTCATCCCCTAGTGCAGGGGGGCACTACCCTTAACCTCATCCCCAGTGGAGGGGGGTGGGCACTACCACTTAACCTCATCCCCTAGTGCAGGGGGTTACACTACCCCTTAACCTCATCCCCTAGTGGAGGGGGGGCACTACCCCCGGACCTCATCCCCAGTGGAGGGGTGGGCTCAATTCAGAGAGGGAGTTTCTACCCCTCTAACCTCATCCCCTAGTGGAGGGGGGTAACTACCCCTTAACCTCATCCCCTAGTGGAGGGGGGCACTACCCCTAACCTCATCCCCTAGTGGAGGGGTGGGCACTACCCCTTAACCTCATCCCCTAGTGCAGGGGGGGCACTACCCCTCTAACCTCATCCCCTAGTGCAGGGGTGGGCACTACCCCTTAACCTCATCAGTGGAGGGGGCACTACCCCTTAACCTCATCCCCTAGTGGAGGGGGGGCACTACCCCTTAACCTCATCCCCTAGTGGAGGGGGGCACTATAACCTCATCCCCTAGTGCAGGGGGGCACTACCCCTTAACCTCATCCCCTAGTGGAGGGGTGGGCACTACCCCTTAACCTCATCCCCTAGTGGAGGGGGGCACTACCCCTTAACCTCATCCCCTAGTGGAGGGGGGGGCACTACCCCTTAACCTCATCCCCTAGTGCAGGGGGGCACTACCCCTTAACCTCATCCCCTAGTGGAGGGGGGGCACTACCCCTTAACCTCATCCCCTAGTGGAGGGGTGGGCACTACCCCTTAACCTCATCCCCTAGTGCAGGGGTGGGCACTACCCCTTAACCTCATCCCCTAGTGCAGGGGGGGGCACTACCCCTTAACCTCATCCCCTAGTGGAGGGGGGGGCACTACCCCTTAACCTCATCCCCTAGTGCAGGGGGGGGCACTACCCCTTAACCTCATCCCCTAGTGGAGGGGTGGGCACTACCCCTTAACCTCATCCCCTAGTGGAGGGGGGGCACTACCCCTTAACCTCATCCCCTAGTGGGGGGGGCACTACCCCTTAACCTCATCCCCTAGTGGAGGGGGGTAACTACCCCTTAACCTCATCCCCTAGTGGAGGGGGGGCACTACCCCTTAACCTCATCCCCTAGTGGAGGGGTGGGCACTACCCCTTAACCTCATCCCCTAGTGCAGGGGTGGGCACTACCCCTTAACCTCATCCCCTAGTGGAGGGGGGGCACTACCCCTTAACCTCATCCCCTAGTGGAGGGGGGGGCACTACCCCTTAACCTCATCCCCTAGTGGAGGGGGGGTGGGCACTACCCCTTAACCTCATCCCCTAGTGGAGGGGGGGCACTACCCTTAACCTCATCCCCTAGTGGAGGGGGGGCACTACCCCTTAACCTCATCCCCTAGTGGAGGGGGGGCACTACCCCTTAACCTCATCCCCTAGTGGAGGGGGGCACTACCCCTTAACCTCATCCCCTAGTGCAGGGGGGGCACTACCCCTTAACCTCATCCCCTAGTGAGGGGGGGCACTACCCTTAACCTCATCCCCTAGTGCAGGGGTGGGCACTACCCCATAACCTCATCCCCTAGTGCAGGGGTGGGCACTACCCCTTAACCTCATCCCCTAGTGCAGGGGGCACTACCCCTTAACCTCATCCCCTAGTGCAGGGGTGGACACTACCCCTTAACCTCATCCCCTAGTGGAGGGGTGGGCACTACCCCTTAACCTCATCCCCTAGTGCAGGGGTGGGCACTACCCCTTAACCTCATCCCCTAGTGCAGGGGTGGGCACTACCCCTTAACCTCATCCCCTAGTGCAGGGGGGCACTACCCCTTAATCTCATCCCCTAGTGCAGGGGTGGGCACTACCCCTTAACCTCATCCCCTAGTAGAGGGGGGGTGGGCACTACCCCTTAACCTCATCCTTTAGTGGAGGGGTGGGCACTACCCCTTAACCTCATCCCCTAGTGGAGGGGGGCGGTGGCACTAACCCTTAACCTCATCCTCTAGTGCAGGGGTGGGCACTACCCCCTAACCTCATCCTCTGTGCAGGGGGGCTGGGCACTACTGGTGAGTTGTACCAGAGGACTGTGAGTTGTTGCCATCCCCGTAGAGGACTGTGAGTTGTTGCCCCCTGTACTAGAGGAATGTGAGTTGCTGCCCACCCCCTGTACTAGAGGACTGTGAGTTCCTACCCACCCCCTGTACTAGAGGACTGTGAGTTGTTGCCCCCTGTACTAGAGGACTGTGAGTTTCTGCCCACCCCCTGTACTAGAGGACTGTGAGTTGTTGCCCACCCCCTGTACTAGAGGACTGTGAGTTGCTGCCCACCCCCTGTACTAGAGGACTGTGAGTTGTTGCCCACCCCCTGTACTAGAGGACTGTGAGTTGTTGCCCCCTGTACTAGAGGACTGTGAGTTGCTGCCCCCTGAACTAGAGGACTGTGAGTTGCTGCCCACCCCCTGTACTAGAGGACTCTGAGTTGCTGCCCCCTGTACTAGAGGACTGTGAGTTGTTGCCCACCCCTGTACTAGAGGACTGTGAGTTGTTGCCCACCCCTGTACTAGAGGACTGTGAGTTGTTGCCCCCTGTACTAGAGGACTGTGAGTTGCTGCCCCCTGCACTAGAGGACTGTGAGTTGTTGCCCACCCCCTGTACTAGAGGACTGTGAGTTGCTGCCCCCTGCACTAGAGGACTGTGAGTTGTTGCCCACCCCCTGTACTAGAGGACTGTGAGTTGCTGCCCACCCCCTGTACTAGAGGACTGTGAGTTGTTGCCCACCCCCTGTACTAGAGGACTGTGAGTTGTTGCCCACCCCCTGTACTAGAGGACTGTGAGTTGCTGCCCCCTGTACTAGAGGACTGTGAGTTGTTTCCCACCCCCTGTACTAGAGGACTGTGAGTTGTTGCCCATCCCCTGTACTAGAGGACTGTGAGTTGCTGCCCACCCCTGTACTAGAGCACTGTGTGTTGCTGCCCCCTGCACTAGAGGACTGTGAGTTGTTGCCCACCCTTGCACTAGAGGACTGTGAGTTGTTGCCCACCCACCGGACTAGAGGACTGTGAGTTGCTGCCGACTCCCTGCACTAGAGGACTGTGAGTTGCTGCCCACCCCCTGTACTAGAGCACTGTGAGTTGCTGCCCCCTATACTAGAGGACTGTGAGTTGCTGCCCACCCCCTGTACTAGAGGACTGTGAGTTGCTGCCCACCCCGTGTACTAGAGGACTGTGAGTTGCTGCCCCCTGTACTAGAGGACTGTGAGTTGCTGCCCCCTGTACTAGAGGACTGTTAGTTGCTGCCCACCCCCTGTACTAGAGGACTGTGAGTTGCTGCCCACCCCCTGTACTAGAGGACTGTGAGTTGCTGCCCCCTGCACTAGAGGACTGTGAGATGTTGCCCACCCCCTGTACTAGAGGACTGTGAGTTGCTGCCGACTCCCTGCACTAGAGGACTGTGAGTTGCTGCCCACCCCCTGTATTAGAGCACTGTGAGTTGCTGCCCCCTGCACTAGAGGACTGTGAGTTGTTGCCCCCTGTACTAGAGGACTGTGAATTTCTGCCCACCCCCTGTACTAGAGGACTGTGAGTTGTTGCCCACCCCTGTACTAGAGGACTGTGAGTTGCTGCCCACTCCCTGTACTAGAGGACTGTGAGTTGTTGCCCACCCCCTGTACTAGAGGACTGTGAGTTGTTGCCCCCTGTACTAGAGGACTGTGAGTTGCTGCCCCCTGTACTAGAGGACTGTGAGTTGTTGCCCACCCCCTGTACTAGAGGACTGTGAGTTGTTGCCCACCCCCTGTACTAGAGGACTGTGAGTTGCTGCCCACCCCCTGTACTAGAGGACTGTGAGTTGCTGCCGACTCCCTGCACTAGAGGACTGTGAGTTGCTGCCCACCCCCTGTACTAGAGCACTGTGAGTTGCTGCCCCCTGCACTAGAGGACTGTGAGTTGTTGCCCACCTCTGCACTAGAGGACTGTGAGCTGCCCACCCCCTGTACTAGAGGACTGTGAGTTGCTGCCCACCCCCTGTACTAGAGGACTGTGAGTTGCTGCCCACCCCCTGAACTAGAGGACTGTGAGTTGCTGCCCACCCCCTGTACTAGAGGACTGTGAGTTGTTGCCCACCCCCTGCACTAGAGGACTGTGAGTTGCTGCCCACCCCTGTACTAGAGGACTGTGAGTTGTTGCCCACCCCCTGCACTAGAGGACTGTGAGTTGCTGCCCACCCCCTGTACAGGAGGACTGTGAGTTGCTGCCCACCCCCTGTACAGGAGGACTGTGAGTTGCTGCCCACCCCCTGCACTAGAGGACTGTGAGTTGCTGCCCACCCCCTGTACTAGAGGACTGTGAATTGTTGCCCACCCCCTGTACTACAGGACTGTGAGTTGCTGCCCCCTGTACTAGAGGACTGTGAGTTGTTGCCCACCCCCTGTACTAGAGGACTGTGAGTTGTTGCCCACCCCCTGTACTAGAGGACTGTGAGTTGTTGCCCACCCCCTGTACTAGAGGACTGTGAGTTGTTGTACACCCCCTGTACTAGAGGACTGTGAGTTGCTGCCCCCTGTACTAGAGGACTGTGAGTTGCTGCCCACCCCTGTACTAGAGGACTGTGAGTTGCTGCCCCCTGTACTAGAGGACTGTGAGTTGCTGCCCCCTGTACTAGAGGACTGTGAGTTGCTGCCCCCTGTACTAGAGGACTGTTAGTTGCTGCCCACCCCTGTACTAGAGGACTGTGAGTTGCTGCCCACCCCCTGTACTAGAGCACTGTGAGTTGCTGCCCCCTGTACTAGAGGACTGTGAGTTGCTGCCCCCTGCACTAGAGGACTGTGAGTTGTTGCCCACCCCCTGTACTAGAGGACTGTGAGCTGCTGCCCACCCCCTGTACTAGAGGACTGTGAGTTGCTGCCCACCCCCTGTACTAGAGGACTGTGAGTTGCTGCCCACCCCTGTACTAGAGGACTGTGAGTTGCTGCCCACCCCTGTACTAGAGGACTGTGAGTTGCTGCCCCCTGTACTAGAGGACTGTGAGTTGCTGCCCACCCCCTGTACTAGAGGACTGTGAGTTGTTGCCCCCTGCACTAGAGGACTGTGAGTTGCTGCCCCCTGCACTAGAGGACTGTGAGTTGTTGCCCCCTGTACTAGAGGACTGTGAGTTGCATCCCCTGTACTAGAGGACTGTGAGTTGCTGCCCACCCCCTGTACTAGAGGACTGTGAGTTGCTGCCCACCCCCTGTACTAGAGCACTGTGAGTTGCTTCCCCCTGTACTAGAGGACTGTGAGTTGCTGCCCACCCCCTGTACTAGAGGACTATGAGTTTTTGCCCCCTGCACTAGAGGACTGTGAGTTGCCCACCTGTACTAGAGAACTGTGAGTTGTTGCCCACCCCCTGCACTAGAGGACTGTGAGTTGCTGCCCACCCCCTGAACTGGAGGACTGTGAGTTGCTGCCCACCCCCTGTACTAGAGGACTGTGAGTTGCTGCCCACCCCCTGTACAGGAGGACTGTGAGTTGCTGCCCACCCCCTGCACTAGAGGACTGTGAGTTGCTGCCCACCCCCTGTACTAGAGGACTGTAAGTTGCTGCCCACCCCTGTACAAGAGGACTGTGAGTTGCATCCCCTGTACTAGAGGACTGTGGGTAGGGGATGTAGGTTCACTAGGGTATGAAGACAGATCAGTGGTTAGGACCAGCCACTATCTACTCCAGGGTGAGGGGAGGGTCGACAAGAGGAGGGGACCCGTTTGAGCTTTTGAACTTTGAACTGTGAACTTCAACCCCTAGCCTCAGTAGCAGGGAGCACTGAGAGGCTTCCACTCCTTCTCTGTTTATATCTATATCAGTTCTTAGGGGTTTTGTAAAATCCCCAGGTTTTTCCCAGAATTCCTGATTGGTTGGTTGGGCTCCGGATTCACTCTTGATTCCAGGAATCTTCCAACCAGGATTTCTGGAAAACGTGAGAATGTGCAGTGGGGGGGGGGGTTGACCAGAATTTTCCAACCCTACCGGTTATATTTAACTGAACAGGTTGACCCAACCCTGCCTTAACTCCTGATCTAGGATCAGTTTTGCCTTCTGACCTCTATTGGTAAAGGTAAGAGAGGACAGTCAGAAGACCTTAGGGGGTTGCACAATTCTGGCAACCTTCCCCCCCAAAAAATTCCCAGGTTTTCCAGAATCCCCAGTGGGAGGAATCTAGGATTTATGGGAAAGTTACAGGGATATTTTAAACCACAAGGACAGCTGATCTTAGATTTTGTGGTTAGGAGGTTAACTTTAACCTGGAGTATATTTAACTCTTAGATGGTAAATGTTAGATAATTGGTGCTTCCTTCTTCTCTTTTACTTCCTCATACCAGTCTGTCACTTCCTGTCCTTCTTCTCTTTACTCCCTCATACCAGTTTGTCACTTCCTGTCCTTCTTCTCTTTACTCTCTCATACCAGTCTGTCACTTCCGGGGTTTCTCCTTTTTCACCTGAAACTCTTTAAAAAAATAACATGTCTGTCACTTCCTGTCCTTCTCACCAGTCTGTCACTTCCTGTCCTTCTTCTCACCAGTCTGTCACTTCCTGTCCTTCTCATCTTTTTACCTGAAACTCTTTAAAAAAAAAACATATGTTGTCTGTACATTCCTGTCCTTCTTCTCCCCAGTCTGTCACTTCCCATCCTCACCCCCCTCCTTTCTGTCCCTAAAAAAACCACCTCACCCCCTCCTCACCCTCTGTCCCTCCTCCCTTCTCCCTTTCCTCCCCCTCTGTCCCTCCCTCACCCCTCCTCACCCCTCCTCACCCTCTGTCTCTCCTCCCTGGTCCTCACCCCTCCTCACCCTCTGTCTCTCCTCCCTCCCCCCTCCTCATATCTCTGTCCCTGGTTCCTCACCCCTCCTCACCCCTCCTCACCCTCTGTCCCTCCTACCTCACCCCTCCTCACCCTCTGTCTCTCCTACCTCACCCCTCCTCACTCTCTGTCTCTCCTACCTCACCCTTCCTCACCCTCTGTCCCTCCTCCCCCTCCCTCACCCTCTGTCTCTCCTACCTCACCCCTCCTCACCCTCTGTCTCTCCTACCTCACCCCTCCTCACCCTCTGTCCCTCCTCCCTTCTCCCTCACCCCTCCTCACCCCTCCTCATCCTCTGTCTCTCCTACCTCACAACTCCTCATCCTCTGTCCCTCCTACCTCACCCCTCCTCACCCTCTGTCTCTCCTACCTCACCATTCATCACCCTCTGTCCCTTCTCCCTCACCCCTCCTCACCCGTCCTCACCCTCTTTCCCTTCTCCCTCACCCCTCCTCCCTCACCCGTCCTCACCCTCCTCACCCTCTGTCCCTTCTCCCTCACCCCTCCTCCTTCACCCCTCCTCACCCTCTGTCCCTGCTCCCTCACCCCTCCACACCCCTCCTCACCCTCTGTCCCTCCTACCTCACCCCTCCTCACCCTCTGTCCATGCTCCCTCACCCCTCCTCCCCCATTCCAAGAGCAGTTCAGTTCATCTAGCGACTCCTCATCCGTCATACATGTTACATACTGTACCTGACATCATACATGTTACATACTGTACCTGACATGTTACATACTGTACCTGACATGTTACATACTGTACCTGACATGTTACATACTGTACCTGACATGTTACATACTGTACCTGACATCATACATACTGTACCTGACATGTTACATACTGTACCTGACATCATACATACTGTACCTGACATGTTACATACTGTACCTGACATGTTACATACTGTACCTGACATCATACATGTTACATACTGTACCTGACATCATACATGTAGAAAGACACAAACTAACAAGTTACATACTGTACCTGACAGATAATGTTACATAGAGGACCTGACATCATAGATAGAGGACCTGACATAAGGTTACATACTGTACCTGACATGTTACATACTGTACCTGACATCATACATGTTACATACTGTACCTGACATCATACATGTAGAAAGACAGGGGGAAGATAAGGAGAGAGAGAGAGAGAGAGATAAGGAGAGAGAGAGGGGGAGAGAAGAGAGGAGAGAGAGAGGAGGGGGAGAGATAAGGAGAAGAGAGAGGAGGGGGAGAGATAAGGAGAGAGAGAGGAGGGTGAGAGATAAGGAGAGAGAGAGGAGGGGGTGAGATAAGAGAGAGAGAGGAGGGGGAGAGAAGAGAGAGAGAGGGAGGGGAGATCAAGAGAGAGAGAGGAGGGGGAGAGATAAGAGAGAGAGAGAGGAGGGGGAGAGATAAGGAGAGATGAGGGGGAGAGATAAGGAGAGAGAGAGGAGGGGGAGAGATAAGGAGAGAGAGAGGAGGGGGAGAGATAAGGAGAGAGAGAGGAGGGGGAGAGATAAGGAGAGAGAGAGGAGGGTGAGAGATAAGGAGAGAGAGAGGAGGGGGAGAGATAAGGAGAGAGAGAGGAGGGTGAGAGATAAGGAGAGAGAGAGGAGGGTGAGAGATAAGGAGAGAGAGAGGAGGGGGAGAGATAAGGAGAGAGAGAGGGGGGAGAGATAAGGAGAGAGAGAGGAGGGGGAGAGATAAGGAGAGAGAGAGGAGGGGAGAGAGAAGGAGAGAGAGGGGGGGGGAGAGATAAGGAGAGAGAGAGGAGGGGAGAGATAAGGAGAGAGAGAGGAGGGGGAGAGATAAGGAGAGAGAGAGGAGGGGGAGAGATAAGGAGAGAGGAGGGGGAGAGATAAGGAGAGAGAGAGGGAGAGAGAGATAAGGAGAGAGAGAGGAGGGGGAGAGATAAGAGAGAGAGAGGGAGAGATAAGGAGAGAGAGGAGGGGGGAGAGATAAGAGAGAGAGATGAGGGGGAGAGATAAGGAGAGAGAGAGGAGGGGGAGAGATAAGGAGAGAGAGAGGAGGGTGAGAGATAAGGAGAGAGAGAGGAGGGGGAGAGATAAGGAGAGAGAGAGGAGGGTGAGAGATAAGGAGAGAGAGAGGAGGGTGAGAGATAAGGAGAGAGAGAGGAGGGGGAGAGATAAGGAGAGAGGAGGGGGAGAGATAAGGAGAGGGAGGGGAGGGGGAGAGATAAGGAGAGATGAGGGGGAGAGATAAGGAGAGAGAGAGGAGGGGGAGAGATAAGAGGAGAAGAGGAGATAAGGGGGAGAGAGAGAAGGAGAGAGGAGAGAGAGAGGAGGGGGAGAGAGAAAGGAGAGAGAGAAAGGAGAGGAGGAGAGAGGAGGTGGAGAGAGAAGGAGAGCCAGGGAAGGAGACAGGAGGGGGAGAGAGAGAAGGAGAGAGGAGGGGGAGAGGAGAGAGGAGGGGGAGAGAGAGAAGGAGAGAGGAGGGGGAGGGAGAGGAGAGAGTGAGGAAAGAGAGAAGAGAGTCGAGAGAGAGGGGGGAGAGACAGGGAGAGAGGGAGAGGGACAGAGGAAGAGAGAGAGAGACATAGAGGGAGAAGGACAGAGAGAGAGAGAGAGAGAGAGAGGGAGAGAGACAGAGAGAGACTAGAGAGAGAGAGAGACTAGAGAGAGAGACATAGAGGGACAGAGGAAGAGAGAGAGAGAGAGAGAGAGAGAGAGAGAGAGAGAGAGAGAGAGAGAGAGAGAGAGAGAGAGAGAGAGAGAGAGAGAGAGAGAGAGAGAGAGAGAGAGAGAGAGAGAGAGAGAGAGAGGAGAGAGAGAGAGAACCTCCTGCATTATGTGTCTATCCCCCTTCTCTCTAAACGTTGACAAGTGTTTTATAGCGTAATGAACCATGAAAACAACACTAAGTTGACGATACAAATAGTCCACTTCTATCATGATAAATACGTGAACAATAAAGTTGTTTTAAAGTCTCTAAACTGTCTCAGTTATCATGCTGTGCTCTATACTCTATACCATTGCAACGTGACCAAGGGGGGGAAGTGGGGAGAGGTCAAAGGTTGAGCTGCCGGTCCAGATGACGAGCAGCGAGTGAAATGCTAATGATTTTAGCTTAACATGTACGTAACACCATTCACCTTGAATTAGCATCGTTTAGTGAAGGTACATATCGCGTTAAATTAGCATTTGTTAGCTTACATACCAATAGCACTAAATTAGCATTGTTAGCATAGATACTTATAGCGCTAAATTATGTAATGCTAGACTACGACACTCAACCTCAAGCCACGCTATGTAATGCTAGGCTATGCTATGTAATGCTAGGCTATGCTATGTAATGCTAGGCGGCTACGCTATGTAATGCTAGACTACGCTATGTAATGCTAGGTGGCTACACTATGCAATGCTAGACTACGCTATGTAATGCTAGGCGGCTACGCTATGTAATGCTAGGCATGATATGTAATGCTAGACTATGCTATGTAATGCTAGGCGGCTACGCTATGTAATGCTAGACTGCGCTATGTAATGCTAGGCGGCGACGCTATGTAATGCTAGGCATGCTATGTAATGCTAGGCGGCTACGCTATGTAATGCTAGGCATGCTATGTAATGCTAGACTACGCTATGTAATGCTAGGTGGCTACGCTATGTAATGCTAGACTATGCTATGTAATGCTAGGTGGCTACACTATGTAATGCTAGACTACGCTATGTAATGCTAGGCGGCTACGCTATGTAATGCTAGGCGGCTACGCTATGTAATGCTCGACTACGCTATGTAATGCTAGACGATGCTATGTAATGCTAGGCATGCTATGTAATGCTAGGCATGCTATGTAATGCTAGGCATGCTATGTAATGCTAGGCATGCTATGTAATGCTAGGCATGCTATGTAATGCTAGACTACGCCACTCATCTTCAAGCCAAAGTGACGACAACACATCCCAAATGTTCAAACGCCATTATGAGCAGTTCAAATACAAATCAGGATTTTACAGATGTTAAACAGTTAGCGAAATGCTTGTGCTTTAGTTCCGACAATGCAGTGATAACCAACAAGTAATCTAACTAACAGTTAAAACTACTGTCTTATACAACAGTGATAATACTGAGTTTGGGTAATGTACCCCAACAGTTATATGAATGAGTTTGGTAATCAGAGCAGTTATAATACTGTAGATGGTAATCTAGTACAGTATATAATACTGAGTTTGGGACAAAGTAAACAAAGTTATAAACTGAGTTTGGGTAATCTAATCCCAACAGATGATAATACTGAGTTTGGGTAATCTAATCCCAACAGTGATAATACTGAGTTTGGGTAATCCCAACAGTTATAATACTGAGTTTGGGTAATCTAATCCATAGATGTAACAGTGATAATACTGAGTTTGGGTAATCTAATCCCAACAGTTATAATATGAGTTTACATAATCCCATCAATTCCCAGTTATTAAAATACTGAGTTTGGGTAATCCCAACAGTTATAATACAGAGTTTGGGTAATCCAATCCCAATGTTAGTAATGGCTGTTTGGGTCTAATCCCAACAGATATAAGCTGAGTTTAGTAATCTAATCCCAACTTTGATAATACTGAGTTTGCCTTCTAATCCCAACAGTTATAATACTGAGTTTGGGTGGTTAATCCCAACAGTGATAATCTTTTGGGTTCCAGTATAATACTGAGTTTGGGTAAGGTGTCCCAACAGTTAGTTAATACTGAGTTTGGGTAATCTAATCCTCAACCTCTATAATACTGAGTTTGGGGCCACAACAGTTATAATACTGAGTTTGGGTAATCTAATCCCAACAGTTATAATACTGAGTTTGGGTAATCTAATCCCAACAGTTATAATACTGAGTTTGGGTAATCCCAACAGTTATAATACTGAGTTTGGGTAATCTAATCCCAACAGTTATAATACTGAGTTTGGGTAATCTAATCCCAACAGTTATAATACTGAGTTTGGGTAATCTAATCCCAACAGTTATAATACTGAGTTTGGGTAATCCCAACAGTTATAATACTGAGTTTGGGTAATCTAATCCCAACAGTTATAATACTGAGTTTGGGTAATCTAATCCCAACAGTTATAATACTGAGTTTGGGTAATCTAATCCCAACAGTTATAATACTGAGTTTGGGTAATCCACAACAGTTATAATACTGAGTTTGGGTAATCTAATCCCAACAGTTATAATACTGAGTTTGGGTAATCTAATCCCAACAGTTATAATACTGAGTTTGGGTAATCCCAACAGTTATAATACTGAGTTTGGGTAATCTAATCCCAACAGTTATAATACTGAGTTTGGGTAATCTAATCCCAACAGTTATAATACCGAGTTTGGGTAATCTAATCCCAACAGTTATAATACTGAGTTTGGGTAATCTAATCCCAACAGTTATAATACTGAGTTTGGGTAATCCCAACAGTTATAATACTGAGTTTGGGTAATCTAATCCCAACAGTTATAATACTGAGTTTGGGTAATCCACAACAGTTATAATACTGAGTTTGGGTAATCCCAACAGTTATGGTACTGAGTTTGGGTAATCCCAACAGTTATAATACTGAGTTTGGGTAATCTAATCCCAACAGTTATAATACTGAGTTTGGGTAATCTAATCCCAACAGTTATAATACTGAGTTTGGGTAATCCACAACAGTTATAATACTGAGTTTGGGTAATCCCAACAGTTATGGTACTGAGTTTGGGTAATCTAATCCCAACAGTTATAATACTGAGTTTGGGTAATCTAATCCCAACAGTTATAATACTGAGTTTGGGTAATCTAATCCCAACAGTTATAATACTGAGTTTGGGTAATCCCAACAGTTATAATACTGAGTTTGGGTAATCTAATCCCAACAGTTATAATACTGAGTTTGGGTAATCTAATCCCAACAGTTATAATACTGAGTTTGGGTAATCTAATCCCAACAGTTATAATACTGAGTTTGGGTAATCTAATCCCAACAGTTATAATACTGAGTTTGGGTAATCTAATCCCAACAGTTATAATACTGAGTTTGGGTAATCTAATCCCAACAGTTATAATACTGAGTTTGGGTAATCTAATCCCAACAGTTATAATACTGAGTTTGGGTAATCTAATCCCAACAGTTATAATACTGAGTTTGGGTAATCCCAACAGTTATAATACTGAGTTTGGGTAATCTAATCCAAACAGTTATAATACTGAGTTTGGGTAAATTATGTTACACACACACACACACACACACACACCTCCAGCCAGTCAATGTGATCCAACACTGAGATGTGATAAAGTACATATTTTACTTAGTCCAAGATAGAAATACTATGACATATACATATATATATATATAAAGACAGAAATAATATTATATACAGTACAATACTTAGAAATACTATGACATATACATATATATATAAAGACAGAAATAATATTATATACAGTATAGTACTTAGAAATACTATGACATACACATATATATATATACACACATATATATATATATATATATGTGTGTATGATCTGTATATATATATATAAAGACAGAAATAATATTATATACAGTATAGTACTTAGAAATACTATGTCTTACACATATATATATATATATATATAAAGACAGAAATAATATTATATACATTACAATACTTAGAAATTAAAAACATTTTTTAAAGAGTCAGTAGACTTTATTTGTGTACTGTATGTGTCACGCCTTGACCGTAGAGAGCTTCATATGTCTCTATTTTGGTTTGGTCAGGGTGTGATTAGGGTGAGCATTCTATGTCCCCTTTTCTATGATCTGTATTTCTATGTTATGGCCGGGTGTGGTTCTCAATCAGAGGCAGCTGGCTGTCTGTTGTTTCTGATTGAGAACCAAGAGAACAAAATGGTGTCAAACTTTTCCAAAATGGAGGACAAAGTCTATGGAAGTTTGACAGGCATAAGTGGTGGTCAGAGACTCTGAAGCAAAACACCCAGGTCTGGGATCGGCTCTACTCTAATTTGAAATCCCTGCCGCCATTTTGGTCATATTTAGGTAGCTTTTCCGCCACAGGGGTTTGTGGGTAGTTGTTTTCTGTATAGTTTCGTTTCCAGAACTGTTTGTTTGTCCTCTTGGTTAGTTTTTTTTTGTTCAAGTTTTCTGATTTTTAATAAAATATCATGAACACGTACCACGCTGTGCTTTGGTCCAGTCATTGACAGGAAAGAGATCGTTACACTATGTCTGTTCACCCTCTGTCTTCTTTCCTCTCCCCCCCCAAAAGAGAAGCAGAGAGAGAGAGAGAGAGAGAGAGACAGAGAGAGAGACAGAGAGAGAGAGAGAGAGAGAGAGAGAGAGAGAGAGAGAGAGAGAGAGAGAGACAGAGAGAGAGAGAGAGAGAGAGACAGAGAGAGAGACAGAGAGAGAGAGAGACAGAGAGAGAGAGAGAGAGAGAGAGAGAGACAGAGAGAGAGACAGAGAGAGGCAGAGAGAGAGAGAGAGAGAGAGAGAGAGAGAGAGAGAGAGAGAGAGAGAGAGAGAGAGAGGCAGAGAGAGAGAGAGAGAGACAGAGAGAGACAGAGAGAGACAGAGAGAGAGAGAGAGAGAGACAGAGAGAGGCAGAGAGAGAGAGAGACAGAGAGAGGCAGAGAGAGAGAGAGACAGAGAGAGAGAGAGACAGAGAGAGAGAGGCAGAGAGAGAGAGACAGCAGAGAGAGAGACAGAGAGAGAGAGAGAGAGAGAGAGAGAGAGACAGAGAGAGCAGAGAGACAGAGAGAGAGACAGAGAGAGAGAGAGAGAGAGAGCAGAGAGAGCAGAGAGAGAGACAGAGAGAGGCAGAGACGTCGAGAGACAAAGAGGAACTGAGAGGAACTGAGGGACATCGAGAGTGTGTTTTAAACATGGGTAGGGGGTGGCCTTCTGGGATTGGATCTCAGGAGGGAAGGGGGGGGGGTCGGTCTTCTGGGATTGGACCTCAGGAGGGGGGGGGGGGTCTGTCTTCTGGGATTGGACCTCAGGAGGGAGGGGGAAGTCTTCAGGGACTGGATCTCAGGATGTGTGCGTGCGTGGACACACCTACTCTCGTGAGTCAGCTGGCAGAGTATCTGCCCCCCTCTCCGGGCTTGACACTGCCACATGGGGTACTCTTCGCTCCCAGCCCCACAGGGTGCTTCTGGACATCTGTTGGGAGGAACATCCCATCCCCAAATGACAGACAATGTCCTCTACAGAGGAACAACACACACACACCTCAGCTGTGACACACTGGCTGTCTGACCCAAAGTCCACTGAGCTGAAGACCTGTCGTTATTACCTTTGGGAAGTCACACCATTTATTAGGTCTCGGCCAAGGTTACTTATCACACCATCATTTCACTGGTCATGTTGTGTGTGTGTGTGTGTGTGTGTGTGTGTGTGTGTGTGTGTGTGTGTGTGTGTGTGTGTGTGTGTGTGTGTGTGTGTGTGTGTGTGTGTGTGTGTGTGTGTGTGTGTGTGTGCCAGTGGAAGGCTGCGTTAGCGTTAGCGTTAGTGTGAGCGTTGTTAGTGTCAGCGTTAGCGTTAGTGTCAGCGTTAGCGTTAGTGTCAGCGTTAGTGTTAGTGTCAGCGTTAGCGTTAGTGTCAGCGTTAGTGTTAGTGTCAGCGTTAGCGTTAGTGTTAGTGTTAGTGTCAGCGTTAGCTTTAGTGTCAGCGTTAGTGTTAGTGTTAGCGTTAGCGTTAGTGTCAGCGTTAGCGTTAGTGTCAGCGCGTTAGTGTCAGCGTAGCGTTAGTGTTAGTGTTAGCGTTAGTGTTAGCGTTAGCGTTAGCGTGTTAGCGTTAGCGTTAGTGTCAGCGTTAGTGTTAGTGTTAGTGTCAGCGTTAGCGTTAGCGTTAGTGTTAGCGTTAGCGTTAGCGTTAGTGTCAGCGTTAGTGTTAGTGTTAGTGTCAGCGTTAGCGTTGTGTGTGTGTTAGTGTCTGTGCCAGCGTTAGTGTTAGCGTTACTTATCACACCATAGTTTCACTGGTCATGTGTATGTTAGTGTTGTGTTGTGTGTGTGTGTAGGTATGTCAGCGTTTAGTGTATGCGTTAGTGTCAGCGTTAGCAGTGCGTTAGTGTCAGCGTTAGCGTTAGTGTTAGTGTCAGCGTTAGTGTCAGCGTTAGCGTTAGCGTTAGTGTCAGCGTTAAGCGTTAGTGTTTAGTGTTAGTGTCAGCGTTAGCGTTAGTGTCAGCGTTAGCGTTAGTGTCAGTCAGCGTTAGCGTTAGTGTCAGCGTTAGCGTTAGTGTTAGCGTTAGCGTTAGTGTCAGCGTTAGCGTTAGCGTTAGTGTTATTGTCAGCGTTAGCGTTAGCCTTAGTGTCAGCGTTAGCGTTAGTGTCAGCGTCAGCGTTAGTGTTAGTGTTAGTGTCAGCGTTAGCCTTAGTGTCAGCGTTAGCGTTAGTGTCAGCGTTAGCGTTAGTGTCAGCGTTAGCGTTAGCCTTAGTGTCAGCGTTAGCGTTAGCGTTAGCGTTAGTGTTAGCGTTAGCGTTAGTGTCAGCGTTAGCATTAGTGTCAGCATCAGAGAGCTGGCTGATGATCTTACTCTGTACTCAATGATAATAATAATATAATAATAATATATAATAATAATAATATATGCCATTTAGCAGACGCTTTTATCCAAAGCGACTTACAGTCATGTGTGCATACATTCTACGTATGGGTGGTCCCGGGATCGAACCCACTACCCTGGCGTTACAAGCGCCATGCTCTACCAACTGAGCTACAGAAGGACCCCCAATGACACACAAAGATCAAAGTGTAGCTACAGTCCCAGCCTCAGTACAGCCATCCTAGTGGTGGCCCAGCCTCAGTACAGCCATCCCAGTGGTGGCCCAGCCTCAGTACAGCCATCCCAGTGTCCCAGCCTCAGTACAGCCATCCTAGTGGTGGCCCAGCCTCAGTACAGCCATCCTAGTGGTGGCCCAGCCTCAGTACAGCCATCCTATTGGTGTCCCAGCCTCAGTACAGCCATCCTAGTGGTGGCCCAGCCTCAGTACAGCCATCCTAGTGGTGGCCCAGCCTCAGTACAGCCATCCTAGTGGTGGCCCAGCCTCAGTACAGCCATCCTATTGGTGTCCCAGCCTCAGTACAGCCATCTCAGTGGTGGCCCAGCCTCAGCACAGCCAACCCAGTGTCCCAGCCTCAGTACAGCAATCCTAGTGGTGGCCCAGCCTCAGTACAGTCATCCCAGTGTCCCAGCCTCAGTACAGCCATCCTATCGGTGGCCCAGCCTCAGTACAGCCATCCTAGTGGTGGCCCAGCCTCAGTACTGCCATCCTAGTGGTGGCCCAGCCTCACCACAGCCATCCCAGTGGTGGCCCAGCCTCAGTACAGCCATCCCAGTGGTGGCCCAGCCTCAGTAGTGTCAGCGTTTGGCCCAGCCTCAGTACAGCCATCCTATTGGTGTCCCAGCCTCAGTACAGCCATCCCAGTGTCCCAGCCTCAGTACAGCCATCTCAGTGGTGGCCCAGCCTCAGCACAGCCATCCTAGTGGTGGCCCAGCCTCAGTACAGTCATCCCAGTGTCCCAGCCTCAGCACAGCCATCCCAGTGGTGGCCCAGCCTCAGCACAGCCATCCCAGTGTCCCAGCCTCAGTACAGTCATCCCAGTGTCCCAGCCTCAGCACAGCCATCCTAGTGGTGGCCCAGCCTCAGCACAGACATCCCAGTGTCCCAGCCTCAGTACAGCCATCCTAGTGGTGGCCCAGCCTCACCACAGCCATCCTAGTGGTGGCCCAGCCTCAGTACAGCCATCCCAGTTTTGGCCCAGCCTCAGTACAGCCATCCCAGTGTCCCAGCCTCATTACAGCCATCCTAGTGGTGGCCCAGCCTCAGCACAGCCATCCCAGTGGTGTCCCAGCCTCAGCACAGCCATCCCAGTGGTGGCCCAGCCTCAGCACAGCCATCCCAGTGTCCCAGCCTCAGTACAGCCATCTCAGTGGTGGCCCAGCCTCAGCACAGCCATCCCAGTGTCCCAGCCTCAGTACAGCCATCCTAGTGGTGGCCCAGCCTCACCGCAGCCATCCTAGTGGTGGCCCAGCCTCAGTACAGCCATCCCAGTTTTGGCCCAGCCTCAGTACAGCCATCCCAGTGTCCCAGCCTCATTACAGCCATCCTAGTGGTGGCCCAGCATCAGTACAGGCATCCCAGTGGTGGCCCAGCCTCAGCACAGCCATCCCAGTGTCCCAGCCTCATTACAGCCATCCAAGTGGTGGCCCAGCCTCAGTACAGCCATCCCAGTGGTGGCCCAGCCTCAGCACAGCCATCCCAGTGGTGGCCCAGCCTCAGTACAGCCATCCCAGTGTCCCAGCCTCAGTACAGCCATCTCAGTGGTGGCCCAGCCTCAGCACAGCCATCCCAGTGTCCCAGCCTCAGTACAGCCATCCTAGTGGTGGCCCAGCCTCACCGCAGCCATCCTAGTGGTGGCCCAGCCTCAGTACAGCCATCCCAGTTTTGGCCCAGCCTCAGTACAGCCATCCCAGTGTCCCAGCCTCATTACAGCCATCCTAGTGGTGGCCCAGCATCAGTACAGGCATCCCAGTGGTGGCCCAGCCTCAGCACAGCCATCCCAGTGTCCCAGCCTCATTACAGCCATCCAAGTGGTGGCCCAGCCTCAGTACAGCCATCCCAGTGGTGGCCCAGCCTCAGCACAGCCATCCCAGTGTCCCAGCCTCAGCACAGCCATCCTAGTGGTGGCCCAGCCTCAGTACAGCCATCTTGGTGGTGGCCCAGCCTCAGCACAGCCATCCCAGTGGTGGCCCAGCCTCAGTACAGCCATCCTAGTGGTGGCCCAGCCTCACCACAGCCATCCCAGTGGTGGCCCAGCCTCAGTACAGCCATCCCAGTGGTGGCCCAGCCTCAGTACAGCCATCCCAGTGGTGGCCCAGCCTCAGTACAGCCATCCCAGTGGTGGCCCAGCCTCAGCACAGCCATCCCAGTGTCCCAGCCTCAGTACAGCCATCTCAGTGGTGGCCCAGCCTCAGCACAGCCATCCCAGTGTCCCAGCCTCAGTACAGCCATCCTAGTGGTGGCCCAGCCTCACCACAGCCATCCTAGTGGTGGCCCAGCCTCAGTACAGCCATCCCAGTTTTGGCCCAGCCTCAGTACAGCCATCCCAGTGTCCCAGCCTCATTACAGCCATCCTAGTGGTGGCCCAGCCTCAGTACAGCCATCCCAGTGGTGGCCCAGCCTCAGCACAGCCATCCCAGTGTCCCAGCCTCATTACAGCCATCCTAGTGGTGGCCCAGCCTCAGTACAGCCATCCCAGTGGTGGCCCAGCCTCAGCACAGCCATCCCAGTGTCCCAGCCTCAGCACAGCCATCCCAGTGGTGGCCCAGCCTCAGCACAGCCATCCTAGTGGTGGCCCAGCCTCAGTACAGCCATCCCAGTGGTGTCCCAGCCTCAGTACAGCCATTCTAGTGGTGGCCCAGCCTCAGTACAGCCATCCCAGTGGTGGCCCAGCCTCAGCACAGCCATCCCAGTGTCCCAGCCTCACCACAGCCATCCCAGTGGTGTCCCAGCCTCAGTACAGCAATCCCAGTGGTGGCCCAGCCTCAGTACAGCCATCCCAGTGGTGGCCCAGCCTCAGTACAGCCATCCTAGTGGTGGCCCAGCCTCAGTACAGCCATCCTAGTGGTGGCCCAGCCTCAGTACAGCCATCCCAGTGGTGGCCCAGCCTCAGTACAGCCATCCCAGTGGTGGCCCAGCCTCAGTACAGCCATCCCAGTGGTGGCCCAGCCTCAGTACAGCCATCCCAGTGGTGGCCCAGCCTCAGTACAGCCATCCCAGTGGTGGCCCAGCCTCAGTACAGCCATCCTAGTGGTGGCCAGGCCTCAGTACAGCCATCCCAGTGGTGGCCCAGCTTCAGTACAGCCATCCTAGTGGTGGCCCAGACTCAGTACAGCCATCCTAGTGGTGGCCCAGCCTCAGCACAGACATCCCAGTGTCCCAGCCTCAGTACAGCCATCCTAGTGGTGGCCCAGCCTCAGCACAGCCATCCCAGTGTCCCAGCCTCAGTACAGCCATCCCAGTGGTGGCCCAGCCTCAGCACAGCCATCCTAGTGGTGGCCCAGCCTCAGCACAGCCATCCCAGTGTCCCAGCCTCAGTACAGCCATCCCAGTGGTGGCCCAGCCTCAGCACAGCCATCCCAGTGGTGGCCCAGCCTCAGCACAGCCATCCCAGTGTCCCAGCCTCAGTACAGCCATCCCAGTGGTGTCCCAGCCTCAGCACAGCCATCCTAGTGGTGGCCCAGCCTCAGCACAGCCATCCCAGTCTCCCAGCCTCAGCACAGCCATCCCAGTGTCCCAGCCTCAGCACAGCCATCCCAGTGGCCCAGCCTCAGCACAGCCATCCCAGTGTCCCAGCCTCAGCACAGCCATCCCAGTGGCCCAGCCTCAGCACAGCCATCCCAGTGTCCCAGCCTCAGCACAGCCATCCCAGTGTCCCAGCCTCAGTACAGCCATCCCAGTGGTGGCCCAGCCTCAGCACAGCCATCCTAGTGGTGGCCCAGCCTCAGCACAGCCATCCCAGTCTCCCAGCCTCAGCACAGCCTTCCCAGTGTCCCAGCCTCAGCACAGCCATCCCAGTGGCCCAGCCTCAGCACAGCCATCCCAGTGTCCCAGCCTCAGTACAGCCATCCCAGTGGTGGCCCAGCCTCAGTACAGCCATCCTAGTGGTGGCCCAGCCTCACCGCAGCCATCCTAGTGGTGGCCCAGCCTCAGTACAGCCATCCCAGTTTTGGCCCAGCCTCAGTACAGCCATCCCAGTGTCCCAGCCTCATTACAGCAATCCTAGTGGTGGCCCAGCATCAGTACAGGCATCCCAGTGGTGGCCCAGCCTCAGCACAGCCATCCCAGTGTCCCAGCCTCATTACAGCCATCCAAGTGGTGGCCCAGCCTCAGTACAGCCATCCCAGTGGTGGCCCAGCCTCAGCACAGCCATCCCAGTGTCCCAGCCTCAGCACAGCCATCCTAGTGGTGGCCCAGCCTCAGTACAGCCATCTCGGTGGTGGCCCAGCCTCAGCACAGCCATCCCAGTGGTGGCCCAGCCTCAGTACAGCCATCCTAGTGGTGGCCCAGAACCACCACAGCCATCCCAGTGGTGGCCCAGCCTCAGCACAGCCATCCCAGTGGTGGCCCAGCCTCAGTACAGCCATCCCAGTGGTGTCCCAGCCTCAGCACAGCCATCCCAGTGGTGGCCCAGCCTCAGCACAGCCATCCCAGTGTCCCAGCCTCAGTACAGCCATCTCAGTGGTGGCCCAGCCTCAGCACAGCCATCCCAGTGTCCCAGCCTCAGTACAGCCATCCTAGTGGTGGCCCAGCCTCACCACAGCCATCCTAGTGGTGGCCCAGCCTCAGTACAGCCATCCCAGTTTTGGCCCAGCCTCAGTACAGCCATCCCAGTGTCCCAGCCTCATTACAGCCATCCTAGTGGTGGCCCAGCCTCAGTACAGCCATCCCAGTGGTGGCCCAGCCTCAGCACAGCCATCCCAGTGTCCCAGCCTCATTACAGCCATCCTAGTGGTGGCCCAGCCTCAGTACAGCCATCCCAGTGGTGGCCCAGCCTCAGCACAGCCATCCCAGTGGTGGCCCAGCCTCAGTACAGCCATCCTAGTGGTGGCCCAGCCTCAGTACAGTCATCCCAGTGGTTGCCCAGCCTCACCACAGCCATCCCAGTGGTGGCCCAGCCTCAGTACAGCCATCCCAGTGGTGGCCCAGCCTCAGCACAGCCCTCCCAGTGGTGGCCCAGCCTCAGCACAGCCATCCTAGTGGTTGCCCAGCCTCACCACAGCCATCCCAGTGGTGGCCCAGCCTCAGTACAGCCATCCCAGTGGTGTCCCAGCCTCAGTACAGCCATCCCAGTGGTGGCCCAGCCTCAGCACAGCCATCCCAGTGTCCCAGCCTCACCACAGCCATCCCAGTGGTGTCCCAGCCTCAGTACAGCAATCCCAGTGGTGGCCCAGCCTCAGTACAGCCATCCTAGTGGTGGCCCAGCCTCAGTACAGCCATCCCAGTGGTGGCCCAGCCTCAGTACAGCCATCCTAGTGGTGGCCCAGCCTCAGTACAGCCATCCCAGTGGTGGCCCAGCCTCAGTACAGCCATCCTAGTGGTGGCCCAGCCTCAGTACAGCCATCCCAGTGGTGGCCCAGCCTCAGTACAGCCATCCTAGTGGTGGCCCAGCCTCAGTACAGCCATCCCAGTGGTGGCCCAGCCTCAGTACAGCCATCCCAGTGGTGGCCCAGCTTCAGTACAGCCATCCTAGTGGTGGCCCAGACTCAGTACAGCCATCCTAGTGGTGGCC
Organism: Oncorhynchus keta; assembly: GCF_023373465.1. Classification (NCBI taxonomy): domain Eukaryota; kingdom Metazoa; phylum Chordata; class Actinopteri; order Salmoniformes; family Salmonidae; genus Oncorhynchus; species Oncorhynchus keta. Next base: position 70,820 of record NW_026290809.1, read on the forward strand.
CAGACTCAGTTACAGCCATCCTAGTGGTGGCCCAGCCTCAGCACAGACATCCCAGTGTCCCAGCCTCAGTACAGCCATCCCAGTGGTGGCCCAGCCTCAGCACAGCCATCCCAGTGTCCCAGCCTCAGTACAGCCATCCCAGTGGTGGCCCAGCCTCAGCACAGCCATCCTAGTGGTGGCCCAGCCTCAGCACAGCCATCCCAGTGTCCCAGCCTCAGTACAGCCATCCCAGTGGTGGCCCAGCCTCAGCACAGCCATCCTAGTGGTGGCCCAGCCTCAGCACAGCCATCCCAGTGTCCCAGCCTCAGTACAGCCATCCCAGTGGTGTCCCAGCCTCAGCACAGCCATCCTAGTGGTGGCCCAGCCTCAGCACAGCCATCCCAGTCTCCCAGCCTCAGCACAGCCATCCCAGTGTCCCAGCCTCAGCACAGCCATCCCAGTGGCCCAGCCTCAGCACAGCCATCCCAGTGTCCCAGCCTCAGCACAGCCATCCCAGTGGCCCAGCCTCAGCACAGCCATCCCAGTGTCCCAGCCTCAGCACAGCCATCCCAGTGTCCCAGCCTCAGTACAGCCATCCCAGTGGTGGCCCAGCCTCAGCACAGCCATCCTAGTGGTGGCCCAGCCTCAGCACAGCCATCCCAGTCTCCCAGCCTCAGCACAGCCATCCCAGTGTCCCAGCCTCAGCACAGCCATCCCAGTGGCCCAGCCTCAGCACAGCCATCCCAGTGTCCCAGCCTCAGTACAGCCATCCCAGTGGTGGCCCAGCCTCAGTACAGCCATCCTAGTGGTGGCCCAGCCTCACCGCAGCCATCCTAGTGGTGGCCCAGCCTCAGTACAGCCATCCCAGTTTTGGCCCAGCCTCAGTACAGCCATCCCAGTGTCCCAGCCTCATTACAGCAATCCTAGTGGTGGCCCAGCATCAGTACAGGCATCCCAGTGGTGGCCCAGCCTCAGCACAGCCATCCCAGTGTCCCAGCCTCATTACAGCCATCCAAGTGGTGGCCCAGCCTCAGTACAGCCATCCCAGTGGTGGCCCAGCCTCAGCACAGCCATCCCAGTGTCCCAGCCTCAGCACAGCCATCCTAGTGGTGGCCCAGCCTCAGTACAGCCATCTCGGTGGTGGCCCAGCCTCAGCACAGCCATCCCAGTGGTGGCCCAGCCTCAGTACAGCCATCCTAGTGGTGGCCCAGAACCACCACAGCCATCCCAGTGGTGGCCCAGCCTCAGTACAGCCATCCCAGTGGTGGCCCAGCCTCAGTACAGCCATCCCAGTGGTGTCCCAGCCTCAGTACAGCCATCCCAGTGGTGGCCCAGCCTCAGCACAGCCATCCCAGTGTCCCAGCCTCAGTACAGCCATCTCAGTGGTGGCCCAGCCTCAGCACAGCCATCCCAGTGTCCCAGCCTCAGTACAGCCATCCTAGTGGTGGCCCAGCCTCACCACAGCCATCCTAGTGGTGGCCCAGCCTCAGTACAGCCATCCCAGTTTTGGCCCAGCCTCAGTACAGCCATCCCAGTGGCCCAGCCTCATTACAGCCATCCTAGTGGTGGCCCAGCCTCAGTACAGCCATCTCAGTGGTGGCCCAGCCTCAGCACAGCCATCCCAGTGTCCCAGCCTCATTACAGCCATCCTAGTGGTGGCCCAGCCTCAGTACAGCCATCCCAGTGGTGGCCCAGCCTCACCACAGCCATCCCAGTGTCCCAGCCTCAGTACAGCCATCCCAGTGGTGGCCTAGCCTCAGTACAGCCATCCTAGTGGTTGCCCAGCCTCACCACAGCCATCCCAGTGGTGGCCCAGCCTCAGTACAGCCATCCCAGTGGTGGCCCAGCCTCAGTACAGCCATCCCAGTGGTGTCCCAGCCTCAGTACAGCCATCCCAGTGGTGGCCCAGCCTCAGCACAGCCATCCCAGTGTCCCAGCCTCACCACAGCCATCCCAGTGGTGTCCAGCCTCAGTACAGCAATCCCAGTGGTGGCCCAGCCTCAGTACAGCCATCCTAGTGGTGGCCAGGCCTCAGTACAGCCATCCCAGTGGTGTCCCAGCCTCAGTACAGCCATCCCAGTGGTGGCCCAGCCTCAGCACAGCCATCCCAGTGTCCCAGCCTCACCACAGCCATCCCAGTGGTGTCCAGCCTCAGTACAGCAATCCCAGTGGTGGCCCAGCCTCAGTACAGCCATCCTAGTGGTGGCCAGGCCTCAGTACAGCCATCCCAGTGGTGGCCCAGCTTCAGTACAGCCATCCTAGTGGTGGCCCAGACTCAGTACAGCCATCCTAGTGGTGGCCCAGCCTCAGTACAGCCATCCTAGTGGTGGCCCAGCCTCACCACAGCCATCCTAGTGGTGGCCCAGCCTCAGTACAGCCATCCCAGTTCTGGCCCAGCCTCAGCACAGCCATCCCAGTGTCCCAGCCTCATTACAGCCATCCTAGTGGTGGCCCAGCCTCAGTACAGCCATCCCAGTGGTGGCCCAGCCTCAGCACAGCCATCCCAGTGTCCCAGCCTCATTACAGCCATCCTAGTGGTGGCCCAGCCTCAGTACAGCCATCCCAGTGGTGGCCCAGCCTCACCACAGCCATCCCAGTGTCCCAGCCTCAGTACAGCCATCCCAGTGGTGGCCTAGCCCCAGCCATCCTAGTGGTTGCCCAGCCTCACCACAGCCATCCCAGTGGTGGCCCAGCCTCAGTACAGCCATCCCAGTGGTGGCCCAGCCTCAGTACAGCCATCCCAGTGGTGGCCCAGCCTCAGCACAGCCATCCCAGTGTCCCAGTCACCACAGCCATCCCCAGCCTCAGTACAGCAATCCCAGTGGTGCCCAGCCTCAGTACAGCCATCCCAGTGGTGGCCCAGCCTCAGTACAGCCATCCTAGTGGTGGCCCAGCCTCAGTACAGCCATCCTAGTGGTGGCCAGCCTCAGTACAGCCATCCCAGTGGTGGCCCAGCTTCAGTACAGCCATCCCAGTGGTGGCCCAGACTCAGTACAGCCATCCTAGTGGTGGCCCAGACTCAGTACAGCCATCCTAGTGGTGGCCCAGCCTCAGCACAGCCATCCCAGTGTCCCAGCCTCAGTACAGCCATCCTAGTGGTGGCCCAGCCTCAGCACAGCCATCCCAGTGTCCCAGCCTCAGTACAGCCATCCCAGTGGTGGCCCAGCCTCAGCACAGCCATCCTAGTGGTGGCCCAGCCTCACAGCCATCCCAGTGTCCCAGCCTCAGTACAGCCATCCCAGTGGTGGCCCAGCCTCAGCACAGCCATCCTAGTGGTGGCCCAGCCTCCACAGCCATCCCAGTGTCCCAGCCTCAGTACAGCCATCCCAGTGGTGGCCCAGCCTCAGCACAGCCATCCTAGTGGTGGCCCAGCCTGCACAGCCATCCCAGTCTCCCAGCCTCGGCACAGCCATCCCAGTGTCCCAGCCTCAGCACAGCCATCCCAGTGGCCCAGCCTCAGCACAGCCATCCCAGTGTCCCAGCCTCAGCACAGCCATCCCAGTGGCCCAGCCTCAGCACAGCCATCCCAGTGTCCCAGCCTCAGTACAGCCATCCTAGTGGTGGCCCAGCCTCAGCACAGCCATCCTAGTGGTGGCCCAGCCTCAGTACAGCCATCCCAGTGGTGGCCCAGCCTCAGTACAGCCATCCCAGTGGTGGTCCAGCCTCAGTACAGCCATCCCAGTGTCCCAGCCTCAGTACAGCCATCCCAGTGGTGGCCCAGCCTCAGTACAGCCATCCCAGTGGTGGCCCAGCCTCAGTACAGCCATCCCAGTGTCCCAGCCTCAGTACAGCCATCCCAGTGGTGGCCCAGCCTCAGTACAGCCATCCCAGTGGTGTCCCAGCCTCAGTACAGCCATCCCAGTGGTGGCCCAGCTTCAGTACAGCCATCCTAGTGGTGGCAAAGCCTCAGTACAGCCGTCCCAGTGTCCCAGCCTCAGTACAGCCATCCCAGTGGTGGCCCAGCCTCAGTACAGCCATCCCAGTGGTGGCCCAGCCTCAGTACAGCCATCCCAGTGTCCCAGCCTCAGTACAGCCATCCCAGTGGTGGCCCAGCCTCAGTACAGCCATCCCAGTGGTGGCCCAGCCTCAGTACAGCCATCCCAGTGTCCCAGCCTCAGTACAGCCATCCCAGTGGTGGCCCAGCCTGCACAGCCATCCCAGTGTCCCAGCCTCAGTACAGCCATCCCAGTGGTGGCCCAGCCTCAGCACAGGCATCCCAGTGTCCCAGCCTCAGTACAGCCATCCCAGTGTCCCAGTCTCAGTACAGCCATCCCAGTGGTGGCCCAGCCTCAGCACAGCCATCCCAGTGTCCCAGCCTCAGTACAGCCATCCCAGTGGTGGCCCAGCCTCAGCACAGCCATCCCAGTGTCCCAGCCTCAGTACAGCCATCCCAGTGGTGGCCCAGCCTCAGTACAGCCATCCCAGTGGTGGCTCAGACTCAGTACAGCCATCCCAGTGTCCCAGCCTCAGTACAGCCATCCCAGTGGTGGCCCAGCCTCAGCACAGCCATCCTAGTGGTGTCCCAGCCTCAGTACAGCCATCCCAGTGTCCCAGCCTCAGTACAGCCATCCCAGTGGTGGCCCAGCCTCAGCACAGCCATCCCAGTGTCCCAGCCTCAGTACAGCCATCCCAGTGGTGGCCCAGCCTCAGTACTGCCCATCCTAGTGGTGGCCCAGACTCAGTACAGCCATCCCAGTTTTGGCCCAGCCTCAGTACAGCCATCCCAGTGGTGGCCCAGCCTCAGTACAGCCATCCCAGTGGTGGCCCAGCCTCAGCACAGCCATCCCAGTGTCCCAGCCTCAGTACAGCCATCCCAGTGGTGGCCCAGCCTCACCACAGCCATCCTAGTGGTGTCCCAGCCTCAGTACAGCCATCCCAGTGGTGGCCCAGCCTCAGTACAGCCATCCCAGTGGTGGCCCAGCCTCAGTACAGCCATACTAGTGGTGTCCCAGCCTCATTACAGCCATCCCAGTGGTGGCCCAGCCTCAGTACAGCCATCCCAGTGTCCCAGCCTCAGCACAGCCATCCTAGTGGTGTCCCAGCCTCAGTACAGCCACCCCAGTGGTGTCCCAGCCTCAGTACAGCCATCCTAGTGGTGGCCCAGCCTCAGTACAGCCATCCCAGTGTCCCAGCCTCAGTACAGCCATCCCATCCCAGTGGTGGCCCAGCTTCAGTACAGCCATCCTAGTGGTGGCCCAGCCTCAGTACAGCCATCCTAGTGGTGGCCCAGCCTCAGTACAGCCATCCAGTGGTGGTCCAGCCATCCCAGTGGTGGCCCAGCCTCAGTACAGCCATCCCAGTGGTGGCCCAGCCTCAGTACAGCCATCCTAGTGGTGGCCCAGCCTCAGTACAGCCATCCCAGTGTCCCAGCCTCAGTACAGCCATCCCAGTGGTGGCCCAGCCTCAGTACAGCCATCCCAGTGGCCTAGCCTCAGTAGTGCAATCCTCGTGGTGGCCCAGCCTCAGTACTACCAACCCAGCGGTGGCCCAGCCTCAGTACAGCCATCCCAGTGGTGTCCCAGCCTCAGTACAGCCATCCTAGTGGTGGCCCAGCCTCAGCACAGCCATCCCAGTGGTGGCCCAGCCTCAGTACAGCCATCCAGTGGTGGCCCAGCCTCAGCACAGCCATCCCAGTGGTGGCCCAGCCTCAGCACAGCCATCCTAGTGGTGGCCCAGCCTCAGTACAGCCATCCCAGTGTCCCAGCCTCAGCACAGCCATCCTAGTGGTGGCCCAGCCTCAGCACAGTCATCCTAGTGGTGGCCCAGCCCCAGTGGTGGCCCAGCCTCAGTACAGCCATCCCAGTGGTGGCCCAGCCTCAGTACAGCCATCCCAGTGGTGTCCCAGCCTCAGCACAGCCATCCCAGTGGTGGCCCAGCCTCAGTACAGCCATCAGTGGTGGTCCAGCCTTAGTACAGCAATCCTAGTGGTGTCCCAGCCTCAGCACAGCCATCCCAGTGGTGTCCCAGCCTCAGCACAGCCATCCTAGTGGTGGCCCAGCCTCAGTACAGCCATCCCAGTGGTGGTCCCAGCCTCAGTACAGCCATCCCAGTGGTGGCCCAGCCTCAGTACAGCCATCCCAGTGGTGGCCCAGCCTCAGTACAGCCATCCCAGTGGTGGCCCAGCCTCAGTACAGCCATCCTAGTGGTGGCCCAGCCTCAGTACAGCCATCCCAGTGGTGGCCCAGCCTCAGTACAGCCATCCCAGTGGTGGCCCAGCCTCAGTACAGCCATCCCAGTGGTGGCCCAGCCTCAGTACAGCCATCGTAGTGGTCCCAGCCTCAGTACAGCCATCCCAGTGATGGCCCAGCCTCAGTACAGCCATCCTAGTGGTGGCCCAGCCTCAGCACAGCCATCCTAGTGGTGGCCCAGCCTCAGTACAGCCATCCCAGTGTCCCAGCCTCAGTACAGCCATCCTAGTGGTGTCCCAGCCTCAGCACAGCCATCCCAGTGTCCCAGCCTCAGTACAGCCATCCTAGTGGTGACCCAGCCATCCTAGTGGTGGCCCAGCCTCAGCACAGCCATTGTACTGGTGGCCCGGCCTCACCACAGCCATCGTAGTGGTGGCCCAGCCATCCTAGTGGTGACCCAGCCATCCTAGTGGTGACCCAGCCATCCTAGTGGTGGTCCTTCTGTCTTGTAGACCTATTGCCTATTACTACTGAATTCCTCCTCATCATTACTAGACAATATCTACCTGGTTTTACTACTTGAGATATTTAGTAAACCAGTAGAGATTTATGTAGCAGGCATGATAACATATCACATGTCTTTACCCCTCTCTCTCTCTCTCTCTCTCTCTCTCTCTCTCTCTCTCTCTCTCTCTCTCTCTCTCTCTGTCTCTCTCTCTCTCTCTCTCTCTCTCTCTCTCTCTCTCTCTCTCTCTCTCTCTCTCTCTCTCTCTCTCTCTCTCTCTCTCTCTCTCTCTCTCTCTCTCTCTCTCTCTCTCTCTCTCTCTCTCTCTCTCTCTCTCTCTCTCTCTCTCTCTGTGTCTCTCTGTCTCTCTCTCTCTCTCTCTCTCTCTCTCTCTCTCTCTCTCTCTCTCTCTCTCTCTTTAAATCTTCTTTCTTCCTCTCTCTCTCTCTCTCTCTCTCTCTTTAAATCTTCTTTCTTGTCTCTCTCTCTCTCTCTCTCTCTCTCTCTCTCTCTCTCTCTCTCTCTCTCTCTCTTTAAATCTTCTGTCTTTACCCTCTCTCTCTCTCTCTCTTTAAATCTTCTCTCTCTCTCTCTCTCTCTCTCTCTCTCTCTCTCTCTCTCTCTCTCTCTCTTTAAATCTTCTGTCTTTAACCCTCTACCTCTCTCTATATATATATATATAAATATTCTGTCTTTAACCCTCTACCTCTCTCTCTCAATATATATTCTGTCTTTCTCTCTCTCTCTCTCTCTCTCTCTCTCTCTCTCTCTCTCATTATATCTTCTGTCTTTCTCTCTTACCCCTCTCCCTCCCTCCATCTTCCATTTACTTTCTCTACACAATAGAAAGCTAAGCTGGGAAAGATAGGACAAATCCCTTCTCATTTGGCAGGGAGGAGCAAGAGTGGCAGAATGGAGAGGTGTAGAGAGAGAGACAGAGAGATGGAGGGGGGAGAGAGGGGGGGAGAGATAAAGTGAGGAGGGAGAGTGAGGGGGGATGCACAGAAGGTCTCCCCTTTTCCATTCTCATCCTTCTCACACTCTGCCCTCTCTCTGTCCTTTTTTCTCTCTCTCTCTCTCTCTCTCTCTCTCTCTCTCTCTCTCTCTCTCTCTCTCTCTCTGTCTCTCTGTCATTTTCTCCTCTCTCTCTCTCTCTCTCTCTCTCTCTGTCTCTCTCTCTCTCCCTCTCTCTCTCTGTCTCTCTCTCTCTCTCTATCTCTCTCTCTCTGTCTCAACCCTCTCTCTCTCTCTGTCTCAACCCTCTCTCTCTCTCTGTCTCTCTCTGCAGCCAATGAGATCTTTTCCTTCAGTAAACACATCCTCAAACTTCCCTGTGACATCATCGTTTCTACAGAAACAGCGAGGATGCCTGTGGCAGTGCACACACACACACACACACACACACACACATGCTCAAACACACACAGCCATTCACACACACACGCACACACACACACACACCCACACACACACAGACACAGATGCTCACATACACACAAATGTATGCAGATGCACATTAACACACACACACAGCCGCACACGCAGATGCAGAACCCACAGGATACATACAGACACCCACCCCAGAATCACACAGAGAGACACACACACACACAGGAACAGAATCACACAGGAGACACACACACACACACACAGGAACAGAATCACACAGGAGACACACACACACACACAGGAACAGAATCACACAGGACACACACACACACAGGAACAGAATCACACAGGAGACACACACACACACACACAGGAACAGAATCACACAGGAGACACACACACACACACAGGAACAGAATCACACAGGAGACACACACACACACACAGGAACAGAATCACACAGGACACACACACACACACACACACACACACACACACACACACAGGAACAGAATCACACAGGAGATACAGTGAGTGCCTGTGGCAGCGTCCCCACTAACCTGCAGTGGCACAGCCTCCGAAGAACAACCAGAGACTGCACAGTACGGCTGCATCTCAATACTCCCTAAACCTGCTTCTCCTTTCCTTGCTTCCTTCTCTCGTTACCTTCCTTTCCTGCTCTTTTACCTCCACTAAGAGTTAATAAAGGATTGAGTAGGGGGGGGGTTATTGGTACACACAACCGTCAACACACTGTGTGTGTGTGTGTGTGTGTGTGTGTGTGTGTGTGTGTGTGTGTGTGTGTGTGTGTGTGTGTGTGTGTGTGTGTGTGTGTGTGTGTGTGTGTGTGTGTGTGTGTGTGTGTGTGATCATCTGGAAATATCAAAGACACAGACACACACACACACACACACACACACACACACACATGTGAAGACGAAGACGAAGAATGTCATCTAGAAGACTGTCATACTTCCATAGGGGGCTGCAAGACTGGTGTGTGTGTGAGTGTGTGCAACATCAAAATGGAGGAGGAGGAGGATAATAAATGAGGAGGAGGAGGATAATATATGAGGAGGATAATAAATGAGGAGGAGGAGGATAATAAATGAGGAGGATAATAAATGAGGAGGAGGATAATAAATGAGGAGGATAATAAATGAGGAGGAGGATAATAAATGAGGAGGATAATAAATGAGGAGGATAATAAATGAGGAGGAGGATAATAAATGAGGAGGATAATAAATGAGGAGGATAATAAATGAGGAGGATAATAAATGAGGAGGATAATAAATGAGGAGGATAATAAATGAGGAGGATAATAAATGAGGAGGATAATAAATGAGGAGGAGGATAATAAATGAGGAGGATAATAAATGAGGAGGATAATAAATGAGGAGGATAATAAATGAGGAGGATAATAAATGAGGAGGAGGATAATAAAGGAGGAGGATAATAAATGAGGAGGATAATAAATGAGGAGGATAATAAATGAGGAGGATAATAAATGAGGAGGAGGATAATAAATGAGGAGGATAATAAATGAGGAGGAGGATAATAAATGAGGAGGATAATAAATGAGGAGGATAATAAATGAGGAGGATAATAAAGGAGGAGGAGGATAATAAATGAGGAGGATAATAAATGAGGAGGATAATAAATGAGGAGGATAATAAAGGAGGAGGAGGATAATAAATGAGGAGGAGGATAATAAATGAGGAGGGAGGAGGATAATAAATGAGGAGGATAATAAATGAAGAGGAGGATAATAAATGAGGAGGATAATAAATGGGGAGGATAATAAATGAGGAGGAGGATAATAAATGAAGAGGAGGATAATAAATGAGGAGGAGGATAATAAATGAGGAGGAGGAGGATAATAAATGAGGAGGATAATAATAAATGAGGAGGAGGAGGATAATAAATGAGGAGGATAATAAATGAGGAGGATAATAAATGAGGAGGAGGATAATAAATGAGGAGGAGGATAATAAATGAGGAGGAGGAGGATAATAAATGAGGAGGATAATAAGTGAGGAGGATAATAAATGAGGAGGATAATAAATGAGGAGGATAATAAATGAGGAGGATAATAAGTGAGGAGGAGGATAATAAATGAGGAGGAGGAGGATAATAAATGAGGAGGATAATAAATGAGGAGGATAATAAATGAGGAGGATAATAAATTAGGAGGATAATAAATGAGGAGGATAATAAATGAGGAGGATAATAAGTGAGGAGGATAATAAATGAGGAGGAGGATAATAAATGAGGAGGAGGATAATAAATGAGGAGGATAATAAATGAGGAGGATAATAAATGAGGAGGATAATAAATGAGGAGGAGGATAATAAATGAGGAGGATAATAAATGAGGAGGAGGATAATAAATGAGGAGGATAATAAATGAGGAGGATAATAAATGAGGAGGATAATAAATGAGGAGGAGGATAATAAATGAGGAGGAGGATAATAAATGAGGAGGAGGATAATAAATGAGGAGGATAATAAGTGAGGAGGAGGATAATAAATGAGGAGGATAATAAATGAGGAGGAGGATAATAAATGAGGAGGATAATAAATGAGGAGGATAATAAATGAGGAGGATAATAAATGAGGAGGATAATAAATGAGGAGGAGGATAATAAATGAGGAGGATAATAAATGAGGAGGATAATAAATGAGGAGGATAATAAATGAGGAGGATAATAAATGAGGAGGATAATAAATGAGGAGGATAATAAATGAGGAGGATAATAAATGAGGAGGATAATAAATGAGGAGGATAATAAATGAGGAGGATAATAAATGAGGAGGAGGATAATAAATGAGGAGGATAATAAATGAGGAGGATAATAAATGAGGAGGAGGATAATAAATGAGGAGGATAATAAATGAGGAGGATAATAAATGAGGAGGAGGAGGAGGATAATAAATGAGGAGGATAATAAATGAGAGGAGGAGGATAATAAATGAGGAGGATAATAAATGAGGAGGATAATAAATGAGGAGGAGGATAATAAATGAGGAGGAGGATAATAAATGAGGAGGATAATAAATGAGGAGGATAATAAATGAGGAGGATAATAAATGAGGAGGATAATAAATGAGGAGGATAATAAATGAGGAGGATAATAAATGAGGAGGAGGAGGATAATAAATGAGGAGGATAATAAATGAGGAGGATAATAAATGAGGAGGATAATAAATGAGGAGGATAATAAATGAGGAGGATAATAAATGAGGAGGATAATAAATGAGGAGGATAATAAATGAGGAGGAGGATAATAAATGAGGAGGATAATAAATGAGGAGGATAATAAATGAGGAGGATAATAAATGAGGAGGAGGATAATAAATGAGGAGGAGGATAATAAATGAGGAGGATAATAAATGAGGAGGATAATAAATGAGGAGGATAATAAGTGAGGAGGAGGAGGATAATAAATGAGGAGGATAATAAATGAGGAGGAGGATAATAAATGAGGAGGATAATAAATGAGGAGGATAATAAATGAGGAGGATAATAAATGAGGAGGAGGATAATAAATGAGGAGGAGGATAATAAATGAGGAGGAGGATAATAAATGAGGAGGATAATAAATGAGGAGGAGGATAATAAATGAGGAGGATAATAAATGAGGAGGATAATAATGAGGAGGAGGATAATAAATGAGGAGGAGGATAATAAATGAGGAGGAGGATAATAAATGAGGAGGATAATAAATGAGGAGGATAATAAATGAGGAGGAGGATAATAAATGAGGAGGATAATAAATGAGGAGGAGGATAATAAATGAGGAGGATAATAAATGAGGAGGAGGATAATAAATGAGGAGGATAATAAATGAGGAGGATAATAAATGAGGAGGATAATAAGTGAGGAGGAGGATAATAAATGAGGAGGAGGATAATAAATGAGGAGGATAATAAATGAGGAGGATAATAAATGAGGAGGAGGATAATAAATGAGGAGGATAATAAATGAGGAGGATAATAAATGAGGAGGAGGATAATAAATGAGGAGGATAATAAATGAGGAGGATAATAAATGAGGAGGAGGATAATAAATGAGGAGGATAATAAATGAGGAGGAGGAGGATAATAAATGAGGAGGATAATAAATGAGGAGGATAATAAATGAGGAGGATAATAAATGAGGAGGAGGAGGATAATAAATGAGGAGGATAATAAATGAGGAGGAGGATAATAAATGAGGAGGATAATAAATGAGGAGGATAATAAATGAGGAGGATAATAAATGAGGAGGATAATAAATGAGGAGGAGGATAATAAATGAGGAGGAGGATAATAAATGAGGAGGATAATAAATGAGGAGGATAATAAATGAGAGGAGGATAATAAATGAGGAGGATAATAAATGAGGAGGATAATAAATGAGGAGGAGGATAATAAATGAGGGGGAGGATAATAAATGAGGAGGAGGATAATAAATGAGGAGGATAATAAATGAGGAGGATAATAAATGAGGAGGATAATAAATGAGGAGGATAATAAATGAGGAGGAGGATAATAAATGAGGAGGATAATAAATGAGGAGGAGGATAATAAATGAGGAGGATAATAAATGAGGAGGATAATAAATGAGGAGGATAATAAATGAGGAGGAGGAGGATAATAAATGAGGAGGATAATAAATGAGGAGGAGGATAATAAATGAGGAGGATAATAAATGAGGAGGATAATAAATGAGGAGGATAATAAATGAGGAGGATAATAAATGAGGAGGATAATAAATGAGGAGGAGGATAATAAATGAGGAGGATAATAAATGAGGAGGAGGATAATAAATGAGGAGGATAATAAATGAGGAGGAGGATAATAAATGAGGAGGATAATAAATGAGGAGGATAATAAATGAGGAGGAGGATAATAAATGAGGAGGATAATAAATGAGGAGGAGGATAATAAATGAGGAGGATAATAAATGAGGAGGATAATAAATGAGGAGGAGGATAATAAATGAGGAGGATAATAAATGAGGAGGATAATAAATGAGGAGGAGGATAATAAATGAGGAGGATAATAAATGAGGAGGATAATAAATGAGGAGGAGGATAATAAATGAGGAGGATAATAAATGAGGAGGATAATAAATGAGGAGGATAATAAATGAGGAGGAGGATAATAAATGAGGAGGATAATAAATGAGGAGGAGGAGGATAATAAATGAGGAGGATAATAAATGAGGAGGATAATAATGAGGAGGAGGATAAATGAGGAGGATAATAAATGAGGAGGAGGATAATAAATGAGGAGGATAATAAATGAGGAGGACAATAAATGAGAAGGATAATAAATGAGGAGGATAATAAATGAGGAGGAGGATAAATGAGGAGGATAATATATGAGGAGGATAATAAATGAGGAGGAGGATAAATGAGGAGGATAATAAAAGAGGAGGATAATAAGTGAGGAGGAGGATAATAAATGAGGAGGATAATAAATGGGGAGGATAAATGAGGAGGAGGATAATAAAAGAGGAGGATAATAAGTGAGGAGGAGGATAATAAATGAGGAGGATAATAAATGAGGAGGATAATAAATGAAGAGGAGGATAAATGAGGAGGAGAATAAATGAGGAGGATAATAAATGAGGAGGATAATAAATGAGGAGGAGGATAATAAATGAGGAGGAGGATAATAAATGAGGATGAGGATAATAAATGAGGAGGATAATAAGTGAGGAGGATAATAAATGAGGAGGAGGATAATAAATGAGGAGGATAATAAATGAGGAGGAGGTTAATAAATTAGGAGGATAATAAATGAGGAGGAGGATAATAAATGAGGAGGATAATAAATGAGGAGGAGAATAAATGAGGATGAGGAGGATAATAAATGAGGATGAGGAGGATAATAAATGAGGAGGAGGATAATAAATGAGGAGGAGGATAATAAATGAGGAGGAGGATAATAAATGAGGAGCAGGATAATAAATGAGGATGAGGAGGATAATAAATGAGGATGAGGAGGATAATAAATGAGGAGGAGGATAATATATGGGGAGGATAATAAATGAGGATGAGGAGGATAATAAATGAGGAGGAGGATAATAAATGAGGAGGATAATAAATGAGGAGGAGGATAATAAATGAGGAGGAGGATAATAAATGAGGAGGATAATAAATGAGGAGGAGGATAATAAATGAGGAGGATAATAAATGGGGAGGAGGATAATAAATGAAGAGGAGGATAATAAATGAAGAGGAGGATAAATGAGGATGATAATAAATGAGGAGGATAATAAATGAGGAGGATAATAAATGAGGAGGATAATAAATTAGGATGAGGATAATAAATGAGGATAATAAATGAGGAGGAGGATAATAAATGAGGAGGAGGATAATAAATGAGGAGGAGGATAATAAATGAGGAGGAGGATAATAAATGAGAGGAGGATAATAAATGAGGAGGATAATAAATTAGGAGGATAATAAATTAGGATGAGGATAATAAATGAGGATAATAAATGAGGAGGAGCAGGATAATAAATGAGGAGGAGGATAATAAATGAGGAGGAGGATAATAAATGAGGAGGATAATAAATGAGGAGGAGGAGGATAATAAATGAGGAGGATAATAAATGAGGAGGATAATAAATGAGGAGGATAATAAATGAGGAGGATAATAAATGAGGAGGATAATAAATGAGGAGGATAATAAATGAGGAGGAGGAGGATAATAAATGAGGAGGATAATAAATGAGGAGGAGGATAATAAATGAGGAGGATAATAAATGAGGAGGAGCAGGATAATAAATGAGGATGATGAGGATAATAAATGAGGAGGAGGAGGATAATAAATGAGGATCAGGATAATAAATGAGGATCAGGATAATAACTTCTCTCCTCAGCAAGCATCATTCGAAGGTTATAATAGGCCCATTGTAAGACATGTGGGCTTGCTGCGCAGGTGTTTTACTGTAGATATGCCCACCTGATAGAGATAATTCCACAAGACAAAATAATAGATGTTATATCAAAGGATAAGGCTCATTTTGAACATTTATCATAAATGGTTTTAGAGCGCCATCTACTGGTGAATTTTGATGTTGTTTTTAAATGTCATATAAGGACTGCAAAATGAGTAGTTTCTTCCTTCCTTCTACAATCGCCACGATTATATTTAGTTATATGTTCAAGACATTCTTGTGTTGAGTTAATTGGCAAAATCAAGCGCTCTTGTGCTACACAAAATCTACCCAAATGTCTCATACTACCGGGCCAAAATGATACAGCACAACATTTTCTCAGTAGCTTGGGACCTAAATTCTTCTCAGTGGTAAAATAGATATTGTCACACTTTTTTTGTTTATTTTTATTTTTATTAACAAAAAATCAATTCAGAGAGTACATGAAGGAACACAAGTATATATATATATATATAGTATATACAATGGACAATCGATCTAGGGGCGGGGCTATGGGCGGGTCTCGGGGCGGGGCTAGGGGCGGGGCTAGGGGGTACAATATCACGTTCCAATTACACAAGGATCTTAAGGGACATGCATACACTTACAATTCTAACAGCTTTTTTTTGTTAGTAGAGTATTTAACTGCCTTAAAATACAGTTCTATTTCTTTTTGTAAGGTAAGAAAATGTGTGTTTGTTTTTTTTTTGTAAATTTACATTTTGTGTATATGAAATTTGGCCAAAAGAATAATGAAATTAATTATATAAAAATGTTTCAGCTTATTTCTATTGTATGTAAAGAATCCAAAACAGTACATCTCTCCACAATAGTGTAAAATCTTCATAAATGTGTTCAATTATAAATCCACTGATGTCTTGGCACAGTTTTCTTTACATGAATACAATCCCCCCCAAAAAGATGCAAAACTGTTTCTGGGTGGTCATTACAAAAGGAGCAATTTGAGTTGATGTTTTCCTTAAACTTCTTCATATTGTGGTTGGCAGGACAATATTTATGAATAATTTTAAAGGAAACTTCCTTAATTTTGTTAACAGGTAGGTATGTGTGTGGCAACATTCAAACTTTTTTCCCCAACAGATATTATCAATAAATCCATTCCAATAAAGCATGACATAAGGTATAGATACAACATCCTGCTGAAACAAGGATCGTATCGCTCTGTTGTTGATTGGACCAAAAGAGAAACAAATCTTTCCTACTGATGAGTCAACAGGGTCAACAGAAGGTAGGCTCTGAGGGTCACCTTCCTGAATAACAGAGCAACACCTGAGGGGAATGGCATCTAAAACAATTTGTAAAAATCTTTATTTAGGACCGTGCCCCAGGACTACCTGACATGATGACTTTGCTGTCCCCGGTCCACCTGACTGTGCTACTGCTCCAGTTTCAACTGTTCTGCCTTATTATTATTCGACCATGCTGGTCATTTATGAACATTTGAACATCTTGGTCATGTTCTGTTATAATCTCCACCCGGCACAGCCAGAAGAGGACTGGCCACCCCACATAGCCTGGTTCCTCTCTAGGTTTCTTCCTAGGTTTTGGCCTTTCTAGGGAGTTTTTCCTAGCCACCGTGCTTCTACACCTGCATTACTTGCTGTTTGGGGTTTTAGGCTGGGTTTCTGTACAGCACTTTGAGATATCAGCTGATGTACGAAGGGCTATATAAATAAATGTGATTTGATTTGATTTGATTTATAACTGAGTAAAAGACACCCTCTGCATTTACCCGTTGGTGTGTATTGTCACACACCCTTTTGTCCATTTGAGGAAACGTGTTGGAGTGCGTCATCAGTCGACTGCGCAGGACGCAAAAGCGACTGATGTTCTTGAACGTGACCGTTCCTCCCCCCCCCTGCGCATGCGCAGAAAGGCCGCCGAGCCAAAATGACAGCTCTCTCCTCTAGTCTCTGTGGGAAGTCGACACAGCCGGTTGATTTCTGGACACTTCAAAATGAGGAAGGAATACAACATTATTCAGATATTTGCATGGAATGTAATGACTATATACATATAGTTTATGAAATATTAATGTTTTTTTTTGTTGTATCCGGGTCATGCCTTCACGTAATTTGAGTTGACAGGCTCTGTTTATAGGTAGCTTGTTAGTTTTTTTTGTTTGGTTTGTCTGTAAGCTATCAGAGAGCTAACTGTTAGCTTCTACGAGGAGGCCAGACTTGTCTTTTATTTTCTGTCATAATTCACATGAACTAGTTAGCTACCCCTCTTACACGGGGAATAAATTAGCTATTTTACATACCGTCGTGTTTGCTGCTGTTTTTTTTGTTGTTTATTTTCAAACTCTTGATTCTCTCTTTAAGTTGATCGCATTTGTTTTGGGGTTTTTTTGGACAGTAAAGGACGCAAGTAACGTTTTTTTTTGTTTTACTGTTTACTAAGTCTTTAGTTTCCTACCTTTTGGCTCTCGGACACTTTTTGTTGATCTTTTATTTTATGTATTTTGAAGTATCTGGTCAAATAGCTGTTTTTTCCCCCCAACATGTTTCTGATAGGCGGTGTGTTGCTTTGAGTTTCTACGGTACAAAGTCATAATTTCAGTCCATTTGACTCACAATCAGCATGTTGTTTTGTTTTGTTCTTCCCCTTTCCGACGCGTTTAGATATTAACATTTAGTTGCATTTAAAAACTCAGCCACTTCCATTTGAACTTTTGCTCTTGTCATTTTGGACAGCTTGTTGTAAATCTGAGTTTCCTCTACATTTGATCAGTTTAGTGTCCTGAGGACATCGAGTGTCCCCGTTTTTTTTCCGTGTCCACCATGTCTTGTGTCCATTATAAATTCTCCTCGAAACTCAACTACGACACGGTGACTTTCGATGGCCTGAACATCACTCTGGCCGACCTGAAAAGACAGATTATGGGTCGAGAGAGACTCAAAGCTGTCGACTGCGGCCTACAAATCACCAACGCACAAACTAAAGAAGGTAAGAAAAGTAGTTTTATCATCTGTGGGTTTTTATTTTTTAATTTTTTTAAAGGGATGACATTTTTATTTATCTTAACTAAGTTAAATCACTTGGGATGTCAAAGCTGCCGACAGCTGTTGCTACCTAGTTATTAGCTAAGAACAAATGTGTCCAGTGATGGAAAGCAACCCCCTAAAATCAGACATTTTAAAAACTTCTATGAAATGTATAATGTGATGTTATTGAGTTCTTCGTGTTGAATATTTTTTGTCTTTCCGTATCACCTAATATAGTCCTGATCTACCATCACTTTATCAGACAAAACACACGTGTTGTGTTTGACTGTCCCGTTGCTGCTAACTGCTAACTAGCTACTTACTGCTTCAACCTCGGATGACAGCTAGGTCCTTCTGTAGCTCAGTTGGTAGAGCATGGCGCTTGTAACGCCAGGGTAGTGGGTTCGATCCCCGGGACCACCCATACGTAGAATGTATGCACACATGACTGTAAGTCGCTTTGGATAAAAGCGTCTGCTAAATGGCATATATTATTTATATATTATTATTATAGGTAGATTTTTATTTTTAAACTTAGCTAACTAGCTACTTTCTAACTAACCAGGTTACTGCTTCAACCTCGGATGACAGCTAGGAGGTAGATTTTTATTTTTAAACTTAGCTAACTAGTGAGTTGGTTGACGAGCTATAGCTCAAGTGCAGGGGCTTTCCGTGCCGTTTGCTGATGCTGAACCCCCATCGGGAAGCAGCACATAACGGGGCCTGGACGGAAATCTAACGTTAAATAAGGTGAGCTAGTGTCAACCACAGGGATCAATAAACTAGTGTCAACCACAGGGATCAATAAACTAGTGTCAACCACAGGGATCAATAAACTAGTGTCAACCACAGGGATCAATAAACTAGTGTCAACCACAGGGATCAATAAACTAGTGTCAACCACAGGGATCAATAAACTAGTGTCAACCACAGGGATCAATAAACTAGTGTCAACCACAGGGATCAATAAACTAGTGTCAACCACAGGGATCAATAAACTAGTGTCAACCACAGGGATCAATAAACTAGTGTCAACCACAGGGATCAATAAACTAGTGTCAACCACAGGGATCAATAAACTAGTGTCAACCACAGGGATCAATAAACTAGTGTCAACCACAGGGATCAATAAACTAGTGTCAACCACAGGGATCAATAAACTAGTGTCAACCACAGGGATCAATAAACTAGTGTCAACCACAGGGATCAATAAACTAGTGTCAACCACAGGGATCAATAAACTAGTGTCAACCACAGGGATCAATAAACTAGTGTCAACCACAGGGATCAATAAACTAGTGTCAACCACAGGGATCAATAAACAGTGTCAACCAAGGATCAATAAACTAGTGTCAACCACAGGGATCAATAAACTAGTGTCAACCACAAGGATCAATAAACTAGTGTCAACCACAAGGATCAATAAACTAGTGTCAACCACAGGGATCAATAAACTAGTGTCAACCACAGGGATCAATAAACTAGTGTCAACACAGGGATCAATAAACTAGTGTCAACCACAGGGATCAATAAACTAGTGTCAACCACAGGGATCAATAAACTAGTGTCAACCACAGGGATCAATAAACTAGTGTCAACCACAGGGATCAATAAACTAGTGTCAACCACAGGATCAATAAACTAGTGTCAACCACAGGGATCAATAAACTAGTGTCAACCACAGGGATCAACCACAGGGATCAATAAACTAGTGTCAACCACAGGGATCAATAAACTAGTGTCAACCACAGGGATCAATAAACTAGTGTCAACCACAGGGATCAATAAACTAGTGTCAACCACAGGGATCAATAAACTAGTGTCAACCACAGGGATCAATAAACTAGTGTCAACCACAGGGATCAATAAACTAGTGTCAACCACAGGAATCAATAAACTAGTGTCAACCACAGGGATCAATAAACTAGTGTCAACCACAGGGATCAATAAACTAGTGTCAACCACAGGGATCAATAAACTAGTGTCAACCACAGGGATCAATAAATAGTGTCACCACAGGGATAAACTAGTGTCAACCACAGGGATCAATAAACTAGTGTCAACCACAGGGATCAATAAACTAGTGTCAACCACAGGGATCAATAAACTAGTGTCAACCACAGGGATCAATAAAACAACCACAGGGATCAATAAACTAGTGTCAACCACAGGGATCAATAAACTAGTGTCAACCACAGGGATCAATAAACTAGTGTCAACCACAGGGATCAATAAAGTGTCAACCAATAAACTAGTGTCAACCACAGGGATCAATAAACTAGTGTCAACCACAGGATCAATAAACTAGTGTCAACCACAAGGATCAATAAACTAGTGTCAACCACAGGGATCAATAAACTAGTGTCAACCACAGGGATCAATAAAGTGTCACAGGGATCAATAAACTAGTGTCAACCACAGGGATCAATAAACTAGTGTCAACCACAGGGATCAATAAACTAGTGTCAACCACAGGGATCAATAAATAGTGTCAACCACAGGGATCAATAAACTAGTGTCAACCACAGGGATCAATAAACTAGTGTCAACCACAGGGATCAATAAACTAGTGTCAACCACAGGGATCAATAAACCAATAAACTAGTGTCAACCACAGGGATCAATAAACTAGTGTCAACCACAGGGATCAATAAACTAGTGTCAACCACAGGGATCAATAAACTAGTGTCAACCACAGGGATCAATAAACTAGTGTCAACCACAGGGATCAATAAACTAGTGTCAACCACAGGGATCAATAAACTAGTGTCAACCACAGGGATCAATAAACTAGTGTCAACCACAGGGATCAATAAACTAGTGTCAACCACAGGGATCAATAAAAGTGTCAACCACAAGGATCAATAAACTAGTGTCAACCACAGGGATCAATAAACTAGTGTCAACCACAGGGATCAATAAACTAGTGTCAACCACAGGGATCAATAAACTAGTGTCAACCACAGGGATCAATAAACTAGTGTCAACCACAGGGATCAATAAACTAGTGTCAACCACAGGGATCAATAAACTAGTGTCAACCACAGGGATCAATAAACTAGTGTCAACCACAGGGATCAATAAACTAGTGTCAACCACAGGGATCAATAAACTAGTGTCAACCACAGGGATCAATAAACTAGTGTCAACCACAGGGATCAATAAACTAGTGTCAACCACAGGGATCAATAAACTAGTGTCAACCACAGGGATCAATAAACTAGTGTCAACCACAGGGATCAATAAACTAGTGTCAACCACAGGGATCAATAAACTAGTGTCAACCACAGGGATCAATAAACTAGTGTCAACCACAGGGATCAATAAATAAGTGTCAACCACGGGATCAATAAACTAGTGTCAACCACGGGATCAATAAACTAGTGTCAACCACAGGGATCAATAAACTAGTGTCTACCACAGGGATCAATAAACTAGTGTCAACCACAGGGATCAATAAACTAGTGTCAACCACAGGGATCAATAAACTAGTGTCAACCACAGGGATCAATAAACTAGTGTCAACCACAGGGATCAATAAACACCAATAAACTAGTGTCAACCACAGGGATCAATAAACTAGTGTCAACCACAGGGATCAATAAACTAGTGTCAACCACAGGGATCAATAAACTAGTGTCAACCACAGGGATCAATAAACTAGTGTCAACCACAGGGATCAATAAACTAGTGTCAACCACAGGGATCAATAAACTAGTGTCAACCACAGGGATCAATAAACTAGTGTCAACCACAGGGATCAATAAACTAGTGTCAACCACAGGGATCAATAGTGTCAACACGGGATCAATAAACTAGTGTCAACCACAGGGATCAATAAACTAGTGTCAACCACAGGGATCAATAAACTAGTGTCAACCACAGGGATCAATAAACTAGTGTCAACCACAGGGATCAATAAACTAGTGTCAACCACAGGGATCAATAAACTAGTGTCAACCACAGGGATCAATAAACTAGTGTCAACCACAGGGATCAATAAGCACCAATAAACTAGTGTCAACCACAGGGATCAATAAACTAGTGTCAACCACAGGGATCAATAAACTAGTGTCAACCACAGGGATCAATAAACTAGTGTCAACCACAGGGATCAATAAGCACCAATAAACTAGTGTCAACCACAGGGATCAATAAACTAGTGTCAACCACAGGGATCAATAAACTAGTGTCAACCACAGGGATCAATAAACTAGTGTCAACCACAGGGATCAATAAACTAGTGTCAACCACAGGGATCAATAAACTAGTGTCAACCACAGGGATCAATAAACTAGTGTCAACCACAGGGATCAATAAACTAGTGTCAACCACAGGGATCAATAAACTAGTGTCAACCACAGGGATCAATAAACTAGTGTCAACCACAGGGATCAATAAGCACCAATAAACTAGTGTCAACCACAGGGATCAATAAGCACCAATAAACTAGTGTCAACCACAGGGATCAATAAACTAGTGTCAACCACAGGGATCAATAAACTAGTGTCAACCACAGGGATCAATAAACTAGTGTCAACCACAGGGATCAATAAACTAGTGTCAACCACAGGGATCAATAAACTAGTGTCAACCACAGGGATCAATAAACTAGTGTCAACCACGAGGATCAATAAACTAGTGTCAACCACAGGGATCAATAAGCACCAATAAACTAGTGTCAACCACAGGGATCAATAAACTAGTGTCAACCACAGGGATCAATAAACACCAATAAACTAGTGTCAACCACGGGGATCAATAAACTAGTGTCAACCACAGGGATCAATAAACTAGTGTCAACCACAGGAATCAATAAACTAGTGTCAACCACAGGAATCAATAAACTAGTGTCAACCACAGGGATCAATAAACTAGTGTCAACCACAGGGATCAATAAACTAGTGTCAACCACAGGGATCAATAAACTAGTGTCAACCACAGGGATCAATAAACTAGTGTCAACCACAGGGATCAATAAACTAGTGTCAACCACAGGGATCAATAAACTAGTGTCAACCACAGGGATCAATAAACTAGTGTCAACCACAGGGATCAATAAACTAGTGTCAACCACAGGATCAATAAACTAGTGTCAACCACAGGGATCAATAAACTAGTGTCAACCACAGGGATCAATAAACTAGTGTCAACCACAGGGATCAATAAACTAGTGTCAACCACAGGGATCAATAAACTAGTGTCAACCACAGGGATTAATAAACACCAATAAACTAGTGTCAACCACAGGGATCAATAAACTAGTGTCAACCACAGGGATCAATAAACTAGTGTCAACCACAGGGATCAATAAACTAGTGTCAACCACAGGGATCAATAAACTAGTGTCAACCACAGGGATCAATAAACTAGTGTCAACCACGGGATCAATAAACTAGTGTCAACCACAGGGATCAATAAACTAGTGTCAACCACAGGGATCAATAAACTAGTGTCAACCACAGGGATCAATAAGCACCAATAAACTAGTGTCAACCACAGGGATCAATAAACTAGTGTCAACCACAGGGATCAATAAACTAGTGTCAACCACAGGATCAATAAACTAGTGTCAACCACAGGGATCAATAAACTAGTGTCAACCACGGGATCAATAAACTAGTGTCAACCACAGGGATCAATAAGTGTCAACCACCAATAAACTAGTGTCAACCACAGGGATCAATAAACTAGTGTCAACCACAGGGATCAATAAACTAGTGTCAACCACAGGGATCAATAAACTAGTGTCAACCACAGGGATCAATAAACTAGTGTCAACCACAGGGATCAATAAACTAGTGTCAACCACAGGGATCAATAAACTAGTGTCAACCACAGGGATCAATAAAAGTGTCAACCACAGGGATCAATAAACTAGTGTCAACCACAGGGATCAATAAACTAGTGTCAACCACAGGGATCAATAAACTAGTGTCAACCACAGGGATCAATAAACTAGTGTCAACCACAGGGATCAATAAACTAGTGTCAACCACAGGGATCAATAAACTAGTGTCAACCACAGGGATCAATAAACTAGTGTCAACCACAGGGATCAATAAACTAGTGTCAACCACAGGGATCAATAAACTAGTGTCAACCACAGGGATCAATAAACTAGTGTCACCACGGGGATCAATAAACTAGTGTCAACCACAGGGATCAATAAACTAGTGTCAACCACAGGGATCAATAAACTAGTGTCAACCACAGGGATCAATAAACTAGTGTCAACCACAGGGACCAATAAACTAGTGTCAACCACAGGGATCAATAAACTAGTGTCAACCACAGGGATCAATAAACTAGTGTCAACCACAGGGATCAATAAACTAGTGTCAACCACAGGGATCAATAAACTAGTGTCAACCACAGGGATCAATAAACTAGTGTCAACCACAGGGATCAATAAACTAGTGTCAACCACAGGGATCAATAAACTAGTGTCAACCACAGGGATCAATAAACTAGTGTCAACCACAGGGATCAATCAATAAACTAGTGTCAACCACAGGGATCAATAAACTAGTGTCAACCACAGGGATCAATAAACTAGTGTCAACCACAGGGATCAATAAACTAGTGTCAACCACAGGGATCAATAAACTAGTGTCAACCACAGGGATCAATAAACTAGTGTCAACCACAGGGATCAATAAACTAGTGTCAACCACAGGGATCAATAAACTAGTGTCAACCACAGGGATCAATAAACTAGTGTCAACCACAGGGATCAATAAACACCAATAAACTAGTGTCAACCACAGGGATCAATAAACTAGTGTCAACCACAGGGATCAATAACTAGTGTCACACAGGGATCAATAAACTAGTGTCAACCACAGGGATCAATAAACTAGTGTCAACCACAGGGATCAATAAACTAGTGTCAACCACAGGATCAATAAACTAGTGTCAACCACAGGATCAATAAACTAGTGTCTACCACAGGGATCAATAAACTAGTGTCAACCACAGGGATCAATAAACTAGTGTCAACCACAGGGATCAATAAACTAGTGTCAACCACAGGGATCAATAAACTAGTGTCAACCACAGGGATCAATAAACTAGTGTCAACCACAGGGATCAATAAACTAGTGTCAACCACAGGGATCAATAAACTAGTGTCAACCACAGGGATCAATAAACTAGTGTCAACCACAGGGATCAATAAACTAGTGTCTACCACAGGGATCAATAAACTAGTGTCAACCACAGGGATCAATAAACTAGTGTCAACCACAGGGATCAATAAACTAGTGTCAACCACAGGGATCAATAAACTAGTGTCAACCACAGGGATCAATAAACTAGTGTCAACCACAGGGATCAATAAACTAGTGTCAACCACAGGGATCAATAAACTAGTGTCAACCACAGGGATCAATAAACTAGTGTCAACCACAGGGATCAATAAACTAGTGTCAACCACAGGGATCAATAAACTAGTGTCAACCACAGGGATCAATAAACTAGTGTCAACCACAGGGATCAATAAACTAGTGTCAACCACAGGGATCAATAAACTAGTGTCAACCACAGGGATCAATAAACTAGTGTCAACCACAGGGATCAATAAACTAGTGTCAACCACAGGGATCAATAAACTAGTGTCAACCACGGGGATCAATAAACTAGTGTCAACCACAGGGATCAATAAACTAGTGTCAACCACAGGGATCAATAAACTAGTGTCAACCACAGGGATCAATAAACTAGTGTCAACCACAGGGATCAATAAACTAGTGTCAACCACAGGGACCAATAAACTAGTGTCAACCACAGGGATCAATAAACTAGTGTCAACCACAGGGACCAATAAACTAGTGTCAACCACAGGGATCAATAAACTAGTGTCAACCACAGGGATCAATAAACTAGTGTCAACCACAGGGATCAATAAACTAGTGTCAACCACAGGGATCAATAAATAAACACCAATAAACTAGTGTCAACCACAGGGATCAATAAACTAGTGTCAACCACAGGGATCAATAAACTAGTGTCAACCACAGGGATCAATAAACTAGTGTCAACCACAGGGATCAATAAACTAGTGTCAACCACAGGGATCAATAAACTAGTGTCAACCACAGGGATCAATAAACTAGTGTCAACCACAGGGATCAATAAACTAGTGTCAACCACAGGGATCAATAAACTAGTGTCAACCACAGGGATCAATAAACTAGTGTCAACCACAGGGATCAATAAACTAGTGTCAACCACAGGGATCAATAAACTAGTGTCAACCACAGGGATCAATAAACTAGTGTCAACCACAGGGATCAATAAACTAGTGTCAACCACAGGGATCAATAAACTAGTGTCAACCACAGGGATCAATAAGCTAGTGTCAACCACAGGGATCAATAAGCTAGTGTCAACCACAGGGATCAATAAGCTAGTGTCAACCACAGGGATCAATAAGCACCAATAAACTAGTGTCAACCACAGGGATCAATAAACTGGTGTCAACCACAGGGATCAATAAACTAGTGTCAACCACAGGGATCAATAAACTAGTGTCAACCACAGGGATCAATAAACTAGTGTCAACCACAGGGATCAATAAACTAGTGTCAACCACAGGGATCAATAAACTAGTGTCAACCACAGGGATCAATAAACTAGTGTCAACCACAGGGATCAATAAACTAGTGTCAACCACAGGGATCAATAAACTAGTGTCAACCACAGGGATCAATAAACTAGTGTCAACCACAGGGATCAATAAACTAGTGTCAACCACAGGGATCAATAAACTAGTGTCAACCACAGGGATCAATAAACTAGTGTCAACCACAGGGATCAATAAACTAGTGTCAACCACAGGGATCAATAAACTAGTGTCAACCACAGGGATCAATAAACTAGTGTCAACCACAGGATCAATAAACTAGTGTCAACCATCAAGGTCAACCACAGGGATCAATAAACTAGTGTCAACCACAGGGGATCAACCACAGGGATCAATAAACTAGTGTCAACCACAGGGGTCAACCACAGGGATCAATAAACTAGTGTCAACCACAGGGATCAATAAACTAGTGTCAACCACAGGGATCAATAAACTAGTGTCAACCACAGGATCAATAAACTAGTGTCAACCACAGGGATCAATAAACTAGTGTCAACCACAGGGATCAATAAGCACCAATAAACTAGTGTCAACCACAGGGATCAATAAACTAGTGTCAACCACAGGGATCAATAAACTAGTGTCAACCACAGGGATCAATAAACTAGTGTCAACCACAGGGATCAATAAACTAGTGTCAACCACAGGGATCAATAAACTAGTGTCAACCACAGGGATCAATAAACTAGTGTCAACCACAGGGATCAATAAACTAGTGTCAACCACAGGGATCAATAAACTAGTGTCAACCACAGGGATCAATAAACTAGTGTCAACCACAGGGATCAATAAACTAGTGTCAACCACAGGGATCAATAAACTAGTGTCAACCACAGGGATCAATAAACTAGTGTCAACCACAGGGATCAATAAACTAGTGTCAACCACAGGAATCAATCAATAAACTAGTGTCAACCACAGGGATCAATAAACTAGTGTCAACCACAGGATCAATAAACAGTGTCAACCACAGGGATCAATAAACTAGTGTCAACCACAGGGATCAATAAACTAGTGTCAACCACAGGGATCAATAAACTAGTGTCAACCACAGGGATCAATAAACTAGTGTCAACCACAGGGATCAATAAACTAGTGTCAACCACAGGGATCAATAAACTAGTGTCAACCACAGGGATCAATAAACTAGTGTCAACCACAGGGATCAATAAACTAGTGTCAACCACAGGGATCAATAAACTAGTGTCAACCACAGGGATCAATAACTAGTGTCAACCACAGGATCAATAAACTAGTGTCAACCACAGGGATCAATAAACTAGTGTCAACCACAGGGATCAATAAAAGTGTCAACCACAGGGATAAACTAGTGTCAACCACAGGGATCAATAAACTAGTGTCAACCACAGGGATCAATAAACTAGTGTCAACCACAGGGATCAATAAACTAGTGTCAACCACAGGAATCAATAAACTAGTGTCAACCACAGGATCAATAAACTAGTGTCAACCACAGGGATCAATAAACTAGTGTCAACCACAGGGATCAATAAACTAGTGTCAACCACAGGGATCAATAAACTAGTGTCAACCACAGGGATCAATAAACTAGTGTCAACCACAGGATCAATAAACTAGTGTCAACCACAGGGATCAATAAACTAGTGTCAACCACAGGGATCAATAAACTAGTGTCAACCACAGGGATCAATAAACTAGTGTCAACCACAGGGATCAATAAACTAGTGTCAACCACAGGGATCAATAAACTAGTGTCAACCACAGGGATCAATAAACTAGTGTCAACCACAGGATCAATAAACTAGTGTCAACCACAGGGATCAATAAACTAGTGTCAACCAATAAACTAAACTAGTGTCAACCACAGGGATCAATAAACTAGTGTCAACCACAGGGATCAATAAACTAGTGTCAACCACAGGATCAATAAAAGTGTCAACCAATAAACTAGTGTCAACCACAGGGATCAATAAACTAGTGTCAACCACAGGGATCAATAAACTAGTGTCAACCACAGGGATCAATAAACTAGTGTCAACCACAGGGATCAATAAACTAGTGTCAACCACAGGGATCAATAAACTAGTGTCAACCACAGGGATCAATAAACTAGTGTCAACCACAGGGATCAATAAACTAGTGTCAACCACAGGGATCAATAAACTAGTGTCAACCACAGGGATCAATAAGCACCAATAAACTAGTGTCAACCACAGGGATCAATAAACTAGTGTCAACCACAGGGATCAATAAACTAGTGTCAACCAGTGTCAGGGATCAATAAACTAGTGTCAACCACAGGGATCAATAAACTAGTGTCAACCACAGGGATCAATAAACTAGTGTCAACCACAGGGATCAATAAACTAGTGTCAACCACAGGGATCAATAAACTAGTGTCAACCACAGGGATCAATAAACTAGTGTCAACCACAGGGATCAATAAACTAGTGTCAACCACAGGATCAATAAACTAGTGTCAACCACAGGAATCAATAAGGCACCAAAACTAGTGTCAACCACAGGATCAATAAACTAGTGTCAACCACAGGGGCATCAATAAACTAGTGTCAACCACAGGGATCAATAAACTAGTGTCAACCACAGGGATCAATAAACTAGTGTCAACCACAGGGATCAATAAACTAGTGTCAACCACAGGGATCAATAAACTAGTGTCAACCACAGGATCAATAAACTAGTGTCAACCACAGGGATCAATAAACTAGTGTCAACCACAGGGATCAATAAACTAGTGTCAACCACAGGGATCAATAAACTAGTGTCAACCACAGGGATCAATAAACTAGTGTCAACCACAGGGATCAATAAACTAGTGTCAACCACAGGAATCAATAAACTAGTGTCAACCACAGGGATCAATAAACTAGTGTCAACCACAGGATCAATAAAAACAATAGTGTCAACCACAGGGATCAATAAACTAGTGTCAACCACAGGATCAATAAACTAGTGTCAACCACAGGATCAATAAACTAGTGTCAACCACAGGGATCAATAAACTAGTGTCAACCACAGGGATCAATAAACTAGTGTCAACCACAGGGATCAATAAACTAGTGTCAACCACAGGGATCAATAAACTAGTGTCAACCACAGGGATCAATAAACTAGTGTCAACCACAGGGATCAATAAACTAGTGTCAACCACAGGGATCAATAAACCAATGTCAACCACAGGGATCAATAAACTAGTGTCAACCACAGGGATCAATAAGCACAATAAAGGGATCAATAAACTAGTGTCAACCACAGGGATCAATAAACTAGTGTCAACCACAGGGATCAATAAACTAGTGTCAACCACAGGGATCAATAAACTAGTGTCAACCACAGGGATCAATAAACTAGTGTCAACCACAGGATCAATAAACTAGTGTCAACCACAGGGATCAATAAACTAGTGTCAACCACAAGGATCAATAAACTAGTGTCAACCACAGGGATCAATAAACTAGTGTCAACCACAGGGATCAATAAACTAGTGTCAACCACAGGGATCAATAAACTAGTGTCAACCACAGGGATCAATAAACTAGTGTCAACCACAGGGATCAATAAGCACCAATAAACTAGTGTCAACCACAGGGATCAATAAACTAGTGTCAACCACGGGGATCAATAAACTAGTGTCAACCACAAGGATCAATAAACTAGTGTCAACCACAGGGATCAATAAACTAGTGTCAACCACGGGGATCAATAAACTAGTGTCAACCACGGGGATCAATAAACTAGTGTCAACCACAAGGATCAATGAACTAGTGTCAACCACAAGGATCAATAAAAGTGTCACCAATAAACTAGTGTCAACCACGGGGATCAATAAACTAGTGTCAACCACAGGGATCAATAAACTAGTGTCAACCACAGGGATCAATAAGCACAATAAACTAGTGTCAACCACAGGGATCAATAAACTAGTGTCAACCACAGGGATCAATAAACTAGTGTCAACCACAGGATCAATAAGTGTCACAGGGATCAATAAACTAGTGTCAACCACAGGGATCAATAAACTAGTGTCAACCACAGGGATCAATAAACTAGTGTCAACCACAGGATCAATAAACTAGTGTCAACCACAGGGATCAATAAACTAGTGTCAACCACAGGGATCAATAAACTAGTGTCAACCACAGGGATCAATAAACTAGTGTCAACCACAGGGATCAATCAACCACAGGGATCAATAAACTAGTGTCAACCACAGGGATCAATAAACTAGTGTCAACCACAGGGATCAATAAACTAGTGTCAACCACAGGGATCAATAAACTAGTGTCAACCACAGGGATCAATAAACTAGTGTCAACCACAGGGATCAATAAACTAGTGTCAACCACAGGGATCAATAAACTAGTGTCAACCACAGGGATCAATAAACTAGTGTCAACCACAGGGATCAATAAACTAGTGTCAACCACAGGGATCAATAAACTAGTGTCAACCACAGGGATCAATAAACTAGTGTCAACCACAGGGATCAATAAACTAGTGTCAACCACAGGGATCAATAAACTAGTGTCAACCACAGGGATCAATAAACTAGTGTCAACCACAGGGATCAATAAACTAGTGTCAACCACAGGGATCAATAAACTAGTGTCAACCACAGGGATCAATAAACTAGTGTCAACCACAGGGATCAATAAACTAGTGTCAACCACAGGGATCAATAAACTAGTGTCAACCACAGGGATCAATAAACTAGTGTCAACCACAGGGATCAATAAACTAGTGTCAACCACAGGGATCAATAAACTAGTGTCAACCACAGGGATCAATAAACTAGTGTCAACCACAGGGATCAATAAACTAGTGTCAACCACAGGGATCAATAAACTAGTGTCAACCACGGGGATCAATAAACTAGTGTCAACCACAGGGATCAATAAACACCAATAAGCTAGTTTCAACCACAGGGATCAATAAACTAGTGTCAACCACAGGGATCAATAAACTATGTCAACCACAGGGATCAATAAACTAGTGTCAACCACAGGGATCAATAAACTAGTGTCAACCACAGGGATCAATAAACTAGTGTCAACCACAGGGATCAATAAACTAGTGTCAACCACAGGGATCAATAAACTAGTGTCAACCACAGGGATCAATAAACTAGTGTCAACCACAGGGATCAATAAACTAGTGTCAACCACAGGGATCAATAAACTAGTGTCAACCACAGGGATCAATAAACTAGTGTCAACCACAGGGATCAATAAACTAGTGTCAACCACAGGGATCAATAAACTAGTGTCAACCACAGGGATCAATAAACTAGTGTCAACCACAGGGATCAATAAACTAGTGTCAACCACAGGGATCAATAAACTAGTGTCAACCACAGGGATCAATAAACTAGTGTCAACCACAGGATCAATAAACTAGTGTCAACCACAGGGATCAATAAACTAGTGTCAACCACAGGGATCAATAAACTAGTGTCAACCACAGGGATCAATAAACTAGTGTCAACCACAGGGATCAATAAACTAGTGTCACCAATAAACTAGTGTCTACCACAGGGATCAATAAACTAGTGTCAACCACAGGGATCAATAAACTAGTGTCAACCACAGGGATCAATAAACTAGTGTCAACCACAGGGATCAATAAACTAGTGTCAACCACAGGGATCAATAAACTAGTGTCAACCACAGGGATCAATAAACTAGTGTCAACCACAGGGATCAATAAACTAGTGTCAACCACAGGGATCAATAAACTAGTGTCAACCACAGGGATCAATAAACTAGTGTCAACCACAGGGATCAATAAACCAGTGTCAACCACAGGGATCAATAAACTAGTGTCAACCACAGGATCAAAAGCACAATGTCAACCACAGGATCAATAAACTAGTGTCAACCACAGGGATCAATAAGCACCAATAAACTAGTGTCAACCACAGGGATCAATAAACTAGTGTCAACCACAGGGATCAATAAACTAGTGTCAACCACAGGGATCAATAAACTAGTGTCAACCACAGGGATCAATAAACTAGTGTCAACCACAAGGATCAATAAACTAGTGTCAACCACAGGGATCAATAAACTAGTGTCAACCACAGGGATCAATAAACTAGTGTCAACCACAGGGATCAATAAACTAGTGTCAACCACAGGGATCAATAAACTAGTGTCAACCACAGGGATCAATAAACTAGTGTCAACCACAGGGATCAATAAACTAGTGTCAACCACAGGGATCAATAAACTAGTGTCAACCACAGGGATCAATAAACTAGTGTCAACCACAGGGATCAATAAACTAGTGTCAACCACAGGGATCAATAAACTAGTGTCAACCACAGGGATCAATAAACTAGTGTCAACCACAGGGATCAATAAACTAGTGTCAACCACAGGGGATCAATAAACTAGTGTCAACCACAGGGATCAATAAACTAGTGTCAACCACAGGGATCAATAAACTAGTGTCAACCACAGGATCAATAAACTGGTGTCAACCACAGGGATCAATAAACTAGTGTCAACCACAGGGATCAATAAACTAGTGTCAACCACAGGGATCAATAAACTAGTGTCAACCACAGGGATCAATAAACTAGTGTCAACCACGGGGATCAATAAACTAGTGTCAACCACGGGGATCAATAAACTAGTGTCAACCACAGGGATCAATAAGCACCAATAAACTAGTGTCAACCACAGGGATCAATAAACTAGTGTCAACCACAGGGATCAGTAAGCACCAATAAACTAGTGTCAACCACAGGGATCAATAAATAGTGTCACCAATAAACTAGTGTCAACCACAGGGATCAATAAACTAGTGTCAACCACAGGGATCAATAAACTAGTGTCAACCACAGGGATCAATAAGTCACAGGGATCAATAAACTAGTGTCAACCACAGGAATCAATCAATAAACTAGTGTCAACCACAGGGATCAATAAACTAGTGTCAACCACAGGGATCAATAAACTAGTGTCAACCACAGGATCAATAAACTAGTGTCAACCACAGGGATCAATAAACTAGTGTCAACCACAGGAATCAATCAATAAACTAGTGTCAACCACAGGAATCAATAAACTAGTGTCAACCACAGGGATCAATAAAAGTGTCAACCACCAATAAACTAGTGTCAACCACAGGGATCAATAAACTAGTGTCAACCACAGGGATCAATAAACTAGTGTCAACCACAGGGATCAATAAACTAGTGTCAACCACAGGATCAAGTGTCAACCAAATAAACTAGTGTCAACCACAGGGATCAATAAACTAGTGTCAACCACAGGATCAATAAACTAGTGTCAACCACAGGGATCAATAAACTAGTGTCAACCACAGGGATCAATAAACTAGTGTCAACCACAGGGATCAATAAACTAGTGTCAACCACAGGGATCAATAAACTAGTGTCAACCACAGGGATCAATAAAGTGTCACACAGGGATCAATAAACTAGTGTCAACCACAGGGATCAATAAGCACCAATAAACTAGTGTCAACCACAGGGATCAATAAACTAGTGTCAACCACAGGGATCAATAAACTAGTGTCAACCACAGGGATCAATAAACTAGTGTCAACCACAGGGATCAATAAACTAGTGTCAACCACAACCAGGATCAATAAACTAGTGTCAACAACAGGGATCAATAAGCACCAATAAACTAGTGTCAACCACAGGGATCAATAAACTAGTGTCAACCACAGGGATCAATAAACTAGTGTCAACCACAGGGATCAATAAACTAGTGTCAACCACAGGGATCAATAAACTAGTGTCAACCACAGGGATCAATAAACTAGTGTCAACCACAGGGATCAATAAACTAGTGTCAACCACAGGGATCAATAAACTAGTGTCAACCACAGGGATCAATAAACTAGTGTCAACCACAGGGATCAATAAACTAGTGTCAACCACAGGGATCAATAAACTAGTGTCAACCACAGGGATCAATAAACTAGTGTCAACCACAGGGATCAATAAACTAGTGTCAACCACAGGGATCAATAAACTAGTGTCAACCACAGGGATCAATAAACTAGTGTCAACCACAGGGATCAATAAACTAGTGTCAACCACAGGGATCAATAAACTAGTGTCAACCACAGGGATCAATAAACTAGTGTCAACCACAGGGATCAATAAACTAGTGTCAACCACAGGATCAATAAACTAGTGTCAACCACAGGGATCAATAAACTAGTGTCAACCACAGGGATCAATAAACTAGTGTCAACCACAGGGATCAATAAACTAGTGTCAACCACAGGGATCAATAAACTAGTGTCAACCACAGGGATCAATAAACTAGTGTCAACCACAGGGATCAATAAACTAGTGTCAACCACAGGGATCAATAAACTAGTGTCAACCACAGGGATCAATAAACTAGTGTCAACCACAGGGATCAATAAGCACCAATAAACTAGTGTCAACCACAGGGATCAATAAACTAGTGTCAACCACAGGGATCAATAAACTAGTGTCAACCACAGGGATCAATAAACTAGTGTCAACCACAGGGATCAATAAACTAGTGTCAACCACAGGGATCAATAAACTAGTGTCAACCACAGGGATCAATAAACTAGTGTCAACCACAGGGATCAATAAACTAGTGTCAACCACAGGGATCAATAAGCACCAATAAGCTAGTTTCAACCACAGGGATCAATAAGCACCAATAAACTAGTGTCAACCACAGTGATCAATAAGCATCAATAAACTAGTGTCAACCACAGGGATCAATAAACTAGTGTCAACCAGGGACACTAGTGGGATCAATAAACTAGTGTCAACCACAGGGATCAATAAACTAGTGTCAACCACAGGGATCAATAAACTAGTGTCAACCACAGGGATCAATAAACTAGTGTCAACCACAGGGATCAATAAACTAGTGTCAACCACAGGGATCAATAAACTAGTGTCAACCACAGGGATCAATAAACTAGTGTCAACCACAGGGATCAATAAACTAGTGTCAACCACAGGGATCAATAAACTAGTGTCAACCACAGGGATCAATAAACTAGTGTCAACCACAGGGATCAATAAACTAGTGTCAACCACAGGGATCAATAAACTAGTGTCAACCACGGGATCAATAAACTAGTGTCAACCAGGGATCAATAAACTAGTGTCAACCACAGGGATCAATAAACTAGTGTCAACCACAGGGATCAATAAACTAGTGTCAACCACAGGGATCAATAAACTAGTGTCAACCACAGGGATCAATAAACTAGTGTCAACCACAGGGATCAATAAACTAGTGTCAACCACAGGGATCAATAAACTAGTGTCAACCACAGGGATCAATAAACTAGTGTCAACCACAGGGATCAATAAACTAGTGTCAACCACAGGGATCAATAAACTAGTGTCAACCACAGGGATCAATAAACTAGTGTCAACCACAGGATCAATAAGCACCAATAAACTAGTGTCAACCACAGGGATCAATAAACTAGTGTCAACCACAGGATCAATAAACTAGTGTCAACCACAGGAATCAATAAGCACCAATAAACTAGTGTCAACCACAGGATCAATAGTGTCAACCAGGGATCAATAAACTAGTGTCAACCACAGGGATCAATAAACTAGTGTCAACCACAGGATCAATAAACTAGTGTCAACCACAGGGATCAAAACTAGTGTCAACCACAGGGATCAATAAACTAGTGTCAACCACAGGGATCAATAAACTAGTGTCAACCACAGGGATCAATAAACTAGTGTCAACCACAGGGATCAATAAACTAGTGTCAACCACAGGGATCAATAAACTAGTGTCAACCACAGGATCAATAAACTAGTGTCAACCACAGGGATCAATAAACTAGTGTCAACCACAGGGATCAATAAACTAGTGTCAACCACAGGGATCAATAAGCACCAATAAACTAGTGTCAACCACAGGGATCAATAAACTAGTGTCAACCACAGGGATCAATAAGCACCAATAAACTAGTGTCAACCACAGGGATCAATAAACTAGTGTCAACCACAGGGATCAATAAACTAGTGTCAACCACAGGGATCAATAAACTAGTGTCAACCACAGGGATCAATAAACTAGTGTCAACCACAGGGATCAATAAGCACCAATAAACTAGTGTCAACCACAGGGATCAATAAGCACCAATAAACTAGTGTCAACCACAGGGATCAATAAACTAGTGTCAACCACAGGGATCAATAAACTAGTGTCAACCACAGGGATCAATAAGCACCAATAAACTAGTGTCAACCACAGGGATCAATAAACTAGTGTCAACCACAGGGATCAATAAGCACCAATAAACTAGTGTCAACCACAGGGATCAATAAACTAGTGTCAACCACAGGGATCAATAAGCACCAATAAACTAGTGTCAACCACAGGGATCAATAAACTAGTGTCAACCACGGGGATCAATAAGCACCAATAAACTAGTGTCAACCACAGGGATCAATAAACTAGTGTCAACCACAGGGATCAAAAGCACCAATAAACTAGTGTCAACCACAGGGATCAATAAACTAGTGTCAACCACAGGGATCAATAAACTAGTGTCAACCACAGGGATCAATAAACTAGTGTCAACCACAGGGATCAATAAACTAGTGTCAACCACAGGGATCAATAAACTAGTGTCAACCACAGGGATCAATAAACTAGTGTCAACCACTAGGATCAATAAGCACCAATAAGCTAGTTTCAACCACAGGGATCAATAAGCACCAATAAACTAGTGTCAACCACAGGGATCAATAAACTAGTGTCAACCACAGGGATCAATAAACTAGTGTCAACCACAGGGATCAATAAACTAGTGTTAACCACAGGGATCAATAAACTCGTGTCAACCACTGGGATCAATAAGCACCAATAAGCTAGTTTCAACCACAGGGATCAATAAGCACCAATAAACTAGTGTCAACCACAGGGATCAATAAACTAGTGTCAACCACAGGGATCAATAAACTAGTGTCAACCACAGGGATCAATAAACTAGTGTCAACCACAGGGATCAATAAACTAGTGTCAACCACAGGGATCAATAAACTAGTGTCAACCACAGGGATCAATAAACTAGTGTCAACCACAGGGATCAATAAACTAGTGTCAACCACAGGGATCAATAAACTAGTGTCAACCACAGGGATCAATAAACTAGTGTCAACCACAGGGACAATAAACAGTGTCAACCACAGGGATCAATAAACTAGTGTCAACCACAGGGATCAATAAACTAGTGTCAACCACAGGGATCAATAAACTAGTGTCAACCACAGGGATCAATAAACTAGTGTCAACCACAGGGATCAATAAACTAGTGTCAACCACAGGGATCAATAAACTAGTGTCAACCACAGGGATCAATAAACTAGTGTCAACCACAGGGATCAATAAACTAGTGTCAACCACAGGGATCAATAAACTAGTGTCAACCACAGGGATCAATAAACTAGTGTCAACCACAGGGATCAATAAACTAGTGTCAACCACAGGGATCAATAAACTAGTGTCAACCACAGGGATCAATAAACTAGTGTCAATAAACTAGTGTCAACCACAGGGATCAATAAACTAGTGTCAACCACAGGGATCAATAAACTAGTGTCAACCACAGGGATCAATAAACCAATAAACTAGTGTCAACCAATAAACAGTGTCAACCACAGGGATCAATAAGCACCAATAAACTAGTGTCAACCACAGGAATCAATCAATAAACTAGTGTCAACCACAGGATCAATAACCAATAAACTAGTGTCAACCACAGGGATCAATAAACTAGTGTCAACCACAGGGATCAATAAACTAGTGTCAACCACAGGGATCAATAAACTAGTGTCAACCACAGGGATCAATAAACTAGTGTCAACCACAGGATCAATAAACTAGTGTCAACCACAGGATCAATAAACTAGTGTCAACCACAGGGATCAATAAACTAGTGTCAACCACAGGGATCAATAAACTAGTGTCAACCACAGGGATCAATAAACTAAGTGTCAACCACAGGGATCAATAAACTAGTGTCAACCACAGGGATCAATAAACTAGTGTCAACCACAGGGATCAATAAACTAGTGTCAACCACAGGGATCAATAAACTAGTGTCAACCACAGGGATCAATAAACTAGTGTCAACCACAGGGATCAATAAACTAGTGTCAACCACAGGGATCAATAAACTAGTGTCAACCACAGGGATCAATAAACTAGTGTCAACCACAGGGATCAATAAACTAGTGTCAACCACAGGGATCAATAAACTAGTGTCAACCACAGGGATCAATAAACTAGTGTCAACCACAGGGATCAATAAACTAGTGTCAACCACAGGGATCAATAAACTAGTGTCAACCACAGGGATCAATAAACTAGTGTCAACCACAGGGATCAATAAACTAGTGTCAACCACAGGGATCAATAAACTAGTGTCAACCACAGGGATCAATAAACTAGTGTCAACCACAGGGATCAATAAACTAGTGTCAACCACAGGGATCAATAAACTAGTGTCAACCACAGGGATCAATAAACTAGTGTCAACCACAGGGATCAATAAACTAGTGTCAACCACAGGGATCAATAAACTAGTGTCAACCACAGGGATCAATAAACTAGTGTCAACCACAGGGATCAATAAACTAGTGTCAACCACAGGGATCAATAAACTAGTGTCAACCACAGGGATCAATAAACTAGTGTCAACCACAGGGATCAATAAACTAGTGTCAACCCAGGGATCAATAAACTAGTGTCAACCACAGGGATCAATAAACTAGTGTCAACCACAGGGATCAATAAACTAGTGTCAACCACAGGATCAATAAACTAGTGTCAACCACAGGGATCAATAAACTAGTGTCAACCACAGGGATCAATAAACTAGTGTCAACCACAGGGATCAATAAACTAGTGTCAACCACAGGGATCAATAAACTAGTGTCAACCACAGGGATCAATAAACTAGTGTCAACCACAGGGATCAATAAACTAGTGTCAACCACAGGGATCAATAAACTAGTGTCAACCACAGGGATCAATAAACTAGTGTCAACCACAGGGATCAATAAACTAGTGTCAACCACAGGATCAATAAACTAGTGTCAACCACAGGGATCAATAAGCACCTAGTGTCAACCACAGGGACCAATAAACTAGTGTCAACCACAGGGATCAATAAACTAGTGTCAACCACAGGGATCAATAAACTAGTGTCAACCACAGGGATCAATAAACTAGTGTCAACCACAGGGATCAATAAACTAGTGTCAACCACAGGGATCAATAAACTAGTGTCAACCACAGGATCAATAAACTAGTGTCAACCACAGGGATCAATAAACTAGTGTCAACCACAGGAATCAATAAACTAGTGTCAACCACAGGGATCAATAAACTAGTGTCAACCACAGGATCAATAAACTAGTGTCAACCACAGGGATCAATAAACTAGTGTCAACCACAGGGATCAATAAACTAGTGTCAACCACAGGGATCAATAAACTAGTGTCAACCACAGGGATCAATAAACTAGTGTCAACCACAGGGATCAATAAACTAGTGTCAACCACAGGGATCAATAAACTAGTGTCAACCACAGGGATCAATAAACTAGTGTCAACCACAGGGATCAATAAACTAGTGTCAACCACAGGGATCAATAAACTAGTGTCAACCACAGGGATCAATAAACTAGTGTCAACCACAGGGATCAATAAACTAGTGTCAACCACAGGGATCAATAAACTAGTGTCAACCACAGGGATCAATAAACTAGTGTCAACCACAGGGATCAATAAACTAGTGTCAACCACAGGGATCAATAAACTAGTGTCAACCACAGGGATCAATAAACTAGTGTCAACCACAGGGATCAATAAACTAGTGTCAACCACAGGGATCAATAAGCACCAATAAACTAGTGTCAACCACAGGGATCAATAAGCACCAATAAACTAGTGTCAACCACAGGGATCAATAAGCACCAATAAACTAGTGTCAACCACAGGGATCAATAAGCACCAATAAACTAGTGTCAACCACAGGGATCAATAAACTAGTGTCAACCACAGGGATCAATAAACTAGTGTCAACCACAGGGATCAATAAACTAGTGTCAACCACAGGGATCAATAAACTAGTGTCAACCACAGGGATCAATAAACTAGTGTCAACCACAGGGATCAATAAACTAGTGTCAACCACAGGGATCAATAAACTAGTGTCAACCACAGGGATCAATAAACTAGTGTCAACCACAGGGATCAATAAACTAGTGTCAACCACAGGGATCAATAAACTAGTGTCAACCACAGGGATCAATAAACTAGTGTCAACCACAGGGATCAATAAACTAGTGTCAACCACAGGGATCAATAAACTAGTGTCAACCACAGGGATCAATAAACTAGTGTCAACCACAGGGATCAATAAACTAGTGTCAACCACAGGGATCAATAAACTAGTGTCAACCACAGGGATCAATAAACTAGTGTCAACCACAGGGATCAATAAACTAGTGTCAACCACAGGGATCAATAAACTAGTGTCAACCACAGGGATCAATAAACTAGTGTCAACCACAGGGATCAATAAACTAGTGTCAACCACAGGGACCAATAAACTAGTGTCATCCACAAGGATCAATAAGCTAGTGTCAACCACAGGGACCAATAAACTAGTGTCAACCACAGGAATCAATAAACTAGTGTCAACCACAGGGATCAATAAGTGTCAACCACAGGATCAATAAACTAGTGTCAACCACTGGGATCAATACCAATAAGTTTCAACCAATAAACTAGTGTCAACCACAGGAATCAATAAAAGTGTCACCAGGGATCAATAAACTAGTGTCAACCACAGGAATCAATAAGCACCAATAAACTAGTGTCAACCACAGGATCAATAAACTAGTGTCAACCACAGGGATCAATAAACTAGTGTCAACCACAGGGTCACCAATAAACTAGTGTCAACCACAGGAATCAATAAACTAGTGTCAACCACAGGGATCAATAAGCAAACTAGTGTCAACCACAGGGATCAATAAACTAGTGTCAACCACAGGGATCAATAAGCACCAATAAACTAGTGTCAACCACGGGGATCAATAAACTAGTGTCAACCACAGGGATCAATAAGCACCAATAAACTAGTGTCAACCACAGGGATCAATAAGCACCAATAAACTAGTGTCAACCACAGGGATCAATAAACTAGTGTCAACCACAGGGATCAATAAACTAGTGTCAACCACAGGGATCAATAAACTAGTGTCAACCACAGGGATCAATAAACTAGTGTCAACCACGGGGATCAATAAACTAGTGTCAACCACGGGGATCAATAAACTAGTGTCAACCACAGGGATCAATAAACTAAGTGTCAACCACAGGATCAATAAACTAGTGTCAACCACAGGGATCAATAAACCTAGTGTCAACCACAGGGATCAATAAACTAGTGTCAACCACAGGGATCAATAACCTAGTGTCAACCACAGGGATCAATAAACCTAAGTGTCAACCACAGGGATCAATAAACTAGTGTCAACCACAGGGATCAATAAACTAGTGTCAACCACAGGGATCAATAAACTAGTGTCAACCACAGGGATCAATAAACTAGTGTCAACCACAAGGATCAATAAACTAGTGTCAACCACAGGGATCAATAAACTAGTGTCAACCACAGGGATCAATAAACTAGTGTCAACCACGGGGATCAATAAACTAGTGTCAACCACAGGGATCAATAAACTAGTGTCAACCACAGGGATCAATAAACTAGTGTCAACCACAGGGATCAATAAACTAGTGTCAACCACAGGGATCAATAAACTAGTGTCAACCACAGGGATCAATAAACTAGTGTCAACCACAGGGATCAATAAACTAGTGTCAACCACAGGGATCAATAAACTAGTGTCAACCACAGGGATCAATAAGCACCAATAAACTAGTGTCAACCACAGGGATCAATAAACTAGTGTCAACCACAGGGATCAATAAACTAGTGTCAACCACAGGGATCAATAAACTAGTGTCAACCACAGGGATCAATAAACACCAATAAACTAGTGTCAACCACAGGGATCAATAAACTAGTGTCAACCACAGGGATCAATAAACTAGTGTCAACCACAGGGATCAATAAACTAGTGTCAACCACAGGGATCAATAAACTAGTGTCAACCACAAGGATCAATAAATAAGCACCAATAAACTAGTGTCAACCACAGGGATCAATAAACTAGTGTCAACCACAGGGATCAATAAACTAGTGTCAACCACAGGGATCAATAAACTAGTGTCAATCCACAGGGATCAATAAACTAGTGTCAACCACAGGGATCAATAAACTAGTGTCAACCACAGGGATCAATAAACTAGTGTCAACCACAGGGATCAATAAACTAGTGTCAACCACAGGGATCAATAAACTAGTGTCAACCACAGGGATCAATAAACTAGTGTCAACCACAGGGATCAATAAACTAGTGTCAACCACGGGATCAATAAGCACCAATAAACTAGTGTCAACCACAGGGATCAATAAACTAGTGTCAACCACAGGGATCAATAAACTAGTGTCAACCACAGGGATCAATAAACTAGTGTCAACCACAGGGATCAATAAACTAGTGTCAACCACAGGGATCAATAAACTAGTGTCAACCACAGGGATCAATAAACTAGTGTCAACCACAGGGATCAATAAACTAGTGTCAACCACAGGGATCAATAAACTAGTGTCAACCACAGGGATCAATAAACTAGTGTCAACCACAGGGATCAATAAACTAGTGTCAACCACAGGGATCAATAAACTAGTGTCAACCACAGGGATCAATAAACTAGTGTCAACCACAGGGATCAATAAGCACCAATAAACTAGTGTCAACCACAGGGATCAATAAACTAGTGTCAACCACAGGGATCAATAAACTAGTGTCAACCACAGGGATCAATAAACTAGTGTCAACCACAGGGATCAATAAACTAGTGTCAACCACAGGGATCAATAAACTAGTGTCAACCACAGGGATCAATAAGCACCAATAAACTAGTGTCAACCACAGGGA
Source organism: Oncorhynchus keta (assembly GCF_023373465.1). Taxonomy (NCBI): domain Eukaryota; kingdom Metazoa; phylum Chordata; class Actinopteri; order Salmoniformes; family Salmonidae; genus Oncorhynchus; species Oncorhynchus keta. Next base: position 114,503 of record NW_026290809.1, read on the forward strand.
TCAATAAACTAGTGTCAACCACAGGGATCAATAAACTAGTGTCAACCACAGGGATCAATAAACTAGTGTCAACCACAGGGATCAATAAACTAGTGTCAACCACAGGGATCAATAAACTAGTGTCAACCACAGGGATCAATAAACTAGTGTCAACCACAGGGATCAATAAACTAGTGTCAACCACAGGGATCAATAAACTAGTGTCAACCACAGGGATCAATAAACTAGTGTCAACCACAAGGATCAATAAACTAGTGTCAACCACAGGGATCAATAAACTAGTGTCAACCACAGGGATCAATAAACTAGTGTCAACCACAGGGATCAATAAACTAGTGTCAACCACAGGGATCAATAAACTAGTGTCAACCACAGGGATCAATAAACTAGTGTCAACCACAGGGATCAATAAACTAGTGTCAACCACAGGGATCAATAAACTAGTGTCAACCACAGGGATCAATAAACTAGTGTCAACCACAGGGATCAATAAACTAGTGTCAACCACAGGGATCAATAAACTAGTGTCAACCACAGGGATCAATAAGCACCAATAAACTAGTGTCAACCACAGGGATCAATAAACTAGTGTCAACCACAGGGATCAATAAAAGTGTCAACCACAGGGATCAATAAACTAGTGTCAACCACAGGGATCAATAAACTAGTGTCAACCACAGGGATCAATAAACTAGTGTCAACCACAGGGATCAATAAACTAGTGTCAACCACAGGGATCAATAAACTAGTGTCAACCACAGGGATCAATAGTGTCAACCACCAATAAACTAGTGTCAACCACAGGGATCAATAAACTAGTGTCAACCACAGGGATCAATAAACTAGTGTCAACCACAGGGATCAATAAACTAGTGTCAACCACAGGGATCAATAAACAATAAACTAGTGTCAACCACAGGGATCAATAAACTAGTGTCAACCACAGGGATCAATAAATAGTGTCAACCACAGGGATCAATAGTGTCAACCACAGGGATCAATAAACTAGTGTCAACCACAGGGATCAATAAACTAGTGTCAACCACAGGGATCAATAAACTAGTGTCAACCACAGGGATCAATAAACTAGTGTCAACCACAGGGATCAATAAAAGTGTCACCAAGGGATCAATAAAAGTGTCAACCACAGGGATCAATAAACTAGTGTCAACCACAGGGATCAATAAACTAGTGTCAACCACAGGGATCAATAAACTAGTGTCAACCACAGGGATCAATAAACTAGTGTCAACCACAGGGATCAATAAACTAGTGTCAACCACAGGGATCAATAAACTAGTGTCAACCACAGGGATCAATAAACTAGTGTCAACCACAGGGATCAATAAACTAGTGTCAACCACAGGGATCAATAAACTAGTGTCAACCACAGGGATCAATAAACTAGTGTCAACCACAGGGATCAATAAGCTAGTGTCAACCACAGGGATCAATAAACTAGTGTCAACCACAGGGATCAATAAACTAGTGTCAACCACAGGGATCAATAAGCACCAATAAACTAGTGTCAACCACAGGGATCAATAAGCAGTGTCAACCACAGGGATCAATAAACTAGTGTCAACCACAGGGATCAATAAACTAGTGTCAACCACAGGGATCAATAAACTAGTGTCAACCACAGGGATCAATAAACTAGTGTCAACCACAGGGATCAATAAACTAGTGTCAACCACAGGGATCAATATAAACTAGTGTCAACCACAGGGATCAATAAACTAGTGTCAACCACAGGGATCAATAAACTAGTGTCAACCACAGGGATCAATAAACTAGTGTCAACCACAGGGATCAATAAACTAGTGTCAACCACAGGGGCATCAATAAACTAGTGTCTACCACAGGGATCAATAAACTAGTGTCAACCACAGGGATCAATAAACTAGTGTCAACCACAGGGATCAATAAACTAGTGTCAACCACGGGGATCAATAAACTAGTGTCAACCACAGGAATCAATAAACTAGTGTCAACCACAGGAATCAATAAACTAGTGTCTACCACAGGGATCAATAAACTAGTGTCTACCACAGGGATCAATAAACTAGTGTCTACCACAGGAATCAATAAACTAGTGTCAACCACAGGGATCAATAAACTAGTGTCAACCACAGGGATCAATAAGCACCAATAAACTCGTGTCAACCACAGGGATCAATAAACTAGTGTCAATAAGCAGGGATCAATAAACTAGTGTCAACCACAGGGATCAATAAACTAGTGTCAACCACAGGGATCAATAATAAACGGGATCAATAAACTAGTGTCAACCACAGGGATCAATAAACTAGTGTCTACCACGGGGATCAATAAACTAGTGTCTACCACGGGGATCAATAAACTAGTGTCTACCACGGGGATCAATAAACTAGTGTCTACCACGGGGATCAATAAACTAGTGTCAACCACGGGGATCAATAAACTAGTGTCAACCACAGGGATCAATAAGCTAGTGTCAACCACAGGGATCAATAAGCTAGTGTCAACCACAGGGATCAATAAACTAGTGTCAACCACAGGGATCAATAAACACCAATAAACTAGTGTCAACCACAGGGATCAATAAACTAGTGTCTACCACAGGGATCAATAAACTAGTGTCTACCACAGGGATCAATAAACTAGTGTCAACCACAGGGATCAATAAACTAGTGTCAACCACAGGGATCAATAAACTAGTGTCTACCACAGGGATCAATAAACTAGTGTCAACCACAGGGATCAATAAACTAGTGTCAACCACAGGGATCAATAAACTAGTGTCAACCACAGGGATCAATAAACTAGTGTCAACCACAGGGATCAATAAACTAGTGTCAACCACAGGGATCAATAAACTAGTGTCAACCACAGGGATCAATAAACTAGTGTCAACCACAGGGATCAATAAACTAGTGTCAACCACAGGGATCAATAAACTAGTGTCAACCACAGGGATCAATAAACTAGTGTCAACCACAGGGATCAATAAACACCAATAAACTAGTGTCAACCACAGGGATCAATAAACTAGTGTCAATAAGCAGGGATCAATAAGTACCAATAACCTAGTGTCAATAAGCACCGTCGGGAACCCATTTAGAATGAAGAGGTCTCGACAGCCAGACAACCACTGTGGTTACTGGTCAAATGGGGTCCGGTATATATATGTTTTTTGACAGGGCTTGAATAGAGAAGAGGGTCAATGGTTTTGAGCTGTTTCCTTAAAGGGAAATGTTAATTTTATATGCATTTATTATTTTATTTTGCCTACCTGTAAGGTTCCATCATCCACAAAACCCCTTATTTCAGCCCAGGTGGTTGGCTTGTTTGCTGGCATGGTGGGGTTAGGCCTAGTCAGGGAGTCTGGTTCCTCTTAAGGTTTCTTATTTCTACTGTGAACTGCTTGCTCTTTGGGGGGGGTGGTAGATATCTGGGATGGCGCCCGGGGGACTAGATATCTGGGATGGCGCCCGGGGGACTAGATATCTGGGATGGCGCCCGGGGGACTAGATATCTGGGATGGCGCCCGGGGGACTAGATATCTGGGATGGCGCCCGGGGGACTAGATATCTGGGATGGCGCCCGGGGGACTAGATATCTGGGATGGCGCCCGGGGGACTAGATATCTGGGATGGCGCCCGGGGGACTAGATATCTGGGATGGCGCCCGGGGACTAGATATCTGGGATGGCGCCCGGGGACTAGATATCTGGGATCTAGATATCTGGGATGGCGCCCGGGGGACTAGATATCTGGGATGGCGCCCGGGGGACTAGATATCTGGGATGGCGCCCGGGGGACTAGATATCTGGGATGGCGCCCGGGGGACTAGATATCTGGGATGGCGCCCGGGGGACTAGATATCTGGGATGGCGCCCGGGGGACTAGATATCTGGGATGGCGCCCGGGGGACTAGATATCTGGGATGGCGCCCGGGGGACTAGATATCTGGGATGGCGCCCGGGGACGCGCCCGGGGACTAGATATCTGGGATGGCGCCCGGGGACTAGATATCTGGGATGGCGCCCGGGGACTAGATATCTGGGATGGCGCCCGGGGACTAGATATCTGGGATGGCCGGGGACTAGATATCCGCCCGGGGGGACTGGGATAGATAGATATCTGGGATGGGATGGGGCGCGGGGACCTGGGATGGGGGACTAGATATCTGGGATGGCGCACGGGGGACTAGATATCTGGGATGGCGCACGGGGGACTAGATATCTGGGATGGCGCCCGGGGACTACCAACAGACAGACCAGTAATTCCCTCGTCTCTGATCTGTAGAATACAAAGACGACGAGGCCCTGATATCCAAGAACTCCTCTGTCATCATCAGAAGAATACCCATCGGAGGAGTCAAGGCTTCAACCAAGATGTATAACATGTGAGTACATATATACACGGTGTAGTTACCTGGCCTTAACCTGGCCTGTAGTCACCTGGCCTTAACCCGGCCTGTAGTCACCTGGCCTGTAGTCACCTGGCCTTAACCCGGCCTGTAGTCACCTGGCCTTAACCCGGCCTGTAGTCACCTGGCCTTAACCCGGCCTGTAGTCACCTGGCCTTAACCTGGCCTGTAGTCACCTGGCCTTAACCTGGCCTGTAGTCACCTGGCCTTAACCTGGCCTGTAGTCACCTGGCCTTAACCTGGCCTGTAGTCACCTGGCCTTAACCTGGCCTGTAGTCACCTGGCCTTAACCCAGCCTGTAGTCACCTGGCCTTAACCTGGCCTGTAGTCACCTGGCCTTAACCTGGCCTGTAGTTACCTGGCCTTAACCTGGCCTGTAGTCACCTGGCCTGTAGTCACCTGGCCTTAACCTGGCCTGTAGTTACCTGGCCTTAACCTGGCCTGTAGTCACCTGGCCTTAACCCAGCCTGTAGTCACCTGGCCTTAACCTGGCCTGTAGTCACCTGGCCTTAACCTGGCCTGTAGTCACCTGGCCTTAACCCAGCCTGTAGTCACCTGGCCTTAACCTGGCCTGTAGTCACCTGGCCTGTAGTCACCTGGCCTTAACCTGGCCTGTAGTCACCTGGCCTGTAGTCACCTGGCCTGTAGTCACCTGGCCTGTAGTTACCTGGCCTTAACCCAGCCTGTAGTCACCAACCAAGATGTATAACATGTGAGTACATATATACACAGTGTAGTTACCTGGCCTTAACCCGGCCTGTAGTCACCTGGCCTTAACCCGGCCTGTAGTCACCTGGCCTTAACCTGGCCTGTAGTCACCTGGCCTTAACCCGGCCTGTAGTCACCTGGCCTTAACCTGGCCTGTAGTCACCAAGTAAGATATATAACATGTGAGTACATATATACACAGTGTAGTTACCTGGCCTTAACCTGGCCTGTAGTCACCTGGCCTTAACCCAGCCTGTAGTCACCTGGCCTTAACCCAGCCTGTAGTCACCTGGCCTTAACCCAGCCTGTAGTCACCTGGCCTTAACCTGGCCTGTAGTCACCTGGCCTGCCTGTAGTCACCTGGCCTGTAGTCACCTGGCCTGTAGTCACCTGGCCTTAACCTGGCCTGTCACCTGGCCTTAACCCAGCCTGTAGTCACCTGGCCTTAAGTCACCTGGCCTGTAGTCACCTGGCCTTAACCCAGCCTGTAGTCACCTGGCCTGGCCTTAACCCAGCCTAGTCACCTGGCCTGTAGTCACCTGGCCTTAACCCAGCCTGTAGTCACCTGAGCCTGTAGTCACCTGGCCTTAACCTGGCCTGTAGTCACCTGGCCTTAGTCACCTGGCCTGTAGTCACCTAAGCCTGTAGTCACATATATACCAGCCTGTAGTTACCTGGCCTTAACCTGGCCTGTAGTCACCTGGCCTTAACCCAGCCTGTAGTCACCTGGCCTTAACCCAGCCTGTAGTCACCTGGCCTTAACCCAGCCTGTAGTCACCTGGCCTTAACCTGGCCTGTAGTCACCTGGCCTTAACCCAGCCTGTAGTCACCTGGCCTTAACCTGGCCTGTAGTCACCTGGCCTTAACCCAGCCTGTAGTCACCTGGCCTTAACCTGGCCTGTAGTTACCTGGCCTTAACCTGGCCTGTAGTCACCTGGCCTTAACCCAGCCTGTAGTCACCTGGCCTGTAGGTACCTGGCCTTAACCTGGCCTGTAGTCACCTGGCCTTAACCCGGCCTGTAGTCACCTGGCCTTAACCCAGCCTGTAGTCACCTGGCCTGTAGGTACCTGGCCTTAACCTGGCCTGTAGTCACCTGGCCTTAACCCAGCCTGTAGTCACCTGGCCTTAACCCAGCCTGTAGTCACCTGGCCTTAACCCAGCCTGTAGTCACCTGGCCTTAACCCAGCCTGTAGTCACCTGGCCTTAACCCAGCCTGTAGTCACCTGGCCTTAACCCAGCCTGTAGTCACCTGGCCTTAACCTGGCCTGTAGTCACCTGGCCTGTAGTCACCTGGCCTTAACCCAGCCTGTAGTCACCTGGCCTGTAGTCACCTGGCCTTAACCTGGCCTGTAGTCACCTGGCCTGTAGTCACCTGGCCTTAACCTGGCCTGTAGTCACCTGGCCTTAACCAGCCTGTAGCCTGTAGTCACCTGGCCTTAACCCAGCCTGTAGTCACCTGGCCTTAACCCAGCCTGTAGTCACCTGGCCTTAACCCAGCCTGTAGTCACCTGGCCTTAACCCAGCCTGTAGTCACCTGGCCTTAACCCAGCCTGTAGTCACCTGGCCTTAACCTGGCCTGTAGTCACCTGGCCTTAACCTGGCCTGTAGTCACCTGGCCTTAACCCAGCCTGTAGTCACCAAGTAAGATATATAACATGTGAGTACATATATACACAGTGCATCGAGGACTCCCTGTAACATTATATTAGGTAGCATTGTTTAAAGTGGCTAGTGATATATTTTACATCATTTCCCATCAATTCCCATTAGTAAAGTGGCTGGAGTTGAGTCAGTGTGTTGGCAGCAGCCACTCAATGTTAGTGGTGGCTGTTTAACAGTCTGATGGCCTTGAGATAGAAGCTGTTTTTCAGTCTCTCGGTCCCAGCTTTGATGCACCTGTACTGACCTCGCCTTCTGGATGATAGCGGGGTGAACAGGCAGTGGCTCGGGTGGTTGATGTCCTTGATGATCTTTATGGCCTTCCTGTGACATCGGGTGGTGTAGGTGTCCTGGAGGGCAGGTAGTTTGCCCCCGGTGATGCGTTGTGCAGACCTCACTACCCTCTGGAGAGCCTTACGGTTGAGAGCGGAGCAGTTGCCGTACCAGGCGGTGATGCTCTCGATTGTGCATCTGTAGAAGTTTGTGAGTGCTTTTGGTGACAAGCCAAATTTCTTCAGCCTCCTGAGGTTGAAGAGGCGCTGCTGCGCCTTCTTCACGATGCTGTCTGTGTGGGTGGACCAATTCAGTTTGTCTGTGATGTGTACGCCGAGGAACTTAAAACTTGCTACCCTCTCCACTACTGTGCCATCGATGTGGATAGGGGGGTGTTCCCTCTGCTGTTTCCTGAAGTCCACAATCATCTCCTTAGTTTTGTTGACGTTGAGCGTGAGGTTACTTTCCTGACACCTGATTCCAGACTGTATCACATCCAGCAGTGATTGGGAGTCCCACAGGGCGGCGCACAATTGGCCCAGCGTCGTCCGGGTTTGGCCCAGCGTCGTCCGGGTTTGGCCCGGGGTAGGCCTTCATTGTAAATAAGAATTTGTTCTGAACTGACTTGCCTAGTTAAATTTAAAGGTTAAATATTTTTTGTTTTACTTTTCAGCCCTGTTCTAAAATGTATTAAATATTTTTTCCTTCATCAATCTACCCCATAATGTCAAAGCGAAAACAGGTATTTAGAAATATTTGCAAATATATTAAAAATAGTATTTACATAATTATTCAGACCCTTTGCTATGAGACTTGAAATTGAGCTCAGGTGCATCCTGTTTCCATTGATCATCCTTGAGATGTTTCTTCAACTTGATTGGAGTCCACCTGTGGTAAATTCAATTGATTGGACATGATTTAGAAAGGCACACACCTGTCTTTATAAAGGTACCACAGTTGACAGTGCATGTCAGAGCAAAAACAAAGCCACGAGGTCGCAGGAATTGTCCGTAGAGCTCCGAGACAGATCTTTGCCTTGTCTCAATCCTGGGGAAGGGTAGCAAAACCTTTCTGAAGCATTGAAGGGTCCCCAAGAACACAGTGGCCTCCATCAGTCTGAAACAGAGGAAGTTTAGAACCACCAAGACTCTTCCTAGAGCTGGCCGCCCGGCCAAACTGAGCAATCGTGGAGAAGGGCCTTGGTCAGGGAGGTGAGCAAGAACCTGATGGTCACTCTGACAGAGCTCCAGAGTTCCTCTGTGGAGATGGGAGAACCTTCCAGAAGGACAACCATCTCTGCAGCACTCCACCAATCAGGCCTTTATGGTAGAGTGGCCAGACGGAAGCCACTCCTCAGTAAAAGGCACATGACAGCCCGCTTGGAGTTTACCAAAAGGCACCTGAAGACTCTCAGACCATGAGAAACAAGATTCTCTGGTCTGATGAAACAAAGATTGAACTCGTTGTCCTGAATGCCAAGCGTCACATCTGGAGGAAACCTGGCACCATCCCTACGGTGAAGCATGGTGGTGGTGGCAGCATCATGCTGTGGAGATGTTTTTCAGCGGCAGGAACTGGGAGACTAGTCAGGATCGAGGCAAAGAACAGAAAGATCCTTGATGAAAACCTGCTCCAGAGCGCTCAGGACCTCAGACTGGGGCGAAGGTTCCCCTTCCAACAGGACAACGACCCCTAAGCACACAGCCAAGACAACGCAGGAGTGGCTTCGGGACAAATCTCTGAATGTCCTTGAGAAGCCCAGCCAGAGCCCAGACTTTGAAGCCGATCGAACATCTCTGGAGAGACCTGAAAATAGCTGTGCAAGTGACACTCCCCATCCAACCTGACAGAGTGTGAGAGGATCTGCAGAGAAGAATGGGAGAATCTCCCCAAATACAGGTGTGCCAAGCTTGTAGCTTCATCAAAGTACTGAGTAAAGGGTCTGAATACTTATGATGTAAATCATATTTCAGTATTTTAATTTGAATACTTTTGCCAAAATGTCTAAAACCTGTTTTTGCTTTGTCATTGTGGGGTATTGTGATGTCATTATGGGGTATTGTGATGTCATTATGGGGTATTGTGTATAGATTCAATACATTTTAGAATAAGGCTGTGTAACGTAACAAAAATGTAGAAGAAGTCAAGGGGTCTGAATACTTTCTGAATGCTCTTTATATACATTGTAATAGCAGGACACTAGTCCATTATTCCCCTGAAGAGTAGGAATTAGGCTTTTTTGAGAAGGTTTTTGAATTCTAGGCAACCTGCATACACATTGGTTTGATGTACAATAGACCCAACAACAGCTACTGTTCCAGCTGTGTGCTGGAATGGGTTGGTGGGCATTCCTTTATCGGCGTCAGACCAATGCCTACTTCTCACTTAAAAATAGTTTTTATGTTTTAAATTTCCATGGATTTTTACCCCCCCCCGCAAGGTGTCTTCTGAAATGTGTAATTTACACTTAAAACATTTTTAATTTCTAATTTATTTCCCAGTGTCCTCGGTTTCCCAAAAGCATCTTAATAAGGATACTTAGTTAAATCTCAGAGCGGTTTTCGTAAAACCATCATGACGGAACTTTTGTTCTTCCACGTCACTTTATACACAGAAGATCCCCGTTTTTAAACAGGGAATCGAGATGTTGATCTGTCTCTCTGTGACTGCCGATTAGTTTCAGAACCAAGTTGACTAGGATTCACAACGTTGCCCCTGGCTCTGCATTTGTTATAAACAAGCAAAGGGTGAAGATGTTTCAAATGAAAACCAAGATGGCTGCCGTCAACCAAGATGGCTGCCGTCAACCAAGATGGCTGCCGTCAACCAAGATGGCTGCCGTCAACCAAGATGGCTGCCGTCAACCAAGATGGCTGCCGTCAACCAAGATGGCTGCCGTCAAGCAAGATGGCTGCCGTCGAAACCAAGATGGCTGCCGTCGAAACCAAGATGGCTGGACACTAGCAAACAGTAGTACACAAGTATAAACACCATGGGACCACACAGCCGTCATACCGCTCAGGAAGGAGACACGTTCTGTCTCCTAGAGATGAACGTACATTGGTGTGAATAGTGCAAATCAATCCCAGAACAACAGCAAAGGACCTGGTGAAGATGCTGGAGGAAACAGGTACAAAAGTATCTATATCCACAGTAAAACGAGTCCTATATCGACATAACCTGAAAGACTGCTCCAAAACCGCCATTAAAAAAAGCCAGACTACGGTTTGCAACAGCACATGGGGACAAAGATCGTACTTTTTGGAGAAATGTCCTCCGGTCTGATGAAACAAAAATGGAACTGTTTGGCCATAATGACCATTGTTATGTTTGGAGGAAAAAGGGGGAGGCTTGCAAGCCGAAGAACACCATCCCAACCGTGAAGCATGGGGGTGGCAGCATCATGTTGTGGGGGTGCTTTGCTGCAGGAGGGACTGGTGCACTTCAACAAAATAGATGGCATCATGAGGCAGGAGAATTATCTGAATATATTGAAGCAACATCTCAAGACATCAGTCAGGAAGTTAAAGCTTGGTCACAAATGGGTCTTCCAAATGGACAATGACCCCAAGCATACTTCCAAAGTGTTGACAAAATGGCTTAAGGACAACAAAGTCAAGGTATTGGAGTGGCCATCACAAAGCCCTGACCTCAATCCTATAGAAAATGTGTGGGCAGAACTGAAAAAGCGTGTGCGAGCATGGAGGCCTACAAACCTGACTCAGTTAGACCAGCTCTGTCAGGAGGAATGGGCCAAAATTCACCCAACTTATTGTGGGAAGCTTGTGGAAGGCTACCTGAAACGTTTGACCCAAGTTAAACAATTTAAAGGCAATGCTACCAAATACTATAAACTTCTGACCCACTGGGAATGTGATGAAAGAAATAAAAGCTGAAATAAATCATATTCTGACATTTCACATTCTTAAAAAGAAAGTGGTGATCCTAACTGACCGAAGACGGGGATTAAATGTCAGGAATCGTGGAAAAAACTGAGTTTAAAAGTATTGGGCTAAGGTGTATGTAAACTTCTGACTTCAACTGTACATGTGTTTCTCATATTTAAAATACAATTTATTTACTTAACACTCCGAACTCTGACATCACAATACTCCATGATGACATCACAATACTCCATGATGACATCACGTTGCATCGCTCGTTCTAATATTTATATATTTCTTAATTCCATTATTTTACTTTTAGGTTTGTGTGTGTGTGTGTGTGTGTTGTGAATTATTTTGAGATATTACTGCACTGTTGGAGTTAGAAACACAAAAGCGTTTAGCTACAATCGCATTAACATCTGATAAATATGTGCATGTGACCAATAAAATGTGATTTTTAATTTTTAATTGGATTGTGTGTGTGTGTGTGTGTGTGTGTGTGTGAACAATCCAATATTGTATTTTGTACAACGGTACAAACCCCATTTTATTGTGGGAAGCGTTCTAGCACCTTCTAAGGGTATGAATCAGGCTGTTTTTTTAGGAAGGTTTAAATCCTAAGCAACCTGCCTTCACATAGTTTGAAGTACAACAGACCAACAATAGCTGCTGTAGTAGGTCAAAGCTGTGTGCTGGAAAACCCTGGTGGATTATGATTATGGGTGAAGTAGGCGTTGTGGAGCTCATGTGAATTTATTAGCTTTTTTTTTGGGGGGGCTTCAGACCAATACTTATTTCTCACTTAAAACAGTTAATTTTAAAAATGTATAATCATATCTGTATATTTGTCAAAGTATATGAGTCGTTATTGTGACATTTGAATGCCACTTCCTGATGTGGCATCAAGTGATGTTGGAAGCAGTGGGCCCCTGATCATTTATCTAGATTAGTTTCTTCCTGATGTTGGAAGCAGTGGGCCCCTGGTTCATTTATCTAGATTAGTTTCTTCCTGATGTTGGAAGCAGTGGGCCCCTGATCATTTATCTAGATTAGTTTCTTCCTGATGTTGGAAGCAGTGGGCCCGGGATCATTAATCTAGATTAGTTTCTTCCTGATGTTGGAAGCAGTGGGCCCCTGATCATTTATCTAGATTATTTTCTTCCTGATGTTGGAAGCAGTGGGCCCCGGGTTCATTTATCTAGATTAGTTTCTTCCTGATGTTGGAAGCAGTGGGCCCCGGGATCATTTATCTAGATTAGTTTCTTCCTGATGTTGGAAGCAGTGGGCCCCTTTCATTTATCTAGATTAGTTTCTTCCTGATGTTGGAAGCAGTGGGCCCCGGGATCATTTATCTAGATTAGTTTCTTCCTGATGTTGGAAGCAGTGGGCCCCTGGTTCATTTATCTAGATTAGTTTCTTCCTGATGTTGGAAGCAGTGGGCCCCGGGATCATTTATCTAGATTAGTTTCTTCCTGATGTTGGAAGCAGTGGGCCCCTGGATCATTTATCTAGATTAGTTTCTTCCTGATGTTGGAAGCAGTGGGCCCCTGGTTCATTTATCTAGATTAGTTTCTTCCTGATGTTGGAAGCAGTGGGCCCCGGGATCATTTATCTAGATTAGTTTCTTCCTGATGTTGGAAGCAGTGGGCCCCTGGTTCATTAATCTAGATTAGTTTCTTCCTGATGTTGGAAGCAGTGGGCCCCTGGTTCATTAATCTAGATTAGTTTCTTCCTGATGTTGGAAGCAGTGGGCCCCGGGTTCATTTATCTAGATTAGTTTCTTCCTGATGTTGGAAGCAGTGGGCCCCTGGTTCATTAATCTAGAGAATTGTTTCTTCCTGATGTTGGAAGCAGTGGGCCCCTGGTTCATTAATCTAGATTTGTTTCTTCCTGATGTTGGAAGCAGTGGGCCCCTGATCATTTAAGTGAGGAGCTCTGGATTGTTTGTGTGACTGAGAACTGAGAACTGTTGTCAGTTAAGATATTCAAATAAGGGACGTTGTACCGCAGCTCTGCTCTCTGTCACCTGCTGCAGGGGGTGTGGTGCTGCAGGGGGTGTGGTGCTGCAGGGGGTGTGGTGCTGCAGGGGGTGTGGTGCTGCAGGGGGGGTGGTGTGGGGTGCTGGGGTGTGGTGCTGCAGGGGTGTGGTGCTGCTATTACTCTGATTACTAGGTCACAACTCTGGGACACACAACAGGTCTGGTCTGGGGGGTAACAGACACACAACAAGTCTGGTCTGGGGGTAACAGTGGTGCTGCTGGGGGTAACAGACACAACAGGTCTGGTCTGGGGGTGGTGCTGCAGGGGGGGTGTCTGCAGGGGGTAACAGACACACAACAGGTCTGGTCTGGGGGTGCTGCAGGGGGGTGGTGCTGCAGGGGGTCTGGGGGTGCTGCAGGGGTCTGGTGGTGCTGCAGGGGGTCTGTCTGGGGGTGCTGCAACAGGTCTGGTCTGGGGGTGTCTGCTGGGGTGTGGTCTGTCAGGGGGTAACAGACACACTGCAGGTCTGGGTGTGGTGCTGCAGGTCTGGTCTGGGGGTGTGGTGCTGTAACAGAGGGTCTGGTGTGGTGCTGTAGGTCTGGTGTGGTGCTGTAACAGACACACAACAGGTCTGGTGGGGGTGGTCTGGTCTGGGGGTAACAGACACACAACAGGTCTGGTCTGGGGGTAACAGACACACAACAGGTCTGGGGGGTAACAGACACACAACAGGTCTGGTCGGGGGGGTAACAGACACACAACAGGTCTGGGGGGTAACAGACACACAACAGGTCTGGTCTGGGGGTACAGACACAACAGGTCTGGTCTGGGGGTAGACAGACACACAAACAGGTCTGGTCTGGGGGTAACAGACACACAACAGGTCTGGTCTGGGGGTAACAGACACACAACAGGTCTGGTCTGGGGGTAACAGACACACAACAGGTCTGGTCTGGGGGTAACAGACACACAACAGGTCTGGTCTGGGGGTAACAGACACACAACAGGTCTGGTCTGGGGGGTAACAGACACACAACAGGTCTGGTCTGGGGGGTAACAGACACACAACAGGTCTGGTCTGGGGGTAACAGACACACAACAGGTCTGGTCTGGGGGTAACAGACACACAACAGGTCTGGTCTGGGGGTAACAGACACACAACAGGTCTGGTCTGGGGGTAACAGACACACAACAGGTCTGGTCTGGGGGTAACAGACACACAACAGGTCTGGTCTGGGGGTAACAGACACACAACAGGTCTGGTCTGGGGGGTAACAGACACACAACAGGTCTGGTCTGGGGGTAACAGACACACAACAGGTCTGGTCTGGGGGTAACAGACACACAACAGGTCTGGTCTGGGGGTAACAGACACACAACAGGTCTGGTCTGGGGGTAACAGACACACAACAGGTCTGGTCTGGGGGTAACAGACACACAACAGGTCTGGTCTGGGGGTAACAGACACACAACAGGTCTGGTCTGGGGGTAACAGACACACAACAGGTCTGGTCTGGGGGTAACAGACACACAACAGGTCTGGTCTGGGGGTAACAGACACACAACAGGTCTGGTCTGGGGGTAACAGACAACAGAGGTCTGGTCTGGGGGAATGACACAAACAGGTCTGGTCTGGGGGTAACAGTCCTCACACAACAGGTCTGGTCTCTCTGACACACTCAGGTCTGGTCTGTCTCTGGTCTGGGGTCTCTCTCTCAGGTCTGGTCTGTCTCAGACACACAACTCTGGTCTGGGGGTCTCTCTCTGTCTCTCAACAGGTCTGTCTCTCTCTCTCTGTCTCTAACAGACTCACTCTCAGGTCTGGTCTGGGGGTAACAGACACACAACAGGTCTGGTCTGGGGGTAACAGACACACTCAGGTCTGGTCTGGGGGTAACAGACTCACTCAGGTCTGGTCTCTCTCTCACTCAGGTCTCTCTCTCTCTCTCTCTGTCTCTCTCTCACTCAGGTCTGTCTGGGGGTAACAGACTCTCAACAGGTCTGGTCTGGGGGTAACAGACACTCTCTGGTCTGGTCTGGGTCTCTGTCACTCTCTGTCTGGTCTCTCTCTCTGTCTCTCAGGTCTGTCTCTAACAGTCTCTCTCTGGTCTCTCTCACACAACAGGTCTGGTCTGGGGGTCTCTCAGGTCTGGTCTCTCTCTCTTTCAGGTCTGGTCTTAACAGACACACTCAGGTCTGGTCTGGGGGTAACAGACACTCAACAGGTCTGGTCTGGGGGTCAGACTCACTCAGGTCTGGTCTGGGGGTCTCTCTAACAGACTCTCTCTCTGGTCTCTCTGGTCTGGGGGTCTCTCTCTCTGGTCTCTCTCTCTCAGGTCTGTCTGGGGGTCTCTCTGTCTCTCTGTCTCTCTGTCTCAGGTCTGTCTCTCAGTCTCTCTGTCTGGTCTGTAACAGACTCTCTGTCTCTCTGTCTCTCTGGTCTCTCTCAAACTCTCTCTGTCTTTCTCTGACTGACTCTCTCTCTCTCTCTGTGTCTCTCTGTCTTATTTTTCTAGACTGACTCTGTCTCGTCTCTCTCTGTCTCTCTCTCTGTCTCTCTCTGTCTCTCTGTCTCTCTCTCTGTCTCTCTGTCTCTCTCTCTGTCTCTCTCTCTCTCTCTCTCTCTCTCTCTGTCTCTCTCTCTGTCTCTCTCTCTGTCTCTCTCTCTCTCCTCTCTCTCCTCTCTCTCTCTGTGTTCCAGTGAGCGTTTTTCAGAACCGAATCACTTCCCGTTCAGAACCTCCCCGTCGGATCCTCCAAAGGAGATCGTTCTTCAGAACACAGTCACTTTTCCATCGGATCCTCTAAAGGAGTATGTAACGAATTCACACACACACACACACACACACACACACACACACACACACACACACACACACACCCGCACACGTGTGTCTGAAATGTCTTGTCATACCATTCTAGTGTTGTCCTGTTTTTTAGAAACTACAGTACCAGTCAAAAAATTTTGGCCACACCTACTCAGTCAAGGGTTTTTATTTTCTACATTGTAGAATAATAGTGAAGACATTAAAACTATCAGCTAACACATATGGAATCATGTAGTAACCAAAAAAATAAATAGATTTTTTGCACACTCTTGGCATTCTCTCAACCAGCTTCATGAGGTAGTCACCTGGAATACTTTTCCAACAGTCTTGAAGGAGTTCCCACATTATTTTTATGGTCGGACAGTTGAGAACAAGTTCTCATTTACAACTGCGACCTGGCCAAAAATAAAGCAAAGTAGTTTGACACAAAACAACAACAACAGAGTTACAAATAAACAAATGTCAATAACACAATAGAACAATCTATGTCCGGTGTGTTGAAATGTAGTAAGATTAGGGAGGTAAGGCAATTAATAGGCCATGGAGGATAAATAATTACCATATAGCAATTAAACACTGGAGTGATTAATGTGCTAGTAGAGATACTGGGATGCAGAGGAGCAAATAAATAACAATATGGGGATGAGGTAGTTGGGTGGGCTATTTACAGATGGGCTATGTATGCTGAGCACTTGTTGGCTGCTTTTCCTTCACTCTGCGGTTCCAACTCATCCCAAACCATCTCAATTGGGTTGAGGTCGGGGGATTGCGGAGGCCAGGTCATCTGATGCATCACTCCATCACTCTCCTTCTTGGTCAAATAGCCCTTAACACAGCCTGGAGGTGTGTTGGGTCATTGTCCTGTTGAAAAACAAATGATAGTCCCACTAAGCCCAAACTAGATGGGATGGCGTTATCACTTCAGAATGCTGTGGTAGCCATGCTGGTTATGTTTGACTCTAAATAAATCACTGACCGTGTCACCAGCAAAAATAACCTCCTCCTCCTCCATGCTTCACGGTGGGAAATACACAGAGATCATCCGTTCACCTCCTCCTCCATGCTTCACGGTGGGAAATACACAGAGATCATCCATTCACCTCCTCCTCCTCCATGCTTCACGGTGGGAAATACACAGAGATAATCCGTTCACCTCCTCCTCCTCCATGCTTCACGGTGGGAAATGCACAGAGATCATCCATTCACCTCCTCCTCCTCCATGCTTCACGGTGGGAAATACACAGAGATCATCCGTTCACCTCCTCCTCCTCCTACAGAGGGGGTTCACCTACTCTGCGTCTCACAAAGACACGGCGGTTGGAACCAAAAATTGTCACATTTGGACTCATCAGACCGAAGGACAGATTCCTACCGGTCTAATCTCCGTTTCTCGTGTTTCTTGGCCCAAGCAAGTCTCTTCTTCTTCTTGGTGTCCTTTTTAGTAGTGGTTTCTTTGCAGCAATTTGACCATGAAGGCCTGATTTCACGTCGTCTCCTCTGAACAGTTGATGTTGAGATGTGTCTGTATTAATTTGGGCTGCAATCTGAGTCTGGTAACTCTAGTGAACTTATCCTCTGCAGCAGAGGTAACTCTGGATCTTCTTTTCCTGTGGCGGTCCTCATGAGAGCCAGTTTCATCATAGCGCTTGATGTTTTTGCGACAACACTTGAAGAAACTTTCAAAGTTCTTGAAATTGACTTCCCTTAGTGTCTTAAAGTAACGACGGAGTGTCGTTTTTGTCTTTGGCTTATTCGAGCTGTGTTCTTGCCATAATATGGACCACAGTTGGCGGTGCGTGTCACAGCAGGACCTGTACCATGAAGTCTGAGGAACTGTCCGTAGAGCTCAGAGAGGATTTTCAATGAGGCGTGTATATCTGGGGTCGAAGGGTATAAATAACGCCAATTTTTCTGCAGCGTTTGACAGTTAATCAATCAAATGGAAAAGATATGGAAGAGCGCCAGACTCTGCCTTGATTTGGGCCGTCGGACCGAAACTGAGGCAACCGTGTGCCGAGAGGGACGACACAACCAGAGGAACAGGATTGTATCATACCTAGCATTTTAAAAGTAAAACTAATAACCCCCCACACACACACACACACACACCTCTCATAAAGCAAGTCACACAGGATGTTCTCATGAAGCTAACGCCTATACAAGAAGCAAGTCACACAGGATGTTAGCATATTGCTAACACCTATACAAGAGTAAGTCACACAGGAAGCATGTTGCTAACACCTCACAATAAGTAAGTCACACAGGATGTTAGCATATTGCTAACACCTATACAAGAAGAAGCAAGTCACACACAGGATGGATGTTACTATACAAGAAGCAAGCAGGTTGACACAGGACACAGGATGTTAGCATGTGTGCTAACGCCTATACAAGAAGCAAGTCACACAGGATGTTAAAATAAATAAATATATTTATTGGCTGATCTTAATTTTTTTTTTTTTTTTTTTTAAGTTCTGTTGAACATAAATTGTCCTTCTGTATTAAAGTACGACTTCTGCCTCGGCTCTTGTATTCTAGAAGAATCACACAAGACTGGCGGATTAGACTCCCGTGAAACTGGGGAGGCGGATTAGACGCCCGTGAAACTGGGGAGGCGGATTAGACGCCCGTGAAACTGGGGGAGGCGGATTAGACGCCCGTGAAACTGGGGGAGGCGGATTAGACGCCCGTGAAACTGGAGGAGAGCGTGCTCTTTTAAAAAACATATTTTTACAAAGACTAATTTAATGTCACTAAGACTTTTTGGATGTTTTATGAAACTGGGTAAATCATTCATTTCTTCTGAGGTAAAAAATAAATAAAAATGATTCGGTTGTTTGGGGACTTTTTCATTTTTAATGGTCCATGTCTTTCAGGGCCTGTCTCTGTCTCAGGTAACCAGGAGAGAGACTGAGGCCTGGCCGTCTCTGTCTCCTAGGTAACGGGAGAGGAGGGCCTGTCTCTGTCTTAGGTAACGGGGAGACTGAGGGCCTGTCTCTGTCTCCTAGGTAACCGGGAGAGACTGAGGGCCTGTCTCTGTCTCCTAGGTAACCGGGAGAGACTGAGGGTCTCTGTCTCTTTCCTAAACCGGGAAGACAGGGCCTGTCTCTGTCTTTACGGGAAAGACCGGGAGGCCTGTCTCTTTAAGGTAACCTAGAGACTGTCTTTTGGATGTTTTAACCGGGAAACTTGGCCTGTCTCTGTCTCCTAGGTTTTTTTGTAAATCATTCATTTGTTCTGAAGGTAAACCGGGAAACTTAATCTCTGTCTCCTAGGTAAATGACTGAGGGCCTGTCTCTGTCTCCTAGGTAACCGGGAGGACTTTTTCTGTCTCTGTTTTAATGAGGGGTCTCTGTCTTAGGTAACTGGGGAGAGACTGAGGGCCTGTCTCTGTCTCCTACCGGGAGAGACTGAGGGCCTGTCTCTGTCTCCTAGGTAACCGGGAGAGACTGAGGGCCTGTCTCTGTCTCCTAGGTAACCGGGAGAGACTGAGGGCCTGTCTCTGTCTCCTAGGTAACCGGGAGAGACTGAGGGCCTGTCTCTGTCTCCTAGGTAACCGGGAGAGACTGAGGGCCTGGAGAGACTCCTGTCTGTCTCCTAGGTAACCGGGAGAGACTGAGGGCCTGTCTCTGTCTCCTAGGTAACCGGGAGAGACTGAGGGCCTGTCTCTGTCTCCTAGGTAACCGGGAGAGACTGAGGGCCTGTCTCTGTCTCCTAGGTAACCGGGAGAGACTGAGGGCCTGTCTCTGTCTCCTAGGTAACCGGGAGAGACTGAGGGCCTGTCTCTGTCTCCTAGGTAACCGGGAGAGACTGAGGGCCTGTCTCTGTCTCCTAGGTAACGGGAGAGACTGAGGGCCTGTCTCTGTCTCCTAGGTAACCTAGGGGAGAGACTGAGGGCCTGTCTCTGTCTCCTAGGTAACCGGGAGAGACTGAGGGCCTGTCTCTGTCTCCTAGGTAACCGGGAGAGACTGAGGGCCTGTCTCTGTCTCCTAGGTAACCGGGAGAGACTGAGGGCCTGTCTCTGCTGATGTGTGTTTATTATGGCAATGTCTGTTCCAGCGTTTTATAACTGACTATTTAATACCATCAACACGGTTTTGACAGTAGATATCTAGCTCGTGTGTGTGTGTGTGTGTGTGTGTGTGTGTGTGTGTGTGTGTGTGTGTGTGTGTGTGTGTGTGTGTGTGTGTGTGTGTGTGTGTGTGATGGAGCAGTAATCTGATTTTTGTCTCAAACAGATTGATGATCATGCTTCATCTATATCACTGGCCCAACTTTCAAAGGTAAACTATATATTCTCTCCTCTGCACCCTACTTCTGTTCTCTTCTATCCTCTTCCCTTCTCTCCTTCTCTCCTTCCCTTCTCTCCTTCTCTCCTTCCCTTCTCTCCTTCTCTCCTTCCCTTCTCTCCTTCTCTCCTTCCCTTCTCTCCTTCTCTCCTCTCCTTCTCTTCTCTCCTCTCTTCTTCTTCTCTCCTTCCTCTCTCCTTCCTCTCTCCTTCCTCTCTCCTTCCTCTCTCCTTCCTCTCTCCTTCCTCTCTCCTTCCTCTCTCCTTCCTCTCTCCTTCCCTTCTCTCCTTCTTCTCTTCTCCTTCTCTCCTCCTCTCCTTCTTCTCTCCTTCTTCTCTCCTTCTCTTCTCTCCTTCTCTTCTCTCCTTCTTCTCTCCTTCTCTTCTCTCCTTCTTCTCTTCTCCTTCTCTTCTCCTTCTCTTCTCCTTCTCTTCTCCTTCTCTTCTCCTTCTCTTCTCTTCTCTCCTCTTCTCTCCTTCTTCTCTCCTTCTTCTCTCCTTCTCTCTCCTTCTCTCCTTCTCTCCTTCTCTTCTCTCCTTTTCTCCTTTTCTCCTTTTCTCCTTTTCTCCTTTTCTCCTTTTCTCCTTTTCTCCTTCTCTCCTTCTCTCCTTCTCTCCTTCTCTCCTTCTCTCTCTCTCTCTCCTCTTCTCTCCTTCTCTCTCTCCTCTTCTCTCCTTCTCTCCTCTTCTCTCCTCCTCTTCTCTCCTTCTCTTTTCTCCTTCCTCTCCCCTCTTCTCTCCTTCCCTTCTCTCCTTCTCCCCCTCTTCTCTCCTCTCTTCTCTCCTTCCCTTCTCTCCTTCTCCCCTCTTCTCTCCTCTCTTCTCTCTTAAAACAGTTGAGTTGTATTGAAACTAAGTGTAAAAACAAAAACAAACTGTTTTCAAAACGTTATTGTTGACTGACTTGGTTGTAATGATATTAGTTGGTGGTTTTGGTGTGATTTGTTTACTGTCCCTGGTCATGTAAAGAGATTTCTCTCTGTCTTTTTAGTCTGAAGGAGACGCACACTTGCTGCTGCTGCTTACACACACACGTACGTTACACACACACTCGTACGTCACACACACACACACACACACACACGTCACACACTCGTTACACACACACACACACACGTTAAACGTTACACGTCACACACACACACTCGAACGTCACACACACACACTCGTACGTTACACACACACACTCGTTCCCGAACACGCATCCTGAAGAATGAAGCGTTCAGCTCGTTTTTTCCCCCTCTTCTCTCTCTAAATGAAGACTCACCAGGTTGTGCTTTATTATGACCTTTCACCCCGAGGACACTAATTTAGAAACAAACCTGTTATCAATCTTGATTTCAAAACTTATTGAAGCCATGTAACAACTTGTCAAATCCTCTCTACTGCTTTTTTCACCACACTGTTGTTGAAGAGATTTACTTTTTATACATATATTAACATTTAGCAGATGTCATTCATCCTCAAATATGTAGTTTGTGTGTGTGTGTTGTGGGTGGGTGTGTGTGTGTGTGTGTGTGTGTGTGTGTGTGTGTGTGTGTGTGTGTGTGTGTATGTTGTGTGTGTGTGTGCGTGTATGTTTTCTGAAGTAAAATATATATAAAATATAGTTCTTGACCCGGCCGTGTTTCTGATGTTGTGCTGATTTTATTGTTCGTTATATATTTATTTATATTATATATATTTATATTTATATATTTATTTATATTATATATATTTATATATTTATATTTATACCCTGTGACGTTCAACCAGAGAACAGCATTTACTGCTTTTAATGGTGTTAACAGGCTTGTAATGACAGTGAGCTGTTAAAAGGACTGTGTTTTGATTGGGTAGCTGGAATGTGGACGTGTGAATGTTTTATCCAATAAAGCGTCTCTTAGACACCTGACCATTTTTGTGTGTAGCTGTGATTGGGTAGCTGGAATGTGGGCGTGTGAATATTTTATTTTAGCCAATAAAACGTCTCTTAGACGCCTGACCATTTATGCGTGTAGCTGTGATTGGGTAGCTGGAATGTGGAGTATGAATGTTTTTATTTTATCCAATAAAACATCTCTTGGACCCCTGACCATTTATGACACAGTGGATTTACACTTCCTGTCCTTTTTTTAGTAAAGTCGATTTAAGTGAATCTGGTAGATTAGTATTTTCTCGTGAGAAATAAGTTGCGTCAGCAATGTTTTTTCAGACCAGAGTCAATCTGAGCAGACTGACTAGGTTAGACACAGACCTAACTAGGTTAGACACGGACTGACTAGGTTAGACACAGACCTAACAGACTGACTAGGTTAGACACAGACCTAACTAGGTTAGACACAGACTGACTAGGTTAGACACAGACTGACTAGGTTAGACACAGACTGACTAGGTTAGACACAGACTGACTAGGTTAGACACAGACTGACTAGGTTAGACACAGACTGACTAGGTTAGACACAGACTGACTAGGTTAGACACAGACTGACTAGGTTAGACACAGACTGACTAGGTTAGACACAGACTGACTAGGTTAGACACAGACTGACTAGGTTAGACACAGACCTAACAGACTGACTAGGTTAGACACAGACCTAACAGACTGACTAGGTTAGACACAGACCTAACAGACTGACTAGGTTAGACACAGATCTAACAGACTGACTAGGTTAGACACAGATCTAACAGACTGACTAGGTTAGACACAGACCTAACAGACTGACTAGGTTAGACACAGATCTAACAGACTGACTAGGTTAGACACAGACCTAACAGACTGACTAGGTTAGACACAGACCTAACAGACTGACTAGGTTAGACACAGACCTAACAGACTGACTAGGTTAGACACAGACCTAACAGACTGACTAGGTTAGACACAGACCTAACAGACTGACTAGGTTAGACACAGACCTAACAGACTGACTAGGTTAGACACAGACCTAACAGACTGACTAGGTTAGACACAGACCTAACAGACTGACTAGGTTAGACACAGACCTAACAGACTGACTAGGTTAGACACAGACCTAACAGACTGACTAGGTTAGACACAGACCTAACAGACTGACTAGGTTAGACACAGACTGACTAGGTTAGACACAGACTGACTAGGTTAGACACAGACTGACTAGGTTAGACACAGACTGACTAGGTTAGACACAGACTGACTAGGTTAGACACAGACCTAACAGACTGACTAGGTTAGACACAGACTGACTAGGTTAGACACAGACTGACTGGGTTAGACACAGACTGACTAGGTTAGACACAGACCTAACAGACTGACTAGGTTAGACACAGACCTAACAGACTGGCTAGGTTAGACACAGACCTAACAGACTGACTAGGTTAGACACAGACTGGCTAGGTTAGACACAGACCTAACAGACTGACTAGGTTAGACACAGACCTAACAGACTGACTAGGTTAGACACAGACTGACTAGGTTAGAGACAGATCTAACAGACTGGCTAGGTTAGACACAGATCTAACAGACTGGCTAGGTTAGACACAGACCTAACAGACTGACTAGGTTAGACACAGACCTAACAGACTGACTAGGTTAGACACAGACCTAACAGACTGACTAGGTTAGACACAGACTGACTAGGTTAGAGACAGACTGACTAGGTTAGAGACAGATCTAACAGACTGACTAGGATAGACACAGACCTAACAGACTGACTAGGTTAGACACAGACCTAACAGACTGACTAGGTTAGACACAGATCTAACAGACTGACTAGGTTAGAGACAGACTGACTAGGTTAGAGACAGACTGACTAGGTTAGAGACAGACTGACTAGGTTAGAGACAGATCTAACAGACTGACTAGGTTAGAGACAGATCTAACTAGGTTAGACACAGACTGACTAGGTTAGACACAGACTGACTAGGTTAGACACAGACTGACTAGGTTAGACACAGACTGACTAGGTTAGACACAGACTGACTAGGTTAGACACAGACTGACTAGGTTAGACACAGATCTAACAGACTGACTAGGTTAGACACAGACCTAACAGACTGACTAGGTTAGACACAGACTGACTAGGTTAGACACAGACTGACTAGGTTAGAGACAGATCTAACAGACTGACTAGGTTAGACACAGACTGACTAGGTTAGACACAGACCTAACAGACTGACTAGGTTAGAGACAGACTGACTAGGTTAGAGACAGATCTAACAGACTGACTAGGTTAGAGACAGATCTAACTAGGTTAGACACAGACTGACTAGGTTAGACACAGACTGACTAGGTTAGACACAGACTGACTAGGTTAGACACAGACTGACTAGGTTAGACACAGACTGACTAGGTTAGACACAGACCTAACAGACTGACTAGGTTAGACACAGACCTAACAGACTGACTAGGTTAGACACAGACTGACTAGGTTAGACACAGACTGACTAGGTTAGACACAGACCTAACAGACTGGCTAGGTTAGACACAGACTGACTAGGTTAGACACAGACTGACTAGGTTAGACACAGACCTAACAGACTGGCTAGGTTAGACACAGACTGACTAGGTTAGACACAGACCTAACAGACTGACTAGGTTAGACACAGACTGACTAGGTTAGACACAGACTGACTAGGTTAGAGACAGATCTAACAGACTGACTAGGTTAGACACAGACTGACTAGGTTAGACACAGACCTAACAGACTGACTAGGTTAGACACAGACCTAACAGACTGACTAGGATAGACACAGACCTAACAGACTGACTAGGTTAGACACAGACTGACTAGGATAGACACAGACCTAACAGACTGACTAGGTTAGACACAGACCTAACAGACTGACTAGGTTAGACACAGACCTAACAGACTGACTAGGATAGACACAGACCTAACAGACTGACTAGGTTAGACACAGACTGACTAGGATAGACACAGACCTAACAGACTGACTAGGTTAGACACAGACCTAACAGACTGACTAGGTTAGACACAGACCTAACAGACTGACTAGGTTAGACACAGACTGACTAGGTTAGACACAGACTGACTAGGTTAGACACAGACCTAACAGACTGACTAGGTTAGACACAGACCTAACAGACTGACTAGGATAGACACAGACCTAACAGACTGACTAGGATAGACACAGACCTAACAGACTGACTAGGATAGACAGACCTAACAGACTGACTAGGATAGACACAGACCTAACAGACTGACTAGGATAGACACAGACCTAACAGACTGACTAGGATAGACACAGACCTAACAGACTGACTAGGTTAGACACAGACTGACTAGGTTAGACACAGACTGACTAGGTTAGACACAGACTGACTAGGTTAGACACAGACTGACTAGGTTAGACACAGACTGACTAGGTTAGACACAGACTGACTAGGTTAGACACAGACTGACTAGGTTAGACACAGACTGACTAGGTTAGACACAGACTGACTAGGTTAGACACAGACTGACTAGGTTAGACACAGACTGACTAGGTTAGACACAGACTGACTAGGTTAGACACAGACTGACTAGGTTAGACACAGACCTAACAGACTGACTAGGTTAGACACAGACCTAACAGACTGACTAGGTTAGACACAGACCTAACAGACTGACTAGGTTAGACACAGACCTAACAGACTGACTAGGTTAGACACAGACCTAACAGACTGACTAGGTTAGACACAGACCTAACAGACTGACTAGGTTAGACACAGACCTAACAGACTGACTAGGTTAGACACAGACTTAACAGACTGACTAGGTTAGACAGACTGACTAGGTTAGACACATACCTAACAGACTGACTAGGTTAGACACAGATATAACAGACTGACTAGGTTAGAGACAGACTGACTAGGTTAGAGACAGACTGACTAGGTTAGAGACAGATCTAACAGACTGACTAGGTTAGACACAGACTGACTAGGTTAGACACAGACTGACTAGGTTAGACACAGACTGACTAGGTTAGACACAGATCTAACAGACGGACTAGGTTAGACACAGACCTAACAGACTGACTAGGTTAGACACAGACCTAACAGACTGACTAGGTTAGACACAGACCTAACAGACTGACTAGGTTAGACACAGACCTAACAGACTGACTAGGATAGACACAGACCTAACAGACTGACTAGGATAGACACAGACCTAACAGACTGACTAGGATAGACACAGATCTAACAGACTGACTAGGTTAGAGACAGATCTAACAGACTGACTAGGTTAGACACAGACCTAACAGACTGACTAGGTTAGACACAGACCTAACAGACTGACTAGGTTAGACACAGACTGACTAGGTTAGACACAGACTGACTAGGTTAGACACAGACTGACTAGGTTAGACACAGACTGACTAGGTTAGACACAGACTGACTAGGTTAGACACAGACTGACTAGGTTAGACACAGACTGACTAGGTTAGACACAGACTGACTAGGTTAGACACAGACTGACTAGGTTAGACACAGACTGACTAGGTTAGACACAGACTGACTAGGTTAGACACAGACTGACTAGGTTAGACACAGACTGACTAGGTTAGACACAGACTGACTAGGTTAGACACAGACTGACTAGGTTAGACACAGACTGACTAGGTTAGACACAGATCTAACAGACTGACTAGGTTAGACACAGACCTAACAGACTGACTAGGTTAGACACAGACTGACTAGGTTAGACACAGATCTAACAGACTGACTAGGTTAGACACAGACCTAACAGACTGACTAGGTTAGACACAGACCTAACAGACTGACTAGGTTAGAGACAGACTGACTAGGTTAGAGACAGATCTAACAGACTGACTAGGTTAGACACAGACTGACTCGGTTAGACAGACTGACTAGGTTAAACACAGACCTAACAGACTGACTAGGATAGACACAGACCTAACAGACTGACTAGGATAGACACAGACCTAACAGACTGACTAGGTTAGACAGACTGACTAGGTTAGACACAGACCTAACAGACTGACTAGGTTAGACACAGATCTAACAGACTGACTAGGTTAGAGACAGACTGACTAGATTAGAGACAGATCTAACAGACTGACTAGGTTAGACACAGACTGACTAGGTTAGACACAGACCTAACAGACTGACTAGGTTAGACACAGACTGACTAGGTTAGACACAGACTGACTAGGTTAGACACAGACTGACTAGGTTAGACACAGACTGACTAGGTTAGACACAGACTGACTAGGTTAGACACAGACTGACTAGGTTAGACACAGATCTAACAGACTG
The DNA here is from genome assembly GCF_023373465.1 of Oncorhynchus keta. NCBI lineage: Eukaryota > Metazoa > Chordata > Actinopteri > Salmoniformes > Salmonidae > Oncorhynchus > Oncorhynchus keta. The sequence continues at coordinate 141,774 of NW_026290809.1, forward strand.
ACTAGGTTAGATACAGATCTACCAGACTGACTAGGTTAGACACAGACCTAACAGACTGACTAGGTTAGACACAGACCTAATAGACTGACTAGGTTAGACACAGACCTAATAGACTGACTAGGTTAGACACAGACCTAACAGACTGACTAGGTTAGAGACAGACTGACTAGGTTAGACACAGATCTAACAGACTGACTAGGTTAGACACAGATCTAACAGACTGACTAGGTTAGACACAGATCTAACAGACTGACTAGGTTAGACACAGACCTAACAGACTGACTAGGTTAGAGACAGACTGACTAGGTTAGAGACAGACTGACTAGGTTAGAGACAGACTGACTAGGTTAGAGACAGACTGACTAGGTTAGAGACAGATCTAACAGACTGACTAGGTTAGACACAGACTGACTCGGTTAGACAGACTGACTAGGATAGACACAGACCTAACAGACTGACTAGGTTAGACACAGACCTAACAGACTGACTAGGTTAGACACAGACCTAACAGACTGACTAGGATAGACACAGACCTAACAGACTGACTAGGTTAGACACAGACTGACTAGGATAGACACAGACCTAACAGACTGACTAGGTTAGACACAGACCTAACAGACTGACTAGGTTAGACACAGACCTAACAGACTGACTAGGTTAGACACAGACTGACTAGGTTAGACACAGACTGACTAGGTTAGACACAGACCTAACAGACTGACTAGGTTAGACACAGACCTAACAGACTGACTAGGATAGACACAGACCTAACAGACTGACTAGGATAGACACAGACCTAACAGACTGACTAGGATAGACACAGACCTAACAGACTGACTAGGATAGACACAGACCTAACAGACTGACTAGGATGGACACAGACCTAACAGACTGACTAGGTTAGACACAGACTGACTAGGTTAGACACAGACTGACTAGGTTAGACACAGACTGACTAGGTTAGACACAGACTGACTAGGTTAGACACAGACCTAACAGACTGACTAGGTTAGACACAGACCTAACAGACTGACTAGGTTAGACACAGACCTAACAGACTGACTAGGTTAGACACAGACCTAACAGACTGACTAGGTTAGACACAGACCTAACAGACTGACTAGGTTAGACACAGATCTAACAGACTGACTAGGTTAGACACAGACTGACTAGGTTAGACACAGACTGACTAGGTTAGACACAGACAGACTGACTAGGTTAGACACAGACAGACTGACTAGGTTAGACACAGACCTAACAGACTGACTAGGTTAGACACAGACCTAACAGACTGACTAGGTTAGACACAGACCTAACAGACTGACTAGGATAGACACAGACTTAACAGACTGACTAGGTTAGACAGACTGACTAGGTTAGACACAGACCTAACAGACTGACTAGGTTAGACACAGATCTAACAGACTGACTAGGTTAGAGACAGACTGACTAGGTTAGAGACAGACTGACTAGGTTAGAGACAGATCTAACAGACTGACTAGGTTAGACACAGACTGACTAGGTTAGACACAGACTGACTAGGTTAGACACAGATCTAACAGACTGACTAGGTTAGACACAGACCTAACAGACTGACTAGGTTAGACACAGACCTAACAGACTGACTAGGTTAGACACAGACCTAACAGACTGACTAGGTTAGACACAGACCTAACAGACTGACTAGGTTAGACACAGACCTAACAGACTGACTAGGTTAGACACAGATCTAACAGACTGACTAGGTTAGACACAGACCTAACAGACTGACTAGGTTAGACACAGATCTAACAGACTGACTAGGTTAGACACAGACCTAACAGACTGACTAGGTTAGACACAGACCTAACAGACTGACTAGGTTAGACACAGACCTAACAGACTGACTAGGTTAGACACAGACCTAACAGACTGACTAGGTTAGACACAGACCTAACAGACTGACTAGGTTAGACACAGACCTAACAGACTGACTAGGTTAGACACAGACCTAACAGACTGACTAGGTTAGACACAGACCTAACAGACTGACTAGGTTAGACACAGACCTAACAGACTGACTAGGTTAGACACAGACCTAACAGACTGACTAGGTTAGACACAGACTGACTAGGTTAGACACAGACTGACTAGGTTAGACACAGACTGACTAGGTTAGACACAGACTGACTAGGTTAGACACAGACCTAACAGACTGACTAGGTTAGACACAGACCTAACAGACTGACTAGGTTAGACACAGACTGACTAGGTTAGACACAGACTGACTAGGTTAGAGACAGATCTAACAGACTGACTAGGTTAGACACAGACCTAACAGACTGGCTAGGTTAGACACAGACCTAACAGACTGACTAGGTTAGACACAGACTGGCTAGGTTAGACACAGACCTAACAGACTGACTAGGTTAGACACAGACCTAACAGACTGACTAGGTTAGACACAGACTGACTAGGTTAGAGACAGATCTAACAGACTGGCTAGGTTAGACACAGATCTAACAGACTGGCTAGGTTAGACACAGACCTAACAGACTGGCTAGGTTAGACACAGACCTAACAGACTGACTAGGTTAGACACAGACCTAACAGACTGACTAGGTTAGACACAGACCTAACAGACTGACTAGGTTAGACACAGACTGACTAGGTTAGAGACAGACTGACTAGGTTAGAGACAGATCTAACAGACTGACTAGGATAGACACAGACCTAACAGACTGACTAGGTTAGACAGACTGACTAGGTTAGACACAGACCTAACAGACTGACTAGGTTAGACACAGATCTAACAGACTGACTAGGTTAGAGACAGACTGACTAGGTTAGAGACAGACTGACTAGGTTAGAGACAGATCTAACAGACTGACTAGGTTAGAGACAGATCTAACTAGGTTAGACACAGACTGACTAGGTTAGACACAGACTGACTAGGTTAGACACAGACTGACTAGGTTAGACACAGACTGACTAGGTTAGACACAGACTGACTAGGTTAGACACAGACTGACTAGGTTAGACACAGACTGACTAGGTTAGACACAGATCTAACAGACTGACTAGGTTAGACACAGACCTAACAGACTGACTAGGTTAGACACAGACTGACTAGGTTAGACACAGACTGACTAGGTTAGAGACAGATCTAACAGACTGACTAGGTTAGACACAGACTGACTAGGTTAGACACAGACCTAACAGACTGACTAGGTTAGAGACAGACTGACTAGGTTAGAGACAGATCTAACAGACTGACTAGGTTAGAGACAGATCTAACTAGGTTAGACACAGACTGACTAGGTTAGACACAGACTGACTAGGTTAGACACAGACTGACTAGGTTAGACACAGACTGACTAGGTTAGACACAGACTGACTAGGTTAGACACAGACTGACTAGGTTAGACACAGACCTAACAGACTGACTAGGTTAGACACAGACCTAACAGACTGACTAGGTTAGACACAGACTGACTAGGTTAGACACAGACTGACTAGGTTAGACACAGACCTAACAGACTGGCTAGGTTAGACACAGACTGACTAGGTTAGACACAGACCTAACAGACTGACTAGGTTAGACACAGACCTAACAGACTGACTAGGTTAGACACAGACTGACTAGGTTAGACACAGACTGACTAGGTTAGAGACAGATCTAACAGACTGACTAGGTTAGACACAGACTGACTAGGTTAGACACAGACCTAACAGACTGACTAGGTTAGACACAGACCTAACAGACTGACTAGGATAGACACAGACCTAACAGACTGACTAGGTTAGACACAGACCTAACAGACTGACTAGGTTAGACACAGACCTAACAGACTGACTAGGATAGACACAGACCTAACAGACTGACTAGGTTAGACACAGACTGACTAGGATAGACACAGACCTAACAGACTGACTAGGTTAGACACAGACCTAACAGACTGACTAGGTTAGACACAGACCTAACAGACTGACTAGGTTAGACACAGACTGACTAGGTTAGACACAGACTGACTAGGTTAGACACAGACCTAACATACTGACTAGGTTAGACACAGACCTAACAGACTGACTAGGATAGACACAGACCTAACAGACTGACTAGGATAGACACAGACCTAACAGACTGACTAGGATAGACACAGACCTAACAGACTGACTAGGATAGACACAGACCTAACAGACTGACTAGGATAGACACAGACCTAACAGACTGACTAGGTTAGACACAGACTGACTAGGTTAGACACAGACTGACTAGGTTAGACACAGACTGACTAGGTTAGACACAGACTGACTAGGTTAGACACAGACTGACTAGGTTAGACACAGACTGACTAGGTTAGACACAGACCTAACAGACTGACTATGTTAGACACAGACCTAACAGACTGACTATGTTAGACACAGACCTAACAGACTGACTAGGTTAGACACAGACCTAACAGACTGACTAGGTTAGACACAGACTGACTAGGTTAGACGCAGACCTAACAGACTGACTAGGTTAGACACAGACCTAACAGACTGACTAGGTTAGACACAGACCTAACAGACTGACTAGGTTAGACACAGACCTAACAGACTGACTAGGATAGACACAGACTTAACAGACTGACTAGGTTAGACAGACTGACTAGGTTAGACACAGACCTAACAGACTGACTAGGTTAGACACAGATCTAACAGACTGACTAGGTTAGAGACAGACTGACTAGGTTAGAGACAGACTGACTAGGTTAGAGACAGATCTAACAGACTGACTAGGTTAGACACAGACTGACTAGGTTAGACACAGATCTAACAGACTGACTAGGTTAGACACAGATCTAACAGACGGACTAGGTTAGACACAGACCTAACAGACTGACTAGGTTAGACACAGACCTAACAGACTGACTAGGTTAGACACAGACCTAACAGACTGACTAGGTTAGACACAGACCTAACAGACTGACTAGGATAGACACAGACCTAACAGACTGACTAGGATAGACACAGACCTAACAGACTGACTAGGTTAGACACAGACCTAACAGACTGACTAGGTTAGACACAGACCTAACAGACTGACTAGGATAGACACAGACCTAACAGACTGACTAGGTTAGAGACAGACTGACTAGGTTAGAGACAGATCTAACAGACTGACTAGGTTAGAGACAGATCTAACAGACTGACTAGGTTAGACACAGACCTAACAGACTGACTAGGTTAGACACAGACTGACTAGGTTAGACACAGACCTAACAGACTGACTAGGTTAGACACAGACTGACTAGGTTAGACACAGACTGACTAGGTTAGACACAGACTGACTAGGTTAGACACAGACTGACTAGGTTAGACACAGACTGACTAGGTTAGACACAGACTGACTAGGTTAGACACAGACTGACTAGGTTAGACACAGACCTAGGTTAACAGACTGACTAGGTTAGACACAGACCTAACAGACTGACTAGGTTAGACACAGACTGACAGACACAGACTGACTAGGTTAGACACAGACTGACTAGGTTAGACACAGACTGACTAGGTTAGACACAGACTGACTAGGTTAGACACAGACTGACTAGGTTAGACACAGACTGACTAGGTTAGACACAGATCTAACAGACTGACTAGGTTAGACACAGACCTAACAGACTGACTAGGTTAGACACAGACCTAACAGACTGACTAGGTTAGAGACAGACTGACTAGGTTAGAGACAGACTGACTAGGTTAGACACAGATCTAACAGACTGACTAGGTTAGACACAGACCTAACAGACTGACTAGGTTAGACACAGACCTAACAGACTGACTAGGTTAGAGACAGACTGACTAGGTTAGAGACAGATCTAACAGACTGACTAGGTTAGACACAGACTGACTCGGTTAGACAGACTGACTAGGTTAAACACAGACCTAACAGACTGACTAGGATAGACACAGACCTAACAGACTGACTAGGATAGACACAGACCTAACAGACTGACTAGGTTAGACAGACTGACTAGGTTAGACACAGACCTAACAGACTGACTAGGTTAGACACAGACTGACTAGGATAGACACAGACCTAACAGACTGACTAGGTTAGACACAGACCTAACAGACTGACTAGGTTAGACACAGACCTAACAGACTGACTAGGTTAGACACAGACTGACTAGGTTAGACACAGACTGACTAGGATAGACACAGACCTAACAGACTGACTAGGTTAGACACAGACTGACTAGGATAGACACAGACCTAACAGACTGACTAGGTTAGACACAGACCTAACAGACTGACTAGGTTAGACACAGACCTAACAGACTGACTAGGTTAGACACAGACTGACTAGGTTAGACACAGACTGACTAGGTTAGACACAGACCTAACATACTGACTAGGTTAGACACAGACCTAACAGACTGACTAGGATAGACACAGACCTAACAGACTGACTAGGATAGACACAGACCTAACAGACTGACTAGGATAGACACAGACCTAACAGACTGACTAGGATAGACACAGACCTAACAGACTGACTAGGATAGACACAGACCTAACAGACTGACTAGGTTAGACACAGACTGACTAGGTTAGACACAGACTGACTAGGTTAGACACAGACTGACTAGGTTAGACACAGACTGACTAGGTTAGACACAGACTGACTAGGTTAGACACAGACTGACTAGGTTAGACACAGACCTAACAGACTGACTATGTTAGACACAGACCTAACAGACTGACTATGTTAGACACAGACCTAACAGACTGACTAGGTTAGACACAGACCTAACAGACTGACTAGGTTAGACACAGACTGACTAGGTTAGACGCAGACCTAACAGACTGACTAGGTTAGACACAGACCTAACAGACTGACTAGGTTAGACACAGACCTAACAGACTGACTAGGTTAGACACAGACCTAACAGACTGACTAGGATAGACACAGACTTAACAGACTGACTAGGTTAGACAGACTGACTAGGTTAGACACAGACCTAACAGACTGACTAGGTTAGACACAGATCTAACAGACTGACTAGGTTAGAGACAGACTGACTAGGTTAGAGACAGACTGACTAGGTTAGAGACAGATCTAACAGACTGACTAGGTTAGACACAGACTGACTAGGTTAGACACAGACTGACTAGGTTAGACACAGATCTAACAGACTGACTAGGTTAGACACAGATCTAACAGACGGACTAGGTTAGACACAGACCTAACAGACGGACTAGGTTAGACACAGACCTAACAGACTGACTAGGTTAGACACAGACCTAACAGACTGACTAGGTTAGACACAGACCTAACAGACTGACTAGGTTAGACACAGACCTAACAGACTGACTAGGATAGACACAGACCTAACAGACTGACTAGGTTAGACACAGACCTAACAGACTGACTAGGTTAGACACAGACCTAACAGACTGACTAGGATAGACACAGACCTAACAGACTGACTAGGTTAGAGACAGACTGACTAGGTTAGAGACAGATCTAACAGACTGACTAGGTTAGAGACAGATCTAACAGACTGACTAGGTTAGACACAGACCTAACAGACTGACTAGGTTAGACACAGACTGACTAGGTTAGACACAGACCTAACAGACTGACTAGGTTAGACACAGACTGACTAGGTTAGACACAGACTGACTAGGTTAGACACAGACTGACTAGGTTAGACACAGACTGACTAGGTTAGACACAGACTGACTAGGTTAGACACAGACTGACTAGGTTAGACACAGACTGACTAGGTTAGACACAGACTGACTAGGTTAGACACAGACTGACTAGGTTAGACACAGACCTAACAGACTGACTAGGTTAGACACAGACTGACTAGGTTAGACACAGACTGACTAGGTTAGACACAGACTGACTAGGTTAGACACAGACTGACTAGGTTAGACACAGACTGACTAGGTTAGACACAGACTGACTAGGTTAGACACAGACTGACTAGGTTAGACACAGATCTAACAGACTGACTAGGTTAGACACAGACCTAACAGACTGACTAGGTTAGACACAGACCTAACAGACTGACTAGGTTAGAGACAGACTGACTAGGTTAGAGACAGACTGACTAGGTTAGACACAGATCTAACAGACTGACTAGGTTAGACACAGACCTAACAGACTGACTAGGTTAGACACAGACCTAACAGACTGACTAGGTTAGAGACAGACTGACTAGGTTAGAGACAGATCTAACAGACTGACTAGGTTAGACACAGACTGACTCGGTTAGACAGACTGACTAGGTTAAACACAGACCTAACAGACTGACTAGGATAGACACAGACCTAACAGACTGACTAGGATAGACACAGACCTAACAGACTGACTAGGTTAGACAGACTGACTAGGTTAGACACAGACCTAACAGACTGACTAGGTTAGACACAGATCTAACAGACTGACTAGGTTAGAGACAGACTGACTAGATTAGAGACAGATCTAACAGACTGACTAGGTTAGACACAGACTGACTAGGTTAGACACAGACCTAACAGACTGACTAGGTTAGACACAGACTGACTAGGTTAGACACAGACTGACTAGGTTAGACACAGATCTAACAGACTGACTAGGTTAGATACAGATCTACCAGACTGACTAGGTTAGACACAGACCTAACAGACTGACTAGGTTAGACACAGACCTAATAGACTGACTAGGTTAGACACAGACCTAATAGACTGACTAGGTTAGACACAGACCTAACAGACTGACTAGGTTAGAGACAGACTGACTAGGTTAGACACAGATCTAACAGACTGACTAGGTTAGACACAGACTGACTAGGTTAGACACAGACCTAACAGACTGACTAGGTTAGACACAGATCTAACAGACTGACTAGGTTAGACACAGATCTAACAGACTGACTAGGTTAGACACAGACCTAACAGACTGACTAGGTTAGAGACAGACTGACTAGGTTAGAGACAGACTGACTAGGTTAGAGACAGACTGACTAGGTTAGAGACAGATCTAACAGACTGACTAGGTTAGACACAGACTGACTCGGTTAGACAGACTGACTAGGATAGACACAGACCTAACAGACTGACTAGGTTAGACACAGACCTAACAGACTGACTAGGTTAGACACAGACCTAACAGACTGACTAGGATAGACACAGACCTAACAGACTGACTAGGTTAGACACAGACTGACTAGGATAGACACAGACCTAACAGACTGACTAGGTTAGACACAGACCTAACAGACTGACTAGGTTAGACACAGACCTAACAGACTGACTAGGTTAGACACAGACTGACTAGGTTAGACACAGACTGACTAGGTTAGACACAGACCTAACAGACTGACTAGGTTAGACACAGACCTAACAGACTGACTAGGATAGACACAGACCTAACAGACTGACTAGGATAGACACAGACCTAACAGACTGACTAGGATAGACACAGACCTAACAGACTGACTAGGATAGACACAGACCTAACAGACTGACTAGGATAGACACAGACCTAACAGACTGACTAGGTTAGACACAGACTGACTAGGTTAGACACAGACTGACTAGGTTAGACACAGACCTAACAGACTGACTAGGTTAGACACAGACCTAACAGACTGACTAGGTTAGACACAGACCTAACAGACTGACTAGGTTAGACACAGACCTAACAGACTGACTAGGTTAGACACAGATCTAACAGACTGACTAGGTTAGACACAGACTGACTAGGTTAGACACAGACTGACTAGGTTAGACACAGACTGACTAGGTTAGACACAGACCTAACAGACTGACTAGGTTAGACACAGACCTAACAGACTGACTAGGTTAGACACAGACCTAACAGACTGACTAGGTTAGACACAGACCTAACAGACTGACTAGGATAGACACAGACTTAACAGACTGACTAGGTTAGACAGACTGACTAGGTTAGACACAGACCTAACAGACTGACTAGGTTAGACACAGATCTAACAGACTGACTAGGTTAGAGACAGACTGACTAGGTTAGAGACAGACTGACTAGGTTAGAGACAGATCTAACAGACTGACTAGGTTAGACACAGACTGACTAGGTTAGACACAGACTGACTAGGTTAGACACAGACTGACTAGGTTAGACACAGACTGACTAGGTTAGACACAGATCTAACAGACTGACTAGGTTAGACACAGATCTAACAGACTGACTAGGTTAGACACAGATCTAACAGACTGACTAGGTTAGACACAGACCTAACAGACTGACTAGGATAGACACAGACCTAACAGACTGACTAGGATAGACACAGACCTAACAGACTGACTAGGATAGACACAGACCTAACAGACTGACTAGGTTAGACACAGACTGACTAGGTTAGACACAGACTGACTAGGTTAGACACAGACTGACTAGGTTAGACACAGACTGACTAGGTTAGACACAGACCTAACAGACTGACTAGGTTAGACACAGACCTAACAGACTGACTAGGTTAGACACAGACCTAACAGACTGACTAGGTTAGACACAGACCTAACAGACTGACTAGGTTAGACACAGATCTAACAGACTGACTAGGTTAGACACAGACTGACTAGGTTAGACACAGACTGACTAGGTTAGACACAGACTGACTAGGTTAGACACAGACTGACTAGGTTAGACACAGACCTAACAGACTGACTAGGTTAGACACAGACCTAACAGACTGACTAGGTTAGACACAGACCTAACAGACTGACTAGGTTAGACACAGACCTAACAGACTGACTAGGATAGACACAGACTTAACAGACTGACTAGGTTAGACAGACTGACTAGGTTAGACACAGACCTAACAGACTGACTAGGTTAGACACAGATCTAACAGACTGACTAGGTTAGAGACAGACTGACTAGGTTAGAGACAGACTGACTAGGTTAGAGACAGATCTAACAGACTGACTAGGTTAGACACAGACTGACTAGGTTAGACACAGACCTAATAGACTGACTAGGTTAGACACAGACCTAATAGACTGACTAGGTTAGACACAGACCTAACAGACTGACTAGGTTAGAGACAGACTGACTAGGTTAGACACAGATCTAACAGACTGACTAGGTTAGACACAGACTGACTAGGTTAGACACAGACCTAACAGACTGACTAGGTTAGACACAGATCTAACAGACTGACTAGGTTAGACACAGATCTAACAGACTGACTAGGTTAGACACAGACCTAACAGACTGACTAGGTTAGAGACAGACTGACTAGGTTAGAGACAGACTGACTAGGTTAGAGACAGACTGACTAGGTTAGAGACAGATCTAACAGACTGACTAGGTTAGACACAGACTGACTCGGTTAGACAGACTGACTAGGATAGACACAGACCTAACAGACTGACTAGGTTAGACACAGACCTAACAGACTGACTAGGTTAGACACAGACCTAACAGACTGACTAGGATAGACACAGACCTAACAGACTGACTAGGTTAGACACAGACTGACTAGGATAGACACAGACCTAACAGACTGACTAGGTTAGACACAGACCTAACAGACTGACTAGGTTAGACACAGACCTAACAGACTGACTAGGTTAGACACAGACTGACTAGGTTAGACACAGACTGACTAGGTTAGACACAGACCTAACAGACTGACTAGGTTAGACACAGACCTAACAGACTGACTAGGATAGACACAGACCTAACAGACTGACTAGGATAGACACAGACCTAACAGACTGACTAGGATAGACACAGACCTAACAGACTGACTAGGATAGACACAGACCTAACAGACTGACTAGGATAGACACAGACCTAACAGACTGACTAGGTTAGACACAGACTGACTAGGTTAGACACAGACTGACTAGGTTAGACACAGACTGACTAGGTTAGACACAGACTGACTAGGTTAGACACAGACTGACTAGGTTAGACACAGACCTAACAGACTGACTAGGTTAGACACAGACCTAACAGACTGACTAGGTTAGACACAGACCTAACAGACTGACTAGGTTAGACACAGACCTAACAGACTGACTAGGTTAGACACAGATCTAACAGACTGACTAGGTTAGACACAGACTGACTAGGTTAGACACAGACTGACTAGGTTAGACACAGACTGACTAGGTTAGACACAGACTGACTAGGTTAGACACAGACCTAACAGACTGACTAGGTTAGACACAGACCTAACAGACTGACTAGGTTAGACACAGACCTAACAGACTGACTAGGATAGACACAGACTTAACAGACTGACTAGGTTAGACAGACTGACTAGGTTAGACACAGACCTAACAGACTGACTAGGTTAGACACAGATCTAACAGACTGACTAGGTTAGAGACAGACTGACTAGGTTAGAGACAGACTGACTAGGTTAGAGACAGATCTAACAGACTGACTAGGTTAGACACAGACTGACTAGGTTAGACACAGACTGACTAGGTTAGACACAGACTGACTAGGTTAGACACAGACTGACTAGGTTAGACACAGATCTAACAGACTGACTAGGTTAGACACAGATCTAACAGACTGACTAGGTTAGACACAGATCTAACAGACGGACTAGGTTAGACACAGACCTAACAGACTGACTAGGTTAGACACAGACCTAACAGACTGACTAGGATAGACACAGACCTAACAGACTGACTAGGATAGACACAGACCTAACAGACTGACTAGGTTAGACACAGACTGACTAGGTTAGACACAGACTGACTAGGTTAGACACAGACTGACTAGGTTAGACACAGACTGACTAGGTTAGACACAGACTGACTAGGTTAGACACAGACCTAACAGACTGACTAGGTTAGACACAGACCTAACAGACTGACTAGGTTAGACACAGACCTAACAGACTGACTAGGTTAGACACAGACCTAACAGACTGACTAGGTTAGACACAGATCTAACAGACTGACTAGGTTAGACACAGACTGACTAGGTTAGACACAGACTGACTAGGTTAGACACAGACTGACTAGGTTAGACACAGACCTAACAGACTGACTAGGTTAGACACAGACTGACTAGGTTAGACACAGACTGACTAGGTTAGACACAGACCTAACAGACTGACTAGGTTAGACACAGACCTAACAGACTGACTAGGTTAGACACAGACCTAACAGACTGACTAGGATAGACACAGACCTAACAGACTGACTAGGTTAGACAGACTGACTAGGTTAGACACAGACCTAACAGACTGACTAGGTTAGACACAGATCTAACAGACTGACTAGGTTAGAGACAGACTGACTAGGTTAGAGACAGACTGACTAGGTTAGAGACAGATCTAACAGACTGACTAGGTTAGACACAGACTGACTAGGTTAGACACAGACTGACTAGGTTAGACACAGACTGACTAGGTTAGACACAGACTGACTAGGTTAGACACAGATCTAACAGACTGACTAGGTTAGACACAGATCTAACAGACTGACTAGGTTAGACACAGATCTAACAGACGGACTAGGTTAGACACAGACCTAACAGACTGACTAGGTTAGACACAGACCTAACAGACTGACTAGGATAGACACAGACCTAACAGACTGACTAGGATAGACACAGACCTAACAGACTGACTAGGTTAGACACAGACTGACTAGGTTAGACACAGACCTAACAGACTGACTAGGTTAGACACAGACCTAACAGACTGACTAGGTTAGACACAGACCTAACAGACTGACTAGGATAGACACAGACCTAACAGACTGACTAGGATAGACACAGACCTAACAGACTGACTAGGTTAGACAGACTGACTAGGTTAGACACAGACCTAACAGACTGACTAGGTTAGACACAGACCTAACAGACTGACTAGGATAGACACAGACCTAACAGACTGACTAGGTTAGACACAGACTGACTAGGTTAGACACAGACCTAACAGACTGACTAGGTTAGACACAGACCTAACAGACTGACTAGGTTAGACACAGACTGACTAGGTTAGACACAGACTGACTAGGTTAGACACAGACTGACTAGGTTAGACACAGACTGACTAGGTTAGACACAGACTGACTAGGTTAGACACAGACTGACTAGGTTAGACACAGACTGACTAGGTTAGACGCAGACTGACTAGGTTAGACACAGACTGACTAGGTTAGACACAGACTGACTAGGTTAGACACAGACCTAACAGACTGACTAGGTTAGACACAGACTGACTAGGTTAGACACAGACTGACTAGGTTAGACACAGACTGACTAGGTTAGACACAGACTGACTAGGTTAGACACAGACTGACTAGGTTAGACACAGACTGACTAGGTTAGACACAGACTGACTAGGTTAGACACAGACTGACTAGGTTAGACACAGATCTAACAGACTGACTAGGTTAGACACAGACCTAACAGACTGACTAGGTTAGACACAGACCTAACAGACTGACTAGGTTAGAGACAGACTGACTAGGTTAGAGACAGACTGACTAGGATAGACACAGACCTAACAGACTGACTAGGTTAGACAGACTGACTAGGTTAGACACAGACCTAACAGACTGACTAGGTTAGACACAGACCTAACAGACTGACTAGGATAGACACAGACCTAACAGACTGACTAGGTTAGACACAGACTGACTAGGTTAGACACAGACCTAACAGACTGACTAGGTTAGACACAGACCTAACAGACTGACTAGGTTAGACACAGACTGACTAGGTTAGACACAGACTGACTAGGTTAGACACAGACTGACTAGGTTAGACACAGACTGACTAGGTTAGACACAGACTGACTAGGTTAGACACAGACTGACTAGGTTAGACACAGACTGACTAGGTTAGACACAGACTGACTAGGTTAGACACAGACTGACTAGGTTAGACACAGACCTAACAGACTGACTAGGTTAGACACAGACTGACTAGGTTAGACACAGACTGACTAGGTTAGACACAGACTGACTAGGTTAGACACAGACTGACTAGGTTAGACACAGACTGACTAGGTTAGACACAGACTGACTAGGTTAGACACAGACTGACTAGGTTAGACACAGATCTAACAGACTGACTAGGTTAGACACAGACCTAACAGACTGACTAGGTTAGACACAGACCTAACAGACTGACTAGGTTAGAGACAGACTGACTAGGTTAGAGACAGACTGACTAGGTTAGACACAGATCTAACAGACTGACTAGGTTAGACACAGACCTAACAGACTGACTAGGTTAGACACAGACCTAACAGACTGACTAGGTTAGAGACAGACTGACTAGGTTAGAGACAGACTGACTAGGTTAGAGACAGACTGACTAGGTTAGAGACAGATCTAACAGACTGACTAGGTTAGACACAGACTGACTCGGTTAGACAGACTGACTAGGTTAAACACAGACCTAACAGACTGACTAGGATAGACACAGACCTAACAGACTGACTAGGATAGACACAGACCTAACAGACTGACTAGGATAGACACAGACCTAACAGACTGACTAGGTTAGACAGACTGACTAGGTTAGACACAGACCTAACAGACTGACTAGGTTAGACACAGATCTAACAGACTGACTAGGTTAGAGACAGACTGACTAGATTAGAGACAGATCTAACAGACTGACTAGGTTAGACACAGACTGACTAGGTTAGACACAGACCTAACAGACTGACTAGGTTAGACACAGACTGACTAGGTTAGACACAGACTGACTAGGTTAGACACAGACTGACTAGGTTAGACACAGACTGACTAGGTTAGACACAGATCTAACAGACTGACTAGGTTAGACACAGACTGACTAGGTTAGACACAGACCTAACAGACTGACTAGGTTAGACACAGATCTAACAGACTGACTAGGTTAGACACAGACCTAACAGATTGACTAGGTTAGAGACAGACTGACTAGGTTAGAGACAGACTGACTAGGTTAGAGACAGACTGACTAGGTTAGACACAGACTGACTAGGTTAGACACAGATCTAACAGACTGACTAGGTTAGACACAGACTGACTAGGTTAGAGACAGATCTAACAGACTGACTAGGTTAGACACAGACTGACTCGGTTAGACAGACTGACTAGGTTAGACACAGACCTAACAGACTGACTAGGATAGACACAGACCTAACAGACTGACTAGGATAGACACAGACCTAACAGACTGACTAGGTTAGACACAGACCTAACAGACTGACTAGGTTAGACAGACTGACTAGGTTAGACACAGACCTAACAGACTGACTAGGTTAGACACAGATCTAACAGACTGACTAGGTTAGAGACAGACTGACTAGATTAGAGACAGATCTAACAGACTGACTAGGTTAGACACAGACTGACTAGGTTAGACACAGACCTAACAGACTGACTAGGTTAGACACAGACTGACTAGGTTAGACACAGACTGACTAGGTTAGACACAGACTGACTAGGTTAGACACAGACTGACTAGGTTAGACACAGACTGACTAGGTTAGACACAGATCTAACAGACTGACTAGGTTAGATACAGACCTAACAGACTGACTAGGTTAGACACAGACCTAACAGACTGACTAGGTTAGACACAGACCTAATAGACTGACTAGGTTAGACACAGACCTAATAGACTGACTAGGTTAGACACAGACCTAACAGACTGACTAGGTTAGAGACAGACTGACTAGGTTAGACACAGATCTAACAGAATGACTAGGTTAGACACAGACTGACTAGGTTAGACACAGACCTAACAGACTGACTAGGTTAGACACAGATCTAACAGACTGACTAGGTTAGACACAGATCTAACAGACTGACTAGGTTAGACACAGATCTAACAGACTGACTAGGTTAGACACAGATCTAACAGACTGACTAGGTTAGACACAGATCTAGCAGACTGACTAGGTTAGACACAGACTGACTAGGTTAGACACAGATCTAACAGACTGACTAGGTTAGACACAGACCTAACAGACTGACTAGGTTAGACACAGACCTAACAGACTGACTAGGTTAGACACAGATCTAACAGACTGACTAGGTTAGACAGACTGACTAGGTTAGACACAGACTGACTAGTTTAGACACAGATCTAACAGACTGACTAGGTTAGACTGACTAGGTTAGACACAGACTGACTAGTTTAGACACAGATCTAGCAGACTGACTAGGTTAGACACAAACTGACTAGGTTAGACACAGATCTAACAGACTGACTAGGTTAGACACAGACCTAACAGACTGACTAGGTTAGACACAGATCTAACAGACTGACTAGGTTAGACACAGACCTAACAGACTGACTAGGTTAGACACAGACTGACTAGGTTAGACACAGACTGACTAGGTTAGACACAGATCTAACAGACTGACTAGGTTAGACACAGACCTAACAGACTGACTAGGTTAGACACAGACCTAACAGACTGACTAGGTTAGACACAGATCTAACAGACTGACTAGGTTAGACACAGATCGAACAGACTGACTAGGTTAGACACAGATCTAACAGACTGACTAGGTTAGACACAGACTGACTAGGTTAGACACAGATCTAACAGACTGACTAGGTTAGACACAGACCTAACAGACTGACTAGGTTAGACACAGACTGACTAGGTTAGACACAGATCTAACAGACTGACTAGGTTAGACACAGACCTAACAGACTGACTAGGTTAGACACAGACCTAACCGACTGACTAGGTTAGACACAGACTGACTAGGTTAGATACAGACTGACTAGGTTAGACACAGACCTAACAGACTGACTAGGTTAGACACAGACTTAACAGACTGACTAGGTTAGACACAGATTTAACAGACTGACTAGGTTAGACACAGACTGACTAGGTTAGACACAGACCTAACCGACTGACTAGGTTAGACACAGACTGACTAGGCTAGACACTGACTAGGTTAGACACTGACTAGGTTAGACACAGATCTAACAGACTGACTAGGTTAGACAGACTGACTAGGTTAGACACAGATCTAACAGACTGACTAGGTTAGACACAGATCTAACAGACTGACTAGGTTAGACACAGACCTAACAGACTGACTAGGTTAGACACAGACCTAACAGACTGACTAGGTTAGAGACAGATCTAACAGACTGACTAGGTTAGACACAGATCTAACAGACTGACTAGGTTAGACACAGATCTAACAGACTGACTAGGTTAGACACAGACCTAACAGACTGACTAGGTTAGACACAGACTGACTAGGTTAGACACAGACTGACTAGGTTAGACACAGACCTAACAGACTGACTAGGTTAGACACAGATCTAACAGACTGACTAGGTTAGACACAGACTGACTAGGTTAGACACAGATCTAACAGACTGACTAGGTTAGACAGACTGACTAGGTTAGACACAGACTGACTAGGTTAGACACAGATCTAAGACTGACTAGGTTAGACACAGACCTAACAGACTGACTAGGTTAGACACAGACTGACTAGGTTAGACACAGACTGACTAGGTTAGACACAGATCTAACAGACTGACTAGGTTAGACACAGACTGACTAGGTTAGACACAGATCTAACAGACTGACTAGGTTAGACACAGACTGACTAGGTTAGACACAGATCTAACAGACTGACTAGGTTAGACACAGATCTAACAGACTGACTAGGTTAGACACAGATCTAACAGACTGACTAGGTTAGACACAGACCTAACAGACTGACTAGGTCAGACACAGATCTAACAGACTGACTAGGTCAGACACAGATCTAACAGACTGACTAGGTTAGACACAGACTGACTAGGTTAGACACAGATCTAACAGACTGACTAGGTTAGACACAGACCTAACAGACTGACTAGGTTAGACACAGACTGACTAGGTTAGACACAGACTGACTTGGTTAGACACAAATCTAACAGACTGACTAGGTTAGATACAGATCTAACAGACTGACTAGGTTAGACACAGATCTAACAGACTGACTAAGTTAGACACAGACTGACTAGGTTAGACACAGACCTACCAGACTGACTAGGTTAGAGACAGATCTAACAGACTGACTAGGTTAGACACAGACCTAACAGACTGACTAGGTTAGACACAGATCTAACAGACTGACTAGGTTAGACACAGATCTAACAGACTGACTAGGTTAGACACAGACTGACTAGGTTAGAGACAGATCTAACAGACTGACTAGGTTAGACACAGACCTAACAGACTGACTAGGTTAGACACAGACCTAACAGACTGACTAGGTTAGACACAGATCTAACAGACTGACTAGGTTAGACACAGATCTAACAGACTGACTAGGTTAGACACAGATCTAACAGACTGACTAGGTTAGACACAGACCTAACAGACTGACTAGGTTAGACACAGACTGACTAGGTTAGACACAGACCTAACAGACTGACTAGGTTAGACACAGATCTAACAGACTGACTAGGTTAGACACAGACTGACTAGGTTAGACACAGATCTAACAGACTGACTAGGTTAGACAGACTGACTAGGTTAGACACAGACTGACTAGGTTAGACACAGATCTAAGACTGACTAGGTTAGACACAGACCTAACAGACTGACTAGGTTAGACACAGACCAACAGACTGACTAGGTTAGACACAGACTGACTAGGTTAGACACAGATCTAACAGACTGACTAGGTTAGACACAGATCTAACAGACTGACTAGGTTAGACACAGACTGACTAGGTTAGACACAGATCTAACAGACTGACTAGGTTAGACACAGACTGACTAGGTTAGACACAGATCTAACAGACTGACTAGGTTAGACACAGATCTAACAGACTGACTAGGTTAGATACAGATCTAACAGACTGACTAGGTTAGACACAGACTGACTAGGTTAGACACAGACTGACTAGGTTAGACACAGACTGACTAGGTTAGACACAGACCTAACAGACTGACTAGGTTAGACACAGATCTAACAGACTGACTAGGTTAGACACAGACTGACTAGGTTAGACACAGACCTAACAGACTGACTAGGTTAGACACAGATCTAACAGACTGACTAGGTTAGACACAGACCTAACAGACTGACTAGGTTAGACACAGACCTAACAGACTGACTAGCTTAGACACAGACCTACCAGACTGACTAGGTTAGAGACAGATCTAACAGACTGACTAGGTTAGACACAGACCTAACAGACTGACTAGGTTAGACACAGATCTAACAGACTGACTAGGTTAGACACAGACTGACTAGGTTAGACACAGACCTAACAGACTGACTAGGTTAGACACAGACTGACTAGGTTAGACACAGACCTAACAGACTGACTAGGTTAGACACAGATCTAACAGACTGACTAGGTTAGACACAGACTGACTAGGTTAGACACAGATCTAACAGACTGACTAGGTTAGACAGACTGACTAGGTTAGACACAGACTGACTAGGTTAGACACAGATCTAAGACTGACTAGGTTAGACACAGACCTAACAGACTGACTAGGTTAGACACAGACTGACTAGGTTAGACACAGACTGACTAGGTTAGACACAGATCTAACAGACTGACTAGGTTAGACACAGACTGACTAGGTTAGACACAGATCTAACAGACTGACTAGGTTAGACACAGACTGACTAGGTTAGACACAGATCTAACAGACTGACTAGGTTAGACACAGATCTAACAGACTGACTAGGTTAGACACAGATCTAACAGACTGACTAGGTTAGACACAGACCTAACAGACTGACTAGGTCAGACACAGATCTAACAGACTGACTAGGTCAGACACAGATCTAACAGACTGACTAGGTTAGACACAGACTGACTAGGTTAGACACAGATCTAACAGACTGACTAGGTTAGACACAGACCTAACAGACTGACTAGGTTAGACACAGACTGACTAGGTTAGACACAGACTGACTTGGTTAGACACAAATCTAACAGACTGACTAGGTTAGATACAGATCTAACAGACTGACTAGGTTAGACACAGATCTAACAGACTGACTAAGTTAGACACAGACTGACTAGGTTAGACACAGACCTACCAGACTGACTAGGTTAGAGACAGATCTAACAGACTGACTAGGTTAGACACAGACCTAACAGACTGACTAGGTTAGACACAGATCTAACAGACTGACTAGGTTAGACACAGATCTAACAGACTGACTAGGTTAGACACAGACTGACTAGGTTAGAGACAGATCTAACAGACTGACTAGGTTAGACACAGACCTAACAGACTGACTAGGTTAGACACAGACCTAACAGACTGACTAGGTTAGAGACAGATCTAACAGACTGACTAGGTTAGACACAGATCTAACAGACTGACTAGGTTAGACACAGATCTAACAGACTGACTAGGTTAGACACAGACCTAACAGACTGACTAGGTTAGACACAGACTGACTAGGTTAGACACAGACTGACTAGGTTAGACACAGACCTAACAGACTGACTAGGTTAGACACAGATCTAACAGACTGACTAGGTTAGACACAGACTGACTAGGTTAGACACAGATCTAACAGACTGACTAGGTTAGACAGACTGACTAGGTTAGACACAGACTGACTAGGTTAGACACAGATCTAAGACTGACTAGGTTAGACACAGACCTAACAGACTGACTAGGTTAGACACAGACCAACAGACTGACTAGGTTAGACACAGACTGACTAGGTTAGACACAGATCTAACAGACTGACTAGGTTAGACACAGACTGACTAGGTTAGACACAGATCTAACAGACTGACTAGGTTAGACACAGACTGACTAGGTTAGACACAGATCTAACAGACTGACTAGGTTAGACACAGACTGACTAGGTTAGACACAGATCTAACAGACTGACTAGGTTAGACACAGATCTAACAGACTGACTAGGTTAGATACAGATCTAACAGACTGACTAGGTTAGACACAGACTGACTAGGTTAGACACAGACTGACTAGGTTAGACACAGACTGACTAGGTTAGACACAGACCTAACAGACTGACTAGGTTAGACACAGATCTAACAGACTGACTAGGTTAGACGCAGACCTAACAGACTGACTAGGTTAGACACAGACCTAACAGACTGACTAGCTTAGACACAGACCTACCAGACTGACTAGGTTAGAGACAGATCTAACAGACTGACTAGGTTAGACACAGACCTAACAGACTGACTAGGTTAGACACAGACCTAACAGACTGACTAGGTTAGACACAGATCTAACAGACTGACTAGGTTAGACACAGACTGACTAGGTTAGACACAGACCTAACAGACTGACTAGGTTAGACACAGACTGACTAGGTTAGACACAGACCTAACAGACTGACTAGGTTAGACACAGATCTAACAGACTGACTAGGTTAGACACAGACTGACTAGGTTAGAGACAGATCTAACAGACTGACTAGGTTAGACACAGATCTAACAGACTGACTAGGTTAGATACAGATCTAACAGACTGACTAGGTTAGACACAGACTGACTAGGTTAGACACAGACTGACTAGGTTAGACACAGACTGACTAGGTTAGACACAGACCTAACAGACTGACTAGGTTAGACACAGATCTAACAGACTGACTAGGTTAGACACAGACTGACTAGGTTAGACACAGACCTAACAGACTGACTAGGTTAGACACAGATCTAACAGACTGACTAGGTTAGACGCAGACCTAACAGACTGACTAGGTTAGACGCAGACCTAACAGACTGACTAGGTTAGACGCAGACCTAACAGACTGACTAGGTTAGACACAGACCTAACAGACTGACTAGGTTAGACACAGACCTACCAGACTGACTAGGTTAGAGACAGATCTAACAGACTGACTAGGTTAGACACAGACCTAACAGACTGACTAGGTTAGACACAGACCTAACAGACTGACTAGGTTAGACACAGACCTACCAGACTGACTAGGTTAGAGACAGATCTAACAGACTGACTAGGTTAGACACAGATCTAACCGACTGACTAGGTTAGACACAGACTGACTAGGTTAGACACAGACCTAACAGACTGACTAGGTTAGACACAGACTGACTAGGTTAGACACAGATCTAACAGACTGACTAGGTTAGACACAGACTGACTAGGTTAGACACAGACTGACTAGGTTAGACACCTGTCTATATACTAGTTGACTCTCTCCTCTCCCCTGTCTATATACTAGTTGACTCTCTCCTCTCCCCTGTCTATATACTAGTTGACTCTCTCCCCTCCCCTGTCTATATACTAGTTGACTCTCTCCCCTCCCCTGTCTATATACTAGTTGACTCTCTCCTCTCCCCTGTCTATATACTAGTTGACTCTCTCCTCTCCCCTGTCTATATACTAGTTGACTCTCTCCTCTCCCCTGTCTATATACTAGTTGACTCTCTCCCCTCCCCTGTCTATATACTAGTTGACTCTCTCCCCTCCCCTGTCTATATACTAGTTGACTCTCTCCTCTCCCTGTCTATATACTAGTTGACTCTCTCCTCTCCCTGTCTATATACTAGTTGACTCTCTCCTCTCCCCTGTCTATATACTAGTTGACTCTCTCCTCTCCCCTGTCTATATACTAGTTGACTCTCTCCCCTCCCCTGTCTATATACTAGTTGACTCTCTCCTCTCCCCTGTCTATATACTAGTTGACTCTCTCCTCTCCCCTGTCTATATACTAGTTGACTCTCTCCTCTCCCCTGTCTATATACTAGTTGACTCTCTCCCCTCCCCTGTCTATATACTAGTTGACTCTCTCCTCTCCCCTGTCTATATACTAGTTGACTCTCTCCCCTGTCTATATACTAGTTGACTCTCTCCCCTGTCTATATACTAGTTGACTCTCTCCCCCCCTGTCTATATACTAGTTGACTCTCTCCCTCCCCTGTCTATATACTAGTTGACTCTCTCCTCTCCCCTGTCTATATACTAGTTGACTCTCTCCCCTCCCCTGTCTATATACTAGTTGACTCTCTCCTCTCCCCTGTCTATATACTAGTTGACTCTCTCCTCTCCCCTGTCTATATACTAGTTGACTCTCTCCCCTCCCCTGTCTATATACTAGTTGACTCTCTCCCCTCCCCTGTCTATATACTAGTTGACTCTCTCCCCTCCCCTGTCTATATACTAGTTGACTCTCTCCCCCCTGTCTATACTAGTTGACTCTCTCCCCTCCCCTGTCTATATACTAGTTGACTCTCTCCCCTCCCCTGTCTATATACTAGTTGACTCTCTCCTCTCCCCTGTCTATATACTAGTTGACTCTCTCCCCTCCCCTGTCTATATACTAGTTGACTCTCTCCCCTCCCCTGTCTATATACTAGTTGACTCTCTCCTCTCCCTGTCTATATACTAGTTGACTCTCTCCCCTCCCTGTCTATATACTAGTTGACTCTCTCCTCTCCCCTGTCTATATACTAGTTGACTCTCTCCCTCCCCTGTCTATATACTAGTTGACTCTCTCCTCTCCCCTGTCTATATACTAGTTGACTCTCTCCCCTGTCTATATACTAGTTGACTCTCTCCTCTCCCCTGTCTATATACTAGTTGACTCTCTCCTCTCCCCTGTCTATATACTAGTTGACTCTCTCCCCCCTGTCTATATACTAGTTGACTCTCTCCCCCCTGTCTATATACTAGTTGACTCTCTCCCTCCCCTGTCTATATACTAGTTGACTCTCTCCTCTCCCCTGTCTATATACTAGTTGACTCTCTCCTCTCCCCTGTCTATATACTAGTTGACTCTCTCCTCTCCCCTGTCTATATACTAGTTGACTCTCTCCCCCCTGTCTATATACTAGTTGACTCTCTCCCTCCCCTGTCTATATACTAGTTGACTCTCTCCCCTCCCCTGTCTATATACTAGTTGACTCTCTCCTCTCCCCTGTCTATATACTAGTTGACTCTCTCCTCTCCCCTGTCTATATACTAGTTGACTCTCTCCCCTGTCTATATACTAGTTGACTCTCTCCCCTGTCTATATACTAGTTGACTCTCTCCTCTCCCCTGTCTATATACTAGTTGACTCTCTCCTCTCCCCTGTCTATATACTAGTTGACTCTCTCCTCTCCCCTGTCTATATACTAGTTGACTCTCTCCTCTCCCCTGTCTATATACTAGTTGACTCTCTCCTCTCCCCTGTCTATATACTAGTTGACTCTCTCCCTCCCCTGTCTATATACTAGTTGACTCTCTCCCCTCCCCTGTCTATATACTAGTTGACTCTCTCCTCTCCCCTGTCTATATACTAGTTGACTCTCTCCTCTCCCCTGTCTATATACTAGTTGACTCTCTCCCCTCCCCTGTCTATATACTAGTTGACTCTCTCCCTCCCCTGTCTATATACTAGTTGACTCTCTCCCCTCCCTGTCTATATACTAGTTGACTCTCTCCCCTGTCTATATACTAGTTGACTCTCTCCCCTCCCCTGTCTATATACTAGTTGACTCTCTCCCTCCCCTGTCTATATACTAGTTGACTCTCTCCCTCCCCTGTCTATATACTAGTTGACTCTCTCCCTCCCCTGTCTATATACTAGTTGACTCTCTCCTCTCCCCTGTCTATATACTAGTTGACTCTCTCCTCTCCCCTGTCTATATACTAGTTGACTCTCTCTCCTCTCCCCTGTCTATATACTAGTTGACTCTCTCCTCTCCCCTGTCTATATACTAGTTGACTCTCTCCTCTCCCTGTCTATATACTAGTTGACTCTCTCCTCTCCCTGTCTATATACTAGTTGACTCTCTCCCTCCCCTGTCTATATACTAGTTGACTCTCTCCCTCCCCTGTCTATATACTAGTTGACTCTCTCCCTCCCTGTCTATATACTAGTTGACTCTCTCCCCTGTCTATATACTAGTTGACTCTCTCCCCTCCCCTGTCTATATACTAGTTGACTCTCTCCCTCCCCTGTCTATATACTAGTTGCCTCTCTCCCTCCCTGTCTATATACTAGTTGACTCTCCTCCCCTGTCTATATACTAGTTGACTCTCTCCCCTGTCTATATACTAGTTGACTCTCTCCCTCCCTGTCTATATACTAGTTGACTCTCTCCCTCCCCTGTCTATATACTAGTTGACTCTCTCTCCCCTCCCCTGTCTATATACTAGTTGACTCTCTCCCTCCCCTGTCTATATACTAGTTGACTCTCTCCCTCCCCTGTCTATATACTAGTTGACTCTCTCCCCTCCCCTGTCTATATACTAGTTGACTCTCTCCTCTCCCTGTCTATATACTAGTTGACTCTCTCCCCTCCCCTGTCTATATACTAGTTGACTCTCTCCCTCCCCTGTCTATATACTAGTTGACTCTCTCCCTCCCCTGTCTATATACTAGTTGACTCTCTCCTCTCCCCTGTCTATATACTAGTTGACTCTCTCCCTCCCTGTCTATATACTAGTTGACTCTCTCCCTCCCTGTCTATATACTAGTTGACTCTCTCCCCTCCCCTGTCTATATACTAGTTGACTCTCTCCTCTCCCTGTCTATATACTAGTTGACTCTCTCTCCCTCCCTGTCTATATACTAGTTGACTCTCTCCCCTCCCCTGTCTATATACTAGTTGACTCTCTCCCTCCCCTGTCTATATACTAGTTGCCTCTCTCCTCTCCCCTGTCTATATACTAGTTGACTCTCTCCCTCCCCTGTCTATATACTAGTTGACTCTCTCCTCTCCCCTGTCTATATACTAGTTGACTCTCTCCCTCCCCTGTCTATATACTAGTTGACTCTCTCCTCTCCCCTGTCTATATACTAGTTGACTCTCTCCTCTCCCCTGTCTATATACTAGTTGACTCTCTCCTCTCCCCTGTCTATATACTAGTTGACTCTCTCCCTCCCCTGTCTATATACTAGTTGACTCTCTCCTCTCCCCTGTCTATATACTAGTTGACTCTCTCCCTCTGTCTATATACTAGTTGACTCTCTCCCTCCCCTGTCTATATACTAGTTGACTCTCTCTCCTCTCCCTGTCTATATACTAGTTGACTCTCTCCCTCCCCTGTCTATATACTAGTTGACTCTCTCCCTCCCCTGTCTATATACTAGTTGACTCTCTCCCTCCCCTGTCTATATACTAGTTGACTCTCTCCCTCCCCTGTCTATATACTAGTTGACTCTCTCCTCTCCCCTGTCTATATACTAGTTGACTCTCTCCCCTCCCCTGTCTATATACTAGTTGACTCTCTCCCTCCCCTGTCTATATACTAGTTGACTCTCCCCTCCCCTGTCTATATACTAGTTGACCCTCCCCCCCTGTCTATATACTAGTTGACTCTCTCCCCTCCCCTGTCTATATACTAGTTGACTCTCTCCCTCCCCTGTCTATATACTAGTTGACTCTCTCCCTCCCCTGTCTATATACTAGTTGACTCTCTCCTCCCCTGTCTATATACTAGTTGACTCTCTCCCTCCCCTGTCTATATACTAGTTGACTCTCTCCTCTCCCCTGTCTATACTCTCTCCCTCCCCTGTCTATATACTAGTTGACTCTCTCCCTCCCCTGTCTATATACTAGTTGACTCTCTCCCTCCCCTGTCTATATACTAGTTGACTCCCTCCCTGTCTATATCTCTCCCCTCCCCTGTCTATATACTAGTTGACTCTCTCCCCTCCCCTGTCTATATACTAGTTGACTCTCTCCCCTCCCCTGTCTATATACTAGTTGACTCTCTCCCCTCCCTGTCTATATACTAGTTGACTCTCTCCCCTCCCCTGTCTATATACTAGTTGACTCTCTCCCCTCCCCTGTCTATATACTAGTTGACTCTCTCCCCTGTCTATATACTAGTTGACTCTCTCCCCTCCCCTGTCTATATACTAGTTGACTCTCTCCCTCCCTGTCTATATACTAGTTCTCTCTCCCTCCCTGTCTATATACTAGTTGACTCTCTCCCCTCCCCTGTCTATATACTAGTTGACTCTCTCCCTCCCCTGTCTATATACTAGTTGACTCTCTCCCTCCCCTGTCTATATACTAGTTGACTCTCTCCCTCCCCTGTCTATATACTAGTTGACTCTCTCCCTCCCCTGTCTATATACTAGTTGACTCTCTCCTCTCCCTGTCTATATACTAGTTGACTCTCTCCCCTGTCTATATACCTCTCCCCTCTATATACTAGTTGACTCTCTCCCCCCCTGTCTATATACTAGTTGACTCTCTCCCCTCCCCTGTCTATATACTAGTTGACTCTCTCCCTCCCCTGTCTATATACTAGTTGACTCTCTCCCTCCCCTGTCTATATACTAGTTGACTCTCTCCCTCCCCTGTCTATATACTAGTTGACTCTCTCCCTCCCCTGTCTATATACTAGTTGACTCTCTCCCTCTCCCTGTCTATATACTAGTTGACTCTCTCCCTCCCCTGTCTATATACTAGTTGACTCCCTGTCTATATACTAGTTGACTCTCTCCCCCCTGTCTATATACTAGTTGACTCTCTCCCTCCTGTCTATATACTAGTTGACTCTCTCCTCTCCCCTGTCTATATACTAGTTGACTCTCTCCCTCCCCTGTCTATATACTAGTTGACTCTCTCCCCTGTCTATATACTAGTTGACTCTCTCCCCTCCCCTGTCTATATACTAGTTGACTCTCTCCCCTCCCCTGTCTATATACTAGTTGACTCTCTCCCCTCCCCTGTCTATATACTAGTTGACTCTCTCCCCTCCCCTGTCTATATACTAGTTGACTCTCTCCCCTCCCCTGTCTATATACTAGTTGACTCTCCCCTCCCCTGTCTATATACTAGTTGACTCTCTCCCCTCCCCTGTCTATATACTAGTTGACTCTCTCCCTCCCCTGTCTATATACTAGTTGACTCTCTCCCCTCCCCTGTCTATATACTAGTTGACTCTCTCCTCTCCCCTGTCTATATACTAGTTGACTCTCTCCCCTCCCCTGTCTATATACTAGTTGACTCTCTCCCCTCCCCTGTCTATATACTAGTTGACTCTCTCCTCTCCCTGTCTATATACTAGTTGACTCTCTCCCCTCCCCTGTCTATATACTAGTTGACTCTCTCCCTCCCCTGTCTATATACTAGTTGACTCTCTCCCCTCCCCTGTCTATATACTAGTTGACTCTCTCTCCCCTCTATATACCCTGTCTATATACTAGTTGACTCTCTCCCTCCCCTGTCTATATACTAGTTGACTCTCTCCCTCCCCTGTCTATATACTAGTTGACTCCCCTCCTCCCTGTCTATATACTAGTTGACTCTCTCCCTCCCCTGTCTATATACTAGTTGACTCTCTCCCTCCCCTGTCTATATACTAGTTGACTCTCTCCCTCCCCTGTCTATATACTAGTTGACTCTCTCCCTCCCCTGTCTATATACTAGTTGACTCCCCTCTACTAGTTGACTCTCTCCTCTCCCTGTCTATATACTAGTTGACTCTCTCCTCTCCCCTGTCTATATACTAGTTGACTCTCTCCCCTCCCCTGTCTATATACTAGTTGACTCTCTCCCTCCCTGTCTATATACTAGTTGACTCTCTCCCTCCCCTGTCTATATACTAGTTGACTCTCCCCTCCCCTGTCTATATACTAGTTGACTCTCTCCCTCCCTGTCTATATACTAGTTGACTCTCTCCCTCCCTGTCTATATACTAGTTGACTCTCTCCTCCCCTGTCTATATACTAGTTGACTCTCTCCTCTCCCTGTCTATATACTAGTTGACTCTCTCCCTCCCCTGTCTATATACTAGTTGACTCTCTCCCCTCCCCTGTCTATATACTAGTTGACTCTCTCCCTCCCCTGTCTATATACTAGTTGACTCTCTCCTCTCCCTGTCTATATACTAGTTGACTCTCTCCCTCCCCTGTCTATATACTAGTTGACTCTCTCCTCTCCCTGTCTATATACTAGTTGACTCTCTCCCTCCCTGTCTATATACTAGTTGACTCTCTCCCTCCCCTGTCTATATACTAGTTGACTCTCTCCTCTCCCCTGTCTATATACTAGTTGACTCTCTCCCTCCCCTGTCTATATACTAGTTGACTCTCTCCTCTCCCCTGTCTATATACTAGTTGACTCTCTCTCCCTGTCTATATACTAGTTGACTCTCTCCTCCCCTGTCTATATACTAGTTGACTCTCTCCCCTCCCCTGTCTATATACTAGTTGACTCTCTCCCCTCCCCTGTCTATATACTAGTTGACTCTCTCCCTCCCCTGTCTATATACTAGTTGACTCTCTCCTCTCCCCTGTCTATATACTAGTTGACTCTCTCCCTCCCCTGTCTATATACTAGTTGACTCTCTCCCTCCCCTGTCTATATACTAGTTGACTCTCTCCCTCCCCTGTCTATATACTAGTTGACTCTCTCCCCCCCTGTCTATATACTAGTTGACTCTCTCCCTCCCCTGTCTATATACTAGTTGACTCTCTCCCTCCCCTGTCTATATACTAGTTGACTCTCTCCCCTCCCCTGTCTATATACTAGTTGACTCTCTCCCTCCCCTGTCTATATACTAGTTGACTCTCTCCCTCCCCTGTCTATATACTAGTTGACTCTCTCCTCTCCCTGTCTATATACTAGTTGACTCTCTCCCTCCCCTGTCTATATACTAGTTGACTCTCTCCCTCCCCTGTCTATATACTAGTTGACTCTCTCCCTCCCCTGTCTATATACTAGTTGACTCTCTCCCTCCCCTGTCTATATACTAGTTGACTCTCTCCTCTCCCTGTCTATATACTAGTTGACTCTCTCCCCTCCCCTGTCTATATACTAGTTGACTCTCTCCCTCCCCTGTCTATATACTAGTTGACTCTCTCCTCTCCCCTGTCTATATACTAGTTGACTCTCTCCCTCCCCTGTCTATATACTAGTTGACTCTCTCCCTCCCCTGTCTATATACTAGTTGACTCCCCTCTACCTCTCCTCTCCCCTGTCTATATACTAGTTGACTCTCTCCCTCCCTGTCTATATACTAGTTGACTCTCTCCCCTGTCTATATACTAGTTGACTCTCCCCTCCCCTGTCTATATACTAGTTGACTCTCTCCTCCCTGTCTATATACTAGTTGACTCTCTCCCTCCCCTGTCTATATACTAGTTGACTCTCCCCTCCCCTCCTAGTTGACTCTCTCCCTCCCCTGTCTATATACTAGTTGACTCTCTCCCCTCCCTGTCTATATACTAGTTGACTCTCTCCCTCCCCTGTCTATATACTAGTTGACTCTCTCCCCTCCCCTGTCTATATACTAGTTGACTCTCTCCTCTCCCCTGTCTATATACTAGTTGACTCTCTCCCTCCCCTGTCTATATACTAGTTGACTCTCTCCTCTCCCCTGTCTATATACTAGTTGACTCTCCCTCCCCTGTCTATATACTAGTTGACTCTCTCCCTCCCCTGTCTATATACTAGTTGACTCTCTCCTCTCCCCTGTCTATATACTAGTTGACTCTCTCCTCTCCCTGTCTATATACTAGTTGACTCTCTCCCCTCCCCTGTCTATATACTAGTTGACTCTCTCCCTCCCCTGTCTATATACTAGTTGACTCTCTCCCTCCCCTGTCTATATACTAGTTGACTCTCTCCCTCCCCTGTCTATATACTAGTTGACTCTCTCCCTCCCCTGTCTATATACTAGTTGACTCTCTCCCCTCCCCTGTCTATATACTAGTTGACTCTCTCCTCTCCCCTGTCTATATACTAGTTGACTCTCTCTCCCTCCCCTGTCTATATACTAGTTGACTCTCTCCCTCCCCTGTCTATATACTAGTTGACTCTCTCCCTCCCCTGTCTATATACTAGTTGACTCTCTCCCTCCCCTGTCTATATACTAGTTGACTCTCTCCCTCCCCTGTCTATATACTAGTTGACTCTCTCCTCTCCCCTGTCTATATACTAGTTGACTCTCTCCCTCCCCTGTCTATATACTAGTTGACTCTCTCCCTCCCCTGTCTATATACTAGTTGACTCTCTCCCTCCCCTGTCTATATACTAGTTGACTCTCTCCCTCCCCTGTCTATATACTAGTTGACTCTCTCCTCCCCTGTCTATATACTAGTTGACTCTCTCTCCCCTGTCTATATACTAGTTGACTCTCCCTCCCCTGTCTATATACTAGTTGACTCTCTCCTCTCCCTGTCTATATACTAGTTGACTCTCTCCCTCCCCTGTCTATATACTAGTTGACTCTCTCCTCTCCCCTGTCTATATACTAGTTGACTCTCCCTCCCCTGTCTATATACTAGTTGACTCTCTCCCCCCTGTCTATATACTAGTTGACTCTCTCCCCTCCCCTGTCTATATACTAGTTGACTCTCTCCCTCCCCTGTCTATATACTAGTTGACTCTCTCCCTCCCCTGTCTATATACTAGTTGACTCTCTCCCTCCCCTGTCTATATACTAGTTGACTCTCTCCCTCCCCTGTCTATATACTAGTTGACTCTCTCTCCCCTCCCTGTCTATATACTAGTTGACTCTCTCCCTCCCCTGTCTATATACTAGTTGACTCTCTCCCTCCCCTGTCTATATACTAGTTGACTCTCCTCCCCTGTCCTCCCCTGTCTATATACTAGTTGACTCTCTCCCTCCCCTGTCTATATACTAGTTGACTCTCTCCCTCCCCTGTCTATATACTAGTTGACTCTCTCCTCCCCTGTCTATATACTAGTTGACTCTCTCCCCTGTCTATATACTAGTTGACTCTCTCCCCTCCCCTGTCTATATACTAGTTGACTCTCTCCCTCCCCTGTCTATATACTAGTTGACTCTCTCCCCTCCCCTGTCTATATACTAGTTGACTCTCTCCCTCCCCTGTCTATATACTAGTTGACTCTCTCCCCTCCCCTGTCTATATACTAGTTGACTCTCTCCCCTGTCTATATACTAGTTGACTCTCTCCCCTCCCCTGTCTATATACTAGTTGACTCTCTCCCCTCCCCTGTCTATATACTAGTTGACTCTCTCCCCTCCCCTGTCTATATACTAGTTGACTCTCTCCCCCCCTGTCTATATACTAGTTGACTCTCTCCCCTCCCCTGTCTATATACTAGTTGACTCTCTCCTCCCCTGTCTATATACTAGTTGACTCTCTCCTCTCCCCTGTCTATATACTAGTTGACTCTCTCCCCTCCCCTGTCTATATACTAGTTGACTCTCTCCCCTCCCCTGTCTATATACTAGTTGACTCTCTCCCCTCCCCTGTCTATATACTAGTTGACTCTCTCCTCCCCTGTCTATATACTAGTTGACTCTCTCCCCCCCTGTCTATATACTAGTTGACTCTCTCCCTCCCCTGTCTATATACTAGTTGACTCTCTCCTCCCCTGTCTATATACTAGTTGACTCTCTCCTCCCCTGTCTATATACTAGTTGACTCTCTCCTCCCCTGTCTATATACTAGTTGACTCTCTCCCTCCCCTGTCTATATACTAGTTGACTCTCTCCCTCCCCTGTCTATATACTAGTTGACTCTCTCCCCTCCCCTGTCTATATACTAGTTGACTCTCTCCTCCCCTGTCTATATACTAGTTGACTCTCTCCTCTCCCTGTCTATATACTAGTTGACTCTCTCCCTCCCCTGTCTATATACTAGTTGACTCTCTCCCTCCCCTGTCTATATACTAGTTGACTCTCTCCCTCCCCTGTCTATATACTAGTTGACTCTCTCCTCCCCTGTCTATATACTAGTTGACTCTCTCCCTCCCCTGTCTATATACTAGTTGACTCTCTCCCCTGTCTATATACTAGTTGACTCTCTCCCCTCCCCTGTCTATATACTAGTTGACTCTCTCCCCTCCCCTGTCTATATACTAGTTGACTCTCTCCCCTGTCTATATACTAGTTGACTCTCTCCCTCCCCTGTCTATATACTAGTTGACTCTCTCCCCTCCCCTGTCTATATACTAGTTGACTCTCTCCTCTCCCCTGTCTATATACTAGTTGACTCTCTCCCCTCCCCTGTCTATATACTAGTTGACTCTCTCCCCTCCCCTGTCTATATACTAGTTGACTCTCTCCCCTCCCCTGTCTATATACTAGTTGACTCTCTCCCTCCCCTGTCTATATACTAGTTGACTCTCTCCCTCCCCTGTCTATATACTAGTTGACTCTCTCCCTCCCCTGTCTATATAGTTGACTCTAGTCTATATACTAGTTGACTCTCTCCCTCCCCTGTCTATATACTAGTTGACTCTCTCCCCTCCCCTGTCTATATACTAGTTGACTCTCTCCCTCCCCTGTCTATATACTAGTTGACTCTCTCCCCTCCCCTGTCTATATACTAGTTGACTCTCTCCCTCCCCTGTCTATATACTAGTTGACTCTCTCCTCTCCCTGTCTATATACTAGTTGACTCTCTCCTCTCCCCTGTCTATATACTAGTTGACTCTCTCCCTCCCTGTCTATATACTAGTTGACTCTCTCCCCTCCCCTGTCTATATACTAGTTGACTCTCTCCTCTCCCCTGTCTATATACTAGTTGACTCTCTCCTCTCCCTGTCTATATACTAGTTGACTCTCTCCCTCCCCTGTCTATATACTAGTTGACTCTCTCCTCCCTGTCTATATACTAGTTGACTCTCTCCCTCCCCTGTCTATATACTAGTTGACTCTCTCTCCCCTGTCTATATACTAGTTGACTCTCCCCTCCCCTGTCTATATACTAGTTGACTCTCTCCCTCCCCTGTCTATATACTAGTTGACTCTCTCCCCTCCCCTGTCTATATACTAGTTGACTCTCTCCCTCCCCTGTCTATATACTAGTTGACTCTCTCCCTCCCTGTCTATATACTAGTTGACTCTCTCCTCTCCCCTGTCTATATACTAGTTGACTCTCTCCCCTCCCCTGTCTATATACTAGTTGACTCTCTCCTCTCCCTGTCTATATACTAGTTGACTCTCTCCCTCCCTGTCTATATACTAGTTGACTCTCTCCCTCCCCTGTCTATATACTAGTTGACTCTCTCCCTCCCCTGTCTATATACTAGTTGACTCTCTCCCTCCCCTGTCTATATACTAGTTGACTCTCTCCCCTCCCCTGTCTATATACTAGTTGACTCTCCCTCCCCTGTCTATATACTAGTTGACTCTCTCTCTCCCCTGTCTATATACTAGTTGACTCTCTCCCTCCCCTCTATATACTCTCCCCTGTCTATATACTAGTTGACTCTCTCCTCCCCTGTCTATATACTAGTTGACTCTCCCCTCCCCTGTCTATATACTAGTTGACTCTCTCCCCTCCCTCCCCTGTCTATATACTAGTTGACTCTCTCCCCTCCCCTGTCTATATACTAGTTGACTCTCTCCCTCCCCTGTCTATATACTAGTTGACTCTCTCCCTCCCCTGTCTATATACTAGTTGACTCTCTCCCCTCCCCTGTCTATATACTAGTTGACTCTCTCCTCTCCCTGTCTATATACTAGTTGACTCTCTCCTCTCCCCTGTCTATATACTAGTTGACTCTCTCCCTCCCCTGTCTATATACTAGTTGACTCTCTCCCTCCCCTGTCTATATACTAGTTGACTCTCTCCCTCCCCTGTCTATATACTAGTTGACTCTCTCCTCTCCCCTGTCTATATACTAGTTGACTCTCTCCTCTCCCCTGTCTATATACTAGTTGACTCTCTCCCTCCCCTGTCTATATACTAGTTGACTCTCTCCCTCCCCTGTCTATATACTAGTTGACTCTCTCCTCTCCCCTGTCTATATACTAGTTGACTCTCTCCCCTCCCTGTCTATATACTAGTTGACTCTCTCCCTCCCCTGTCTATATACTAGTTGACTCTCTCTCCTCCCCTGTCTATATACTAGTTGACCTCTCCCCTGTCTATATACTAGTTGACTCTCTCCCTGTCTATATACTAGTTGACTCTCTCCTCTCCCCTGTCTATATACTAGTTGACTCTCTCCCCTCCCCTGTCTATATACTAGTTGACTCTCTCCCTCCCCTGTCTATATACTAGTTGACTCTCTCCCTCCCCTCTCCTCTCCCCTGTCTATATACTAGTTGAGTTGACTCTCTCCCCTCCCCTGTCTATATACTAGTTGACTCTCTCCTCTCCCCTGTCTATATACTAGTTGACTCTCTCCCTCCCCTGTCTATATACTAGTTGACTCTCTCCCTCCCCTGTCTATATACTAGTTGACTCTCTCCTCTCCCCTGTCTATATACTAGTTGACTCTCTCCCCTCCCCTGTCTATATACTAGTTGACTCTCTCCCCTCCCCTGTCTATATACTAGTTGACTCTCTCCCCTCCCCTGTCTATATACTAGTTGACTCTCTCCTCTCCCCTGTCTATATACTAGTTGACTCTCTCCCCTCCCCTGTCTATATACTAGTTGACTCTCTCCCTCCCCTGTCTATATCTAGTTGACTCTCTCCCCTGTCTATATACTAGTTGACTCTCTCCTCTCCCCTGTCTATATACTAGTTGACTCTCTCCCCTCCCCTGTCTATATACTAGTTGACTCTCCCCTCCCTGTCTATATACTAGTTGACTCTCTCTCCCTGTCTATATACTAGTTGACTCTCTCTCCCCTGTCTATATACTAGTTGACTCTCTCCCTCCCCTGTCTATATACTAGTTGACCTCTCTCTCCCCTGTCTATATACTAGTTGACTCTCTCCCCCCTGTCTATATACTAGTTGACTCTCTCCTCCCCTGTCTATATACTAGTTGACTCTATCCCCTGTCTATGACTGGTCCCTCCCTGTCTATATACTAGTTGACTCTCTCCCTCCCCTGTCTATATACTAGTTGACTCTCTCCTCCCCTGTCTATATACTAGTTGACTCTCTCCCCTCCCCTGTCTATATACTAGTTGACTCTCTCCCCTCCCCTGTCTATATACTAGTTGACTCTCTCCTCTCCCCTGTCTATATACTAGTTGACTCTCTCCTCTCCCCTGTCTATATACTAGTTGACTCTCTCCTCTCCCCTGTCTATATACTAGTTGACTCTCTCCTCTCCCCTGTCTATATACTAGTTGATCTCTCTCCCCCTGTCTATATACTAGTTGACTCCTCTGACCCCTGTCTATATACTAGTTGACTCTCTCCTCTCCCCTGTCTATATACGTTGACTCTCCCCTGTCTATATACTAGTTGACTCCTGGTGACCCCTGTCTATATACTAGTTGATCCTCTCCCCTGTCTATATACTAGTTCCTCTCCCCTGTCTATATACTAGTTGATCCTCTCCCTGGTCTCCCTGTGTATATACTAGTTGACCCCTCCCCTGTCTATATACTAGTTGACTCTCTCCCCTGACCCCTGTCTCTATACTAGTTGTCTATATCCCCTGACCCCTGTCTATATACTAGTTGATGTCATATCCTCTCCCCTGTCTATATACTAGTTGACTCTCTCTATGTCTCCTGGTCCCCTGGTCTATATACTAGTTGACCTCTCCTCCCCTGTCATATATCCTAGGTGACCCCTCTCTCCCCTGTCTACTATGTCATATCCTGGTGACCCCTGGTCTCTCTAACTATGTCATATATACCTGGTGACCCCTGGTCTCTCTGTCATATCCTGACCCCTGGTCTC
Organism: Oncorhynchus keta; assembly: GCF_023373465.1. Lineage (NCBI taxonomy): Eukaryota > Metazoa > Chordata > Actinopteri > Salmoniformes > Salmonidae > Oncorhynchus > Oncorhynchus keta. Next base: position 179,241 of record NW_026290809.1, read on the forward strand.
TATCTAACTATGTCATATATCCTGGTGACCCCTGGTCTCTATCTAACTATGTCATATATCCTGGTGACCCCTGGTCTCTATCTAACTATGTCATATCCTATCTGACCCCTGGTCTCTATCTAACTATGTCATATATCCTGGTGACCCCTGGTCTCTATCTAACTATGTCATATATCCTGGTGACCCCTGGTCTCTATCTAACTATGTCATATATCCTGGTGACCCCTGGTCTCTATCTAACTATGTCATATATCCTGGTGACCCCTGGTCTCTATCTAACTATGTCATATCCTGGTGACCCCTGGTCTCTATCTAACTATGTCATATATCCTGGTGACCCCTGGTCTCTATCTATGTCATATATCCTGGTGACCCCTGGTCTCTATCTAACTATGTCATATCCTGGTGACCCCTGGTCTCTATCTAACTATGTCATATATCCTGGTGACCCCTGGTCTCTATCTAACTATGTCATATATCCTGGTGACCCCTGGTCTCTATCTAACTATGTCATATATCCTGGTGACCCCTGGTCTCTATCTAACTATGTCATATATCCTGGTGACCCCTGGTCTCTATCTAACTATGTCATATATCCTGGTGACCCCTGGTCTCTATCTAACTATGTCATATCCTGGTGACCCCTGGTCTCTATCTAACTATGTCATATATCCTGGTGACCCCTGGTCTCTATCTAACTATGTCATATCCTGGTGACCCCTGGTCTCTATCTAACTATGTCATATATCCTGGTGACCCCTGGTCTCTATCTAACTATGTCATATATCCTGGTGACCCCTGGTCTCTATCTAACTATGTCATATCCTGGTGACCCCTGGTCTCTATCTAACTATGTCATATATCCTGGTGACCCCTGGTCTCTATCTAACTATGTCATATATCCTGGTGACCCCTGGTCTCTATCTAACTATGTCATATATCCTGGTGACCCCTGGTCTCTATCTAACTATGTCATATATCCTGGTGACCCCTGGTCTCTATCTAACTATGTCATATATCCTGGTGACCCCTGGTCTCTATCTAACTATGTCATATCCTGGTGACCCCTGGTCTCTATCTAACTATGTCATATATCCTGGTGACCCCTGGTCTCTATCTAACTATGTCATATATCCTGGTGACCCCTGGTCTCTATCTAACTATGTCATATATCCTGGTGACCCCTGGTCTCTATCTAACTATGTCATATATCCTGGTGACCCCTGGTCTCTATCTAACTATGTCATATATCCTGGTGACCCCTGGTCTCTATCTAACTATGTCATATCCTGGTGACCCCTGGTCTCTATCTAACTATGTCATATATCCTGGTGACCCCTGGTCTCTATCTAACTATGTCATATCCTGGTGACCCCTGGTCTCTATCTAACTATGTCATATATCCTGGTGACCCCTGGTCTCTATCTAACTATGTCATATATCCTGGTGACCCCTGGTCTCTATCTCTATGTCTAATCCTGGTGATGTCACTATATCCTGGTGACCCCTGGTCTCTATCTAACTATGTCATATCCTGGTGACCCCTGGTCTCTATCTTACTATGTCATATCCTGGTGACCCCTGGTCTCTAACTAACTATGTCATATCCTGGTGACCCCTGGTCTCTATCTAACTATGTCATATCCTAGTGACCCCTGGTCTCTATCTAACTATATCATATATCCTGGTGACCCCTGGTCTCTAACTATATCATATATCCTGGTGACCCCTGGTCTCTATCTAACTATGTCATATATCCTGGTGACCCCTGGTCTCTATCTAACTATGTCATATCCTGGTGACCCCTGGTCTCTATCTAACTATGTCATATCCTGGTGACCCCTGGTCTCTAACTATGTCATATATCCTGGTGACCCCTGGTCTCTATCTAACTATGTCATATCCTGGTGACCCCTGGTCTCTATCTAACTATGTCATATCCTGGTGACCCCTGGTCTCTATCTAACTATGTCATATCCTGGTGACCCCTGGTCTCTATCTAACTATGTCATATATCCTGGTGACCCCTGGTCTCTATCTAACTATGTCATATCCTGGTGACCCCTGGTCTCTAACTATGTCATATCCTGGTGACCCCTGGTCTCTATCTAACTATGTCATATCCTGGTGACCCCTGGTCTCTATCTATGTCATATAACTATGTCTCTATCTCATGTCATATCCTGGTGACCCCTGGTCTCTATCTAACTATGTCATATCCTGGTGACCCCTGGTCTCTATCTAACTATGTCATATCCTGGTGACCCCTGGTCTCTATCTAACTATGTCATATATCCTGGTGACCCCTGGTCTCTATCTAACTATGTCATATCCTGGTGACCCCTGGTCTCTATCTAACTATGTCATATATCCTGGTGACCCCTGGTCTCTATCTAACTATGTCATATCCTGGTGACCCCTGGTCTCTATCTAACTATGTCATATATCCTGGTGACCCCTGGTCTCTATCTAACTATGTCATATCCTGGTGACCCCTGGTCTCTATCTAACTATGTCATATATCCTGGTGACCCCTGGTCTCTATCTAACTATGTCATATCCTGGTGACCCCTGGTCTCTATCTAACTATGTCATATCCTGGTGACCCCTGGTCTCTATCTAACTATGTCATATCCTGGTGACCCCTGGTCTCTATCTAACTATGTCATATATCCTGGTGACCCCTGGTCTCTATCTAACTATGTCATATCCTGGTGACCCCTGGTCTCTATCTAACTATGTCATATATCCTGGTGACCCCTGGTCTCTATCTAACTATGTCATATATCCTGGTGACATATATCCTGGTGACTCTGGTCTCTATCTAACTATGTCATATATCCTGGTGACCCCTGGTCTCTATCTAACTATGTCATATATCCTGGTGACCCCTGGTCTCTATCTAACTATGTCATATCCTGGTGACCCCTGGTCTCTATCTAACTATGTCATATCCTGGTGACCCCTGGTCTCTATCTAACTATGTCATATATCCTGGTGACCCCTGGTCTCTATCTAACTATGTCATATATCCTGGTGACCCCTGGTCTCTATCTAACTATGTCATATATCCTGGTGACCCCTGGTCTCTATCTAACTATGTCATATATCCTGGTGACCCCTGGTCTCTATCTAACTATGTCATATCCTGGTGACCCCTGGTCTCTATCTAACTATGTCATATCCTGGTGACCCCTGGTCTCTATCTAACTATGTCATATCCTGGTGACCCCTGGTCTCTATCTAACTATGTCATATCCTGGTGACCCCTGGTCTCTATCTAACTATGTCATATATCCTGGTGACCCCTGGTCTCTATCTAACTATGTCATATCCTGGTGACCCCTGGTCTCTATCTAACTATGTCATATCCTGGTGACCCCTGGTCTCTATCTAACTATGTCATATCCTGGTGACCCCTGGTCTCTATCTAACTATGTCATATCCTGGTGACCCCTGGTCTCTATCTAACTATGTCATATCCTGGTGACCCCTGGTCTCTATCTAACTATGTCATATCCTGGTGACCCCTGGTCTCTATCTAACTATGTCATATATCCTGGTGACCCCTGGTCTCTATCTAACTATGTCATATATCCTGGTGACCCCTGGTCTCTATCTAACTATGTCATATCCTGGTGACCCCTGGTCTCTATCTAACTATGTCATATATCCTGGTGACCCCTGGTCTCTATCTAACTATGTCATATATCCTGGTGACCCCTGGTCTCTATCTAACTATGTCATATATCCTGGTGACCCCTGGTCTCTATCTAACTATGTCATATCCTGGTGACCCCTGGTCTCTATCTAACTATGTCATATCCTGGTGACCCCTGGTCTCTATCTAACTATGTCATATATCCTGGTGACCCCTGGTCTCTATCTAACTATGTCATATATCCTGGTGACCCCTGGTCTCTATCTAACTATGTCATATCCTGGTGACCCCTGGTCTCTATCTAACTATGTCATATATCCTGGTGACCCCTGGTCTCTATCTAACTATGTCATCATCCTATGACCCCTGGTCTCTATCTAACTATGTGATCCTGGTGACCCCTGGTCTATCTAACTATGTCATATATCCTGGTGACCCCTGGTCTCTATCTAACTATGTCATATCCTGGTGACCCCTGGTCTCTATCTAACTATGTCATATCCTGGTGACCCCTGGTCTCTATCTAACTATGTCATATCCTGGTGACCCCTGGTCTCTATCTAACTATGTCATATCCTGGTGACCCCTGGTCTCTATCTAACTATGTCATATATCCTGGTGACCCCTGGTCTCTATCTAACTATGTCATATCCTGGTGACCCCTGGTCTCTATCTAACTATGTCATATATCCTGGTGACCCCTGGTCTCTATCTAACTATGTCATATATCCTGGTGACCCCTGGTCTCTATCTAACTATGTCATATCCTGGTGACCCCTGGTCTCTATCTAACTATGTCATATCCTGGTGACCCCTGGTCTCTATCTAACTATGTCATATCCTGGTGACCCCTGGTCTCTATCTAACTATGTCATATCCTGGTGACCCCTGGTCTCTATCTAACTATGTCATATCCTGGTGACCCCTGGTCTCTATCTAACTATGTCATATCCTGGTGACCCCTGGTCTCTATCTAACTATGTCATATATCCTGGTGACCCCTGGTCTCTATCTAACTATGTCATATCCTGGTGACCCCTGGTCTCTATCTAACTATGTCATATCCTGGTGACCCCTGGTCTCTATCTAACTATGTCATATCCTGGTGACCCCTGGTCTCTATCTAACTATGTCATATCCTGGTGACCCCTGGTCTCTATCTAACTATGTCATATCCTGGTGACCCCTGGTCTCTATCTAACTATGTCATATATCCTGGTGACCCCTGGTCTCTATCTAACTATGTCATATCCTGGACCCCTGGTCTCTGGGAACTAGTCATATCCTGGTGACCCCTGGTCTCTATCTAACGTCATCGGAGGACGACAAGATCACTAGCCATGATGTCACTGGTCTCTATCTAACTATGTCACTATCCTGGTGACCCTGGTCATACAGTGAGTATATATCCTGGTGACCACAGTCTCTATCTAACTATGTCCATATCCTGGTGACCCCTGGTCTCGATCTAGAGGATGTAACAGCAGCTCTATCCTGTAACTGAACCAGGATGTAACAGCAGCTCTATCCTGTAACTGAACCGGTAGAGGTTGTAACAGCAGCTCTATCCTGTAACTGAACCAGGATGTAACAGCAGCTCTATCCTGTAACTGAACCGGGATGTAACAGCAGCTCTATCCTGTAACTGAACCGGGATGTAACAGCAGCTCTATCCTGTAACTGAACCAGGATGTAACAGCAGCTCTATCCTGTAACTGAACCAGGATGTAACAGCAGCTCTATCCTGTAACTGAACCAGGATGTAACAGCAGCTCTATCCTGTAACTGAACCGGTAGAGGATGTAACAGCAGCTCTATCCTGTAACTGAACCGGTAGAGGTTGTAACAGCAGCTCTATCCTGTAACTGAACCGGTAGAGGTTGTAACAGCAGCTCTGTCCTGTAACTGAACCGGTAGAGGATGTAACAGCAGCTCTATCCTGTAACTGAACCGGTAGAGAATGTAACAGCAGCTCTATCCTGTAACTGAACCAGGATGTAACAGCAGCTCTATCCTGTAACTGAACCAGGATGTAACAGCAGCTCTATCCTGTAACTGAACCAGGATGTAACAGCAGCTCTATCCTGTAACTGAACCAGGATGTAACAGCAGCTCTATCCTGTAACTGAACCAGGATGTAACAGCAGGTCTATCCTGTAACTGAACCAGGATGTAACAGCAGCTCTATCCTGTAACTGAACCAGGATGTAACAGCAGCTCTATCCTGTAACTGAACCAGGATGTAACAGCAGCTCTATCCTGTAACTGAACCAGGATGTAACAGCAGCTCTATCCTGTAACTGAACCAGGATGTAACAGCAGCTCTATCCTGTAACTGAACCAGGATGTAACAGCAGCTCTATCCTGTAACTGAACCAGGATGTAACAGCAGCTCTATCCTGTAACTGAACCTGGGTAGAGGATGTAACAGCAGCTCTATCCTGTGAACCCTGTCTCTATCCTAAACCAGGATGTAACAGCAGCTGATATATCCTGTAACTGAACCAGGATGTAACAGCAGCTCTATCCTGTAACTGAACCAGGATGTAACAGCAGCTCTATCCTGTAACTGAACCAGGATGTAACAGCAGCTCTATCCTGTAACTGAACCAGGATGTAACAGCAGCTCTATCCTGTAACTGAACCAGGATGTAACAGCAGCTCTATCCTGTAACTGAACCGGTAGAGGATGTAACAGCAGCTCTATCCTGTAACTGAACCGGTAGAGGTTGTAACAGCAGCTCTATCCTGTAACTGAACCGGTAGAGGATGTAACAGCAGCTCTATCCTGTAACTGAACCAGGATGTAACAGCAGCTCTATCCTGTAACTGAACCAGGATGTAACAGCAGCTCTATCCTGTAACTGAACCAGGATGTAACAGCAGCTCTATCCTGTAACTGAACCAGGATGTAACAGCAGCTCTATCCTGTAACTGAACCGGTATGTAACAGCAGCTCTATCCTGTAACTGAACCAGGATGTAACAGCAGCTCTATCCTGTAACTGAACCAGGATGTAACAGCAGCTCTATCCTGTAACTGAACCGGTAGAGGATGTAACAGCAGCTCTATCCTGTAACTGAACCGGTAGAGGTTGTAACAGCAGCTCTATCCTGTAACTGAACCGGTAGAGGATGTAACAGCAGCTCTATCCTGTAACTGAACCGGTAGAGGCTGTAACAGCAGCTCTATCCTGTAACTGAACCAGGATGTAACAGCAGCTCTATCCTGTAACTGAACCGGTAGAGGATGTAACAGCAGCTCTATCCTGTAACTGAACCGGTAGAGGTTGTAACAGCAGCTCTATCCTGTAACTGAACCGGTAGAGGATGTAACAGCAGCTCTATCCTGTAACTGAACCGGTAGAGGATGTAACAGCAGCTCTATCCTGTAACTGAACCGGTAGAGGATGTAACAGCAGCTCTATCCTGTAACTGAACCGGTAGAGGTTGTAACAGCAGCTCTATCCTGTAACTGAACCGGTAGAGGATGTAACAGCAGCTCTATCCTGTAACTGAACCGGTAGAGGATGTAACAGCAGCTCTATCCTGTAACTGAACCGGTAGAGGATGTAACAGCAGCTCTATCCTGTAACTGAACCGGTAGAGGTTGTAACAGCAGCTCTATCCTGTAACTGAACCAGGATGTAACAGCAGCTCTATCCTGTAACTGAACCGGTAGAGGTTGTAACAGCAGCTCTATCCTGTAACTGAACCGGTAGAGGATGTAACAGCAGCTCTATCCTGTAACTGAACCGGGATGTAACAGCAGCTCTATCCTGTAACTGAACCGGGATGTAACAGCAGCTCTATCCTGTAACTGAACCGGGATGTAACAGCAGCTCTATCCTGTAACTGAACCGGGATGTAACAGCAGCTCTATCCTGTAACTGAACCGGGATGTAACAGCAGCTCTATCCTGTAACTGAACCGGGATGTAACAGCAGCTCTATCCTGTAACTGAACCGGTAGAGGATGTAACAGCAGCTCTATCCTGTAACTGAACCGGTAGAGGATGTAACAGCAGCTCTATCCTGTAACTGAACCAGGATGTAACAGCAGCTCTATCCTGTAACTGAACCGGTAGAGGTTGTAACAGCAGCTCTATCCTGTAACTGAACCAGAATGTAACAGCAGCTCTATCCTGTAACTGAACCGGTAGAGGATGTAACAGCAGCTCTATCCTGTAACTGAACCGGTAGAGGTTGTAACAGCAGCTCTATCCTGTAACTGAACCGGTAGAGGTTGTAACAGCAGCTCTATCCTGTAACTGAACCAGGATGTAACAGCAGCTCTATCCTGCAACTGAACCAGGATGTAACAGCAGCTCTATCCTGTGTTAATGTTGACACCTGTCTGGACTATCAGTAATGTGTTAACGTTGTGTTAACGTTGTGGTAACGTTGTGTTAACGTTGTGTTAACATTGTGTTAACGTTGTGTTAACGTTGTGGTAACGTTGTGTTAACGTTGTGTTCGTAGTTATGTGAAGAAGTTGACCGGTCCCCCTCCAGCCAACTACACCTGTTATCGCTGTGGCAAGAACGGACATCACATCAGGAACTGTCCTACTAACGGGGTAAGACATCACATCAGGAACTGTCCTACTAACGGGGTAAGACATCACATCAGGAACTGTCCTACTAACGGGGTAAGACCACATCAGGAACTGTCCTACTAACGGGGTAAGACATCACATCAGGAACTGTCCTACTAACGGGGTAAGACATCACATCAGGAACTGTCCTACTAACGGGTGAGACATCACATCAGGAACTGAAACGGGGTGAGACATCACATCAGGAACTGTCCTACTAACGGGTAAGACATCACATCAGGAACTGTCCTACTAACGGGGTAAGACATCACATCAGGAACTGTCCTACTAACGGGTAAGACATCACATCAGGAACTGTCCTACTAACAGGGTAAGACATCTATCAGGAACTGTCCTACTAACGGGGTAAGACATCACATCAGGAACTGTCCTACTAACGGGGTAAGACATCACATCAGGAACTGTCCTACTAACGGGTAAGACATCACATCAGGAACTGTCCTACTAACTGAACCGGTAGGGTAAGACATCACATCAGGAACTGTCCTACTAACGGTAGGGTAAGACATCACATCAGGAACTGTCCTACTAAGGGGTAAGATCACATCAGGAACTGTCCTACTAACAGGATGTAAGACATCACATCAGGAACTGTCCTACTAACGGGGTAAGACATCACATCAGGAACTGTCCTACTAACGGGGTAAGACCACATCAGGAACTGTCCTACTAACAGGGTAAGACACCACATCAGGAACTGTCCTACTAACGGGGTAAGACATCACATCAGGAACTGTCCTACTAACGGGGTAAGACATCACATCAGGAACTGTCCTACTAACGGGGTAAGACATCACATCAGGAACTGTCCTACTAACGGGTAAGACATCACATCAGGAACTGTCCTACTAACGGGGTAAGACATCACATCAGGAACTGTCCTACTAACGGGGTAAGACATCACATCAGGAACTGTCCTACTAACGGGGTAAGACATCACATCAGGAACTGTCCTACTAACGGGGTAAGACATCACATCAGGAACTGTCCTACTAACGGGGTAAGACATCACATCAGGAACTGTCCTACTAACGGGGTAAGACATCACATCAGGAACTGTCCTACTAACGGGGTAAGACATCACATCAGGAACTGTCCTACTAACGGGGTGAGACATCACATCAGGAACTGTCCTACTAACGGGGTGAGACATCACATCAGGAACTGTCCTACTAACGGGGTAAGACATCACATCAGGAACTGTCCTACTAACGGGGTGAGACATCACATCAGGAACTGTCCTACTAACGGGGTAAGACATCACATCAGGAACTGTCCTACTAACGGGGTAAGACATCACATCAGGAACTGTCCTACTAACGGGGTAAGACATCACATCAGGAACTGTCCTACTAACGGGGTGAGACCACATCAGGAACTGTCCTACTAACGAGGTGAGACATCACATCAGGAACTGTCCTACTAACGGGGTAAGACATCACATCAGGAACTGTCCTACTAACGGGGTAAGACCACATCAGGAACTGTCCTACTAACGGGTGAGACCACATCAGGAACTGTCCTACTAACGGGGTAAGACATCACATCAGGAACTGTCCTACTAACGGGGTAAGACCACATCAGGAACTGTCCTACTAACGGGGTAAGACATCACATCAGGAACTGTCCTACTAACGGGGTAAGACATCACATCAGGAACTGTCCTACTAACGAGGTAAGACATCACATCAGGAACTGTCCTACTAACGGGGTAAGACCACATCAGGAACTTGGTACCAGAGCAACCCAGTAAGTGTGTGTGTGTGTGTTTGTTATCGTTGTTGTTCAGAGCAACCCGGTAAGTGTGTGTGTGTGTGTGTGTGTGTGTGTGTGTGTGTGTGTGTGTGTGTGTGTGTGTGTGTGTGTGTGTGTGTGTGTGTGTGTGTGTTAGAAGGAGAAAGGGTTTGAGCCACCCCAGAGGATCAAGAAGAGTACCGGCATTCCCCGTTCCTTCATGACGGAAGTGGACGACCCGTCTATAAAGGGAGCCCTGTTGACCAACACCGGCCACTACGCCATCCCTACGATAGACGCGTGAGTTACTGCCGACCTCTGACCCCCCCATGTTGACCAACACCGGCCACTACGCCATCCCTACGATAGACGCGTGAGTTACCTCCGACCTCTGACCCCCCCCCATGTTGACCAACACCGGCCACTACGCCATCCCTACGATAGACGCGTGAGTTACCTCCGACCTCTGACCCCCCCCATGTTGACCAACACCGGCCACTACGCCATCCCTACGATAGACGCGTGAGTTACCTCCGACCTCTGACCCCCCAGCCCCCATGTTGACCAACACCGGCCACTACGCCATCCCTACGATAGACGCGTGAGTTACCTCCGACCTCTGACCCCCCAGCCCCCATGTTGACCAACACCGGCCACTACGCCATCCCTACGATAGACGCGTGAGTTACCGCCGACCTGACCCCCCAGCCCCCATGTTGACCAACACCGGCCACTACGCCATCCCTACGATAGACGCGTGAGTTACTGCCGACCTCTGACCCCCCACCCCCATGTTGACCAACACCGGCCACTACGCCATCCCTACGATAGACGCGTGAGTTACCTCCGACCTCTGACCCCCAGCCCCCATGTTGACCAACACCGGCCACTACGCCATCCCTACGATAGACGCGTGAGTTACCTCCGACCTCTGACCCCCCATGTTGACCAACACCGGCCACTACGCCATCCCTACGATAGACGCGTGAGTTACCTCCGACCTCTGACCCCCCCATGTTGACCAACACCGGCCACTACGCCATCCCTACGATAGACGCGTGAGTTACTGCCGACCTCTGACCCCCCCCCCCATGTTGACCAACACCGGCCACTACGCCATCCCTACGATAGACGCGTGAGTTACCTCCGACCTCTGACCCCCCCAGCCCCCATGTTGACCAACACCGGCCACTACGCCATCCCTACGATAGACGCGTGAGTTACTGCCGACCTCTGACCCCCCCATGTTGACCAACACCGGCCACTACGCCATCCCTACGATAGACGCTTGAGTTACCTCCGACCTCTGACCCCCCCAGCCCCCCATGTTGACCAACACCGGCCACTACGCCATCCCTACGATAGACGCGTGAGTTACCTCCGACCTCTGACCCCCCCAGCCCCCATGTTGACCAACACCGGCCACTACGCCATCCCTACGATAGACGCGTGAGTTACCTCCGACCTCTGACCCCCCCAGCCCCCATGTTGACCAACACCGGCCACTACGCCATCCCTACGATAGACGCGTGAGTTACCTCCGACCTCTGACCCCCCCAGCCCCCATGTTGACCAACACCGGCCACAACGCCATCCCTACGATAGACGCATGAGTTACCTCCGACCTCTGACCCCCAGCCCCCATGTTGACCAACACCGGCCACTACGCCATCCCTACGATAGACGCATGAGTTACCGCCGACCTCTGACCCCCCCAGCCCCCCATGTTGACCAACACCGGCCACTACTCCATCCCTACGATAGACGCGTGAGTTACTTCCGAACTCTGACCCCCCCCACGTGGCTAGCAGATGTTATTGGTCACATGGTTAGCAGATGTTATTGGTCACATGGTTATCAGATGTTAATGGTCACATGGTTATCAGATGTTATTGGTCACATGGTTAGCAGATGTTATTGGTCACATGGTTATCAGATGTTATTGGTCACATGGTTAGCAGATGTTAATGGTCACATGGTTATCAGATGTTATTGGTCACATGGTTAGCAGATGTTAATGGTCACATGGTTAGCAGATGTTATTTGTCACATACACATGGTGAGCAGATGTTATTGGTCACATGGTCAGCAGATGTTATTGGTCACATGGTAAGCAGATGTTATTGGTCACATGGTTATCAGATGTTATTGGTCACATGGTTAGCAGATGTTATTGGTCACATGGTTATCAGATGTTATTGGTCACATGGTTAGCAGATGTTATTGGTCACATGGTAAGCAGATGTTATTGGTCACATGGTTAGCAGATGTTATTGGTCACATGGTTATCAGATGTTATTGGTCACATGGTTAGCAGATGTTAATGGTCACATGGTTAGCAGATGTTAATGGTCACATGGTTAGCAGATGTTATTGGTCACATGGTTATCAGATGTTAATGGTCACATGGTTAGCAGATGTTATTGGTCACATGGTTATCAGATGTTAATGGTCACATGGTTAGCAGATGTTATTGGTCACATGGTTAGCAGATGTTATTGGTCACATGGTTAGCAGATGTTATTGGTCACATGGTAAGCAGATGTTATTGGTCACATGGTTAGCAGATGTTATTGGTCACATGGTTAGCAGATGTTATTGGTCACATGGTTAGCAGATGTTATTGGTCACATGGTTAGCAGATGTTATTGGTCACATGGTTAGCAGATGTTATTGGTCACATGGTTAGCAGATGTTATTGGTCACATGGTTAGCAGATGTTATTGGTCACATGGTGAGCAGATGTTAATGGTCACATGGTTAGCAGATGTTATTGGTCACATGGTGAGCAGATGTTATTGGTCACATGGTTAGCAGATGTTATTGGTCACATGGTTAGCAGATGTTAATGGTCACATGGTTAGCAGATGTTAATGCGAATGTAGCGAAATTCTTGTGCTTCTAGTTCCGACAATGCAGTAATAACCAACAAGTAATCTAACTAACAATTCCAAAACTACTGTCTAATACACAGTGTAAGGGGATAAAGAATATGTACATAAGATATATGAATGAGTGATGGTACAGAGCAGCATACAGTAGATGGTATCGAGTGCAGTATATACATATGAGATGAGTATGTAAACAAAGTGGCATAGTTAAAGTGGCTAGTGATACATGTATTACATAAGGATGCAGTAGATGATATAGAGTACAGTATATACATATGAGATGAATAATGTAGGGTATGTAAACATTATATAAAGTGGCATTGTTTAAAGTGGCTAGTGATATATTTTAAATCATTTCCCATCAATTCCCATTATTAAAGTGGCTGGAGTTGAGTCAGTGTGTTGGCAGCAGCCACTCAATGTTACCTTTAACCCCTGACCTCTGACATCTAACCCGTAAGTAAACCTCTCTGTGTGTGTGTGTGTGTCTCCCCCTCCACAGTGAGGCCTACGCTTTAGGTAAGAAGGAGAGGCCTCCGTTCGTCCCCAGGGACCAGTCCAGTTCCGAGGAGGACGAGGATCCAGTCCCTGATGAGCTCCTCTGTCTGCTCTGTAAAGACCTGATGACTGACGCCGTGGTCATTCCCTGCTGTGGCAACTCCTACTGTGACGACTGTGAGTCGATGCTCTCTCCTCTCCTCAGGTATCCATAGTGACTGATGCTCTCTCCTCTCCTCAGGTATCCATAGTGACTGATGCTGTCTCCTCTCCTCAGGTATCCATAGTGACTGATGCTCCGTCTCCTCTCCTCAGGTATCCATAGTGACTGATGCTGTCTCCTCTCCTCAGGTATCCATAGTGACTGATGCTCTCTCCTCTCCTCAGGTATCCATAGTGACTGATGCTGTCTCCTCTCCTCAGGTATCCATAGTGACTGATGCTCTCTCCTCTCCTCAGGTATCCATAGTGACTGATGCTCTCTCCTCTCCTCAGGTATCCATAGTGACTGATGCTGTCTCCTCTCCTCAGGTATCCATAGTGACTGATGCTGTCTCCTCTCCTCAGGTATCCATAGTGACTGATGCTCTCTCCTCTCCTCAGGTATCCATAGTGACTGATGCTCTCTCCTCTCCTCAGGTATCCATAGTGACTGATGCTCTCTCCTCTCCTCAGGTATCCATAGTGACTGATGCTGTCTCCTCAGGTATCCATAGTGACTGATGCTCTCTCCTCTCCTCAGGTATCCATAGTGACTGATGCTGTCTCCTCAGGTATCCATAGTGACTGATGCTGTCTCCTCTTCTCAGGTATCCGTACGTCTCTGCTGGAGTCAGAGGAACATGTGTGTCCCACCTGTAGCCAATCGAATGTCTCCCCTGACGCGCTCATAGCCAATAAGTTCCTGCGCCAGGTAAAACTCTCTCAGGCTCCGCCTACTCAACCCTGGCCTTTATTTATTTAGTGAGGTGACGTGTATGAAATGTTCCACAACATACAGGTGTCTTCAGAAAGCATTCAGACCACTTGACTTTTTACACATTTTGTTACGTTAGTCTTGTTCTAAAATAGATTAAATTGTTTTTTCTAATCCCCTCTCGTCAATCTACACACAATAACCCATAATGACATCACAATACCCCATAGTGACAGCACAATATCCCATAATGACATCACAATACCCCATAGTGACATCACAATAACCCATAATGACATCACAATATCCCATAGTGACATCACAATATCCCATAGTGACATCACAATATCCCATAGTGACAAAGCTAAAACAGAAACAACACAGTTACATTAATATTCAGACCCTTTACTCTGTACTTTGTTGAAGCACCTTTGGCAGCAATTACAGCCTCGAGTCTTCTTGGGTTTGACGCTACAAGCTTGGCACACCTGTATTTGGGGAGTTTCTCCCATTCTTCTCTGCAGATCCTCTCAAGCTCTGTCAGGTTGGATGGGGAGCGTTGCTGCACAGCTATTTTCAGGTCTCTCCAGAGATGTTCGATCGGGTTCAAGTCCGGGCCACTCAAGGACTTTCAGATACTTGTTCCAAAGCCACTCTTGTGTCGTTGTCCTGTTGGAAGGTGAACCTTCACCCCAGTTTGAGGTCCTGAGCGCTCTGGAACAGGTTTCATCAAGGATCTCTGTACTTTTCTCCGTTTATCTATCCCTCAATCCTGACTAGTCTCCCAGTCCCTGCCGCTTAAAAAACATCCCCCACAACATGATGCTGCCTCCACCACCATGCTTCACCGTAGGGATGGTGCCAGGTTTCCTCCAGACGTGACGCTTGGCATTCAGGCCACAAAGTTCAATCTTGGTTTCATCAGACCAGAGAATCTTGTCTGGCCACTCTACCATAAAGGCCTGATTGGTGGAGTGCTGCAGAGATGGTTGTCCTTCTGGAAGGTTCTCCCATCTCCACAGAGGAACTCTGGAGCTCTGTCAGAGTGACCATCGGGTTCTTGGTCACCTCCCCGACCAAGGCCCTTCTCCCCCGATTGCACATTTTGGTTGGCGGCCAGCTCTAGGAAGAGTCTTGGTGGTTCCAAACTTCTTCCATTTAAGAATGATGGAGGCCACTGTGTTTTTGGGGAACTTCAATGCTGCATAAATGTTTTGGTACCCTTCCCCAGATCGACACAATCCTGTCTTGGAGCTCTACAGACTATTCCTTCGACCTCCTGGCTTGGTTTTTGCTCTGACATGCACTGTCAACTGTGGGACCTTTATATAGACAGGTGTGTGCCTTTCCAAATCATGTCCAATCAATTGAATTTACCACAGGTGAACTCCAATCATGTTGTAGAAACATCTCAAGGATGATCAATGGAAACAGGAAGCACCTGAGCTCAATTTCAAGTCTCATAGCAAAGTGTCAGAATAATTATGTAAATAAGGTATTTCTGTTTTTTACTGGTAATAAATGTGCTAACATTTCTAAAAAACTGTTTTCGCCTTGTCATTATGGGGTATTGTGATGTCATTATGGGGTATTGTAATGTCATTATGCGGTATTGTGATGTTATTATGGGGTATTGTGATGTCGTTATGGGGTATTGTGATGTCATTATGCGGTATTGTGATGTCATTATGGGGTATTGTGATGTCATTATGGGGTATTGTGATGTCATTATGGGGTATTGTGTTTAGATTGAGGGAACTTTTAAAATGAATTTTAGAATAAGGCTGGGGTCTGAATACTTTCCTACTGCACTGTATATTCTATACTATATACTGTTAAATAAAAATGTAATAAAACTAACATACTGTAGAAATGTTGAATTCCTCCTCTCCTCTCCTCTCCTCTCCTCTCCTCTCCTCTCCTCTCCTCTCCTCTCCTCTCCTCTCCTCTCCTCTCCTCTCCTCTCCTCTCCTCTCCTCTCCTCTCCTCTCCTCTCCTCTTCCTCTTCCTCTCCTCAGGCGGTTAATAATTTTAAGAATGAGACCGGTTACGCCAAACGCATGATGACGAGAGTCGCCCAGCCCCCCGTCGTCCCCACCCCTCCTCTTCAGCCTCAGTCCCGCCCTCAGTGCCCGCTCCAGCCTATCAGGAGCCAGCAGGACCCACTTATGCCCCGCCCTCCAGCCTTAGACACGCCACCATTGGCTCAGCAGCAGGTTGGCCCGCCCCTCAGGTAAGATGAATGTAGTTGTCACTAGTGTCTGGGTGACATTTTCCTCACACATCTAATTGTGTTATTTTCACCCTAGAGTCGGGAACCATAATAACTCCTCCCACATGGCTGCTGGCTCCTCCTATAACTCAACGGGTCCCTCCCCCCAGCACCCAACCAATCACAACAACACGCTTATGCTAAAGTAAGATTCTCTCTCTTAAACTTGCCCTTTCTTTTGCTCTCTCTCTCCCCGTCTCTCTCTCTCACTGTCTGTCTGTTTCTCTCTGTTTCTCTCTGTCTCTCTCTCTGTCTCTCTCTCTGTCTCTCTCTCTCTCTGTCTCTCTCTGTCTCTCTCTCTGTCTCTCTCTCTGTCTCTCTCTCTGTCTCTCTCGCTGTCTCTCTCGCTGTCTCTCTCGCTGTCTCTCTCGCTGTCTCTCTCTCTCCCTCTCTCTCTCTCTCTCTCTGTCTCTCTCTCTGTCTCTCTCTCTGTCTCTCTCTGTCTCTCTTCCCCTCTCATAGACACAGCCAGTGAACAGAGGTGTCTGTCAGGTTGAGGTTAAGTAACGATGATACATGTCTGTTTTTCCAGAGAGCCAGAGAGTGGAGGAGTTCAGTCTGTGGTGGTCTCAGCCGACCCCCCTCTAGCCACTGCCCCCATGACCAAGGTGAACACACACACACACACACACACACACACACACACACACACACACACACACACACACACACACACCTTCCAAATAGATCAGGTGTGTATTGTCAGACGTTATGTTGTTGTTGCTACCAGAGTGTCTGTGTGTTGTTGTTGTCTATAGGAATACCATGTTCCAGTGATGAGCCAACCCCAGTCTGACAGTCACTCCCTGCAGAGGACAGGTAACCCCCCCACTACCCCAGTCTGACAGTCACTCCCTGCTGAGGACAGGTAACCCCCCCGACTACCCCAGTCTGACAGTCACTCCCTGCAGAGGACAGGTAACCCCCCACTACCCCAGTCTGACAGTCACTCCCTGCAGAGGACAGGTAACCCCCCACTACCCCAGTCTGACAGTCACTCCCTGCAGAGGACAGGTAACCCCCCACTACCCCAGTCCGACAGTCACTCCCTGCAGAGGACAGGTCTCTCCCCCCACTACCCCAGTCTGACAGTCACTCCCTGCAGAGGACAGGTACCCCCCACTACCCCAGTCTGACAGTCACTCCCTGCAGAGGACAGGTAACCCCCCACTACCTCTGTCTCCCAGTCTGTCTCGGTCTCTCCTGCAGAGGACAGGTAACTCCCCCCACTACCCCAGTCTGACGGTCACTCCCTGCAGAGGACAGGTAACCCCCCACTACCCCAGTCTGACTGTCACTCCCTGCAGAGGACAGGTAACCCCCCACTACCCCAGTCTGACTGTCACTCCCTACAGAGGACAGGTCTCTTTCCCCCACTACCCCAGTCTCTCTCTCTCCTCTCTGACAGGTCACTCCCTGCAGTCTCTCTCCTGCAGAGGACAGGTCCCCCCACTACCCCAGTCTGACTGTCACTCCCTGCAGAGGACAGTCTCTGTCCCCCCACTACCCCTCTGTCTCTCTCTGACAGTCTTCCCCTCCTAGACACAGAGGACAGAGGTGTCCCCCACTACCACCATGTCTGACAGTCTCCCTGCAGAGGACAGGTACCCCCCCTAGCCACTACCCCAGACCTGACAGTCACTCCCTGCAGAGGACAGGTAACCCCCACTACCCCAGTCTGACAGTCACTCCCTGCAGAGGACAGGTACCCCCCACTACCCCAGTCTGACAGTCACTCCCTGCAGAGGACAGGTAACCCCCCACTACCCCAGTCTGACGGTCACTCCCTGCAGAGGACAGGTAACCCCCCACTACCCCAGTCTGACAGTCACTCCCTGCAGAGGACAGGTACCCCCCCCAGAGACCCCCCCACTACCCCAGTCTGACAGTCACTCCCTGCAGAGGACAGGTAACCCCCCCCCACTCCCCCAGTCTGACAGTCACTCCCTGCTGAGGACAGGTACCCCCCCCACTACCCCAGTCTGACAGTCACTCCCTGCAGAGGACAGGTAACCCCCCACTACCCCAGTCTGACGGTCACTCCCTGCAGAGGACAGGTAACCCCCCCCCACTACCCCAGTCTGACAGTCACTCCCTGCAGAGGACAGGTAACCCCGCCCCCCACTACCCCAGTCTGACGGTCACTCCCTGCAGAGGACAGGTAACCCCCCCCCACTACCCCAGTCTGACAGTCACTCCCTGCAGAGGACAGGTAACCCCCCCACTACCACTACCCCAGTCTGACAGTCACTCCCTGCAGAGGACAGGTAACCCCCCACTACCACTACCCCAGTCTGACAGTCACTCCCTGCAGAGGACAGGTAACCCCCCCACTACCACTACCCCAGTCTGACAGTCACTCCCTGCAGAGGACAGGTAACCCCCCCCACTACCCCAGTCTGACAGTCACTCCCTGCAGAGGACAGGTAACCCCCCACTACCCCAGTCTGACGGTCACTCCCTGCAGAGGACAGGTACCCCCCACTACCCCAGTCCGACAGTCACTCCCTGCAGAGGACAGGTACCCCCCCCAGAGACCCCCCTCACACTGTCATATTTAACAGTGCTGCTCTCTTCCTGAAACAGGTCTTCCTCCCAGACTTTCTGAAGGACCAGCCCATTGGGACAGGTACAGGTGTGTGTGTTTATCTCTGCGTGTTAGCTATGTTATGTTAGTTTTAACATTTGACACACCTGACTAGTGATGTCACGTCCTGTTCCTGTCTCTCTCTCACTCTCCAGCCCCTCCGGTCGTGGCAGGAACCATAGCGACCGCGCCCCTCCCTCCCAGCCTCCGCCCACCAACGTGCCACCCCTTCTCTACAACCCTCCCTCCATTTTCTCCTCCCCTCTACCCCATCCCCCAGGTGTCATACCCCCCCACTACCCACCTCCCCACTTCCCCCCAGGGCAACAGCCCCCCTCCAGCTACTCCCTGCCCCCTCCTGGCTACCCCCCTACCCCAGGAGTCACCAACCCCCCCTGGGCGCCCCCCAACACCCAGCCCCCCCTCGCCGGGAAGCCAATCCCCTCCTCTTCCTTCCTGTCCAAGGATGAGTTCTACAGACAACAGAAGAGGCTGAAGGATAAGTGAGTAAACAGACTGTCATTCTGACTGTCATTCTGACTGTTGTTCTGATGGACTGACTGTTGTTCTGACTGTCGTTCTGACTGTCGTTCTGACTGTCGTTCTGACTGTTGTTCTGATGGACTGACTGTTGTTCTGACTGTTGTTCTGACTGTTGTTCTGACTGTTGTTCTGATGGACTGACTGTCGTTCTAACTGTCGTTCTGACTGTTGTTCTGATGGACTGACTGTCATTCTGACTGTCATTCAGACTGTCATTCAGACTGTTGTTCTGATGGACAGACTGTCATTCTGACTGTTGTTTGGACTGACTGTTGTTCTGATGGACAGACTGTCATTCTGACTGTTGTTCTGATGGACTGACTGTTGTTCTGATGGACTGACTGTTGTTCTGACTGTTGTTCTGATGGACTGACTGTCGTTCTGACTGTTCTGATGGACTGACTGTTGTTCTGACTGTTGTTCTGACTGTCGTTCTGACTGTCGTTCTGACTGTTGTTCTGATGGACTGACTGTCATTCTGACTGTTGTTCTGATGGACTGACTGTCATTCTGACTGTTGTTCTGATGGACTGACTGTCATTCTGACTGTTGTTCTGATGGACTGACTGTCATTCTGACTGTTGTTCTGATGGACTGACTGTCATTCTGACTGTTGTTCTGATGGACTGACTGTTGTTCTGACTGTTGTTCTGATGGACAGACTGTCATTCTGACTGTTGTTCTGATGGACAGACTGTCATTCTGACTGTTGTTCTGATGGACAGACTGTCATTCTGACTGTCGTTCTGACTGTTGTTCTGATGGACTGACTGTTGTTCTGACTGTTGTTCTGACTGTTGTTCTGACTGTCGTTCTGACTGTCGTTCTGACTGTCGTTCTGATGGACTGACTGTCATTCTGACTGTTGTTCTGATGGACTGACTGTCATTCTGACTGTTGTTCTGATGGACTGACTGTCATTCTGACTGTTGTTCTGATGGACTGACTGTCATTCTGACTGTTGTTCTGATGGACTGACTGTTGTTCTGACTGTTGTTCTGATGGACTGACTGTCATTCTGATGGACTGACTGTCATTCTGACTGTTGTTCTGATGGACTGACTGTCATTCTGACTGTTGTTCTGATGGACTGACTGTCATTCTGACTGTTGTTCTGATGGACTGACTGTTGTTCTGATGGACTGACTGTTGTTCTGATGGACTGACTGTTGTTCTGATGGACTGACTGTCATTCTGACTGTTGTTCTGATGGACTGACTGTCGTTCTGACTGTTGTTCTGATGGACTGACTGTTGTTCTGACTGTTGTTCTGATGGACTGACTGTCATTCTGACTGTTGTTCTGATGGACTGACTGTTGTTCTGATGGACTGACTGTTGTTCTGATGGACTGACTGTTGTTCTGATGGACTGACTGTTATTCTGACTGTTGTTCTGATGGACTGACTGTTGTTCTGACTGTTGTTCTGATGGACTGACTGTCATTCTGACTGTTGTTCTGATGGACTGACTGTGTTCTGACTGTTGTTCTGATGGACTGACTGTCATTCTGACTGTTCTGATGGGACTGTCATTCTGACTGTTGTTCTGATGGAGGACTGTCATTCTGACTGTTGTTCTGATGGACTGACTGTCATTCTGACTGTCGTTCTGATGGACTGGACTGGACTGACTGTCGTTCTGACTGTCGTTCTGATGGACTGACTGATTCTGACTGTTGTTCTGATGGACTGACTGTCATTCTGACTGTTGTTCTGATGGACTGACTGTCATTCTGACTGTTGTTCTGATGGACTGACTGTCATTCTGACTGTTGTTCTGATGGACTGATCATTCTGACTGTTCTGATGGACTGATCTTTCAGTTCTCAGGACTGACTGTCATTCTGACTGTTGTTCTGATGGACTGACTGTTGTTCTGATGGACAGACTGTCATTCTGACTGTTGTTCTGATGGACTGACTGTTGTTCTGATGTCATTCTGACTGTTGTTCTGATGGACTGACTGTTGTTCTGACTGTTGTTCTGATGGACTGACTGTTGTTCTGACTGTTGTTCTGATGGACTGACTGCCATTCTGACTGTTGTTCTGACTGGATGGTCTGACTGTTGTTCTGACTGTTGTTCTGATGGACTGACTGTCATTCTGACTGTTCTGTTCTGACTGGTTCTGATGACTGTCATTCTGACTGTTGTTCTGATGGACTGACTGTTGTTCTGACTGTTGTTCTGATGGACTGACTGTCATTCTGACTGTTGTTCTGATGGACTGACTGTCATTCTGACTGTTCTGATGGACTGACTGTTGTTCTGACTGTTGTTCTGATGGACTGACTGTCATTCTGACTGTTGTTCTGATGGACTGACTGTTGTTCTGACTGTTGTTCTGATGGACTGACTGTCGTTCTGACTGTTGTTCTGATGGACTGACTGTTGTTCTGACTGTTGTTCTGACTGTTGTTCTGACTGTCGTTCTGACTGTCGTTCTGACTGTCGTTCTGATGGACTGACTGTCCGTCTGACTGTTGTTCTGATGGACTGACTGTCCATCTGACTGTTGTTCTGATGGACTGACTGTCAGTCTCACTGTCGTTCTGATGGACTGCTTGTCATTCTGGCTGTTGTTCTGATGGACTGACTGTCATTCTGATGGACTGACTGTCATTCTGACTGTTGTTCTGATGGACAGACTGTCATTCTGACTGTTGTTCTGTTCTGACTGTTGTTCTGATGGACTGACTGTCATTCTGATGGACTGACTGTTGTTCTGATGGACTGACTGTCATTCTGACTGTTGTTCTGATGGACTGACTGTCATTCAGACTGTTGTTCTGATGGACTGACTGTCGTTCTGACTGTTGTTCTGATGGACTGACTGTCGTTCTGACTGTTGTTCTGATGGACTGACTGTTGTTCTGACTGTTGTTCTGATGGACTGACTGTCGTTCTGACTGTTGTTCTGATGGACTGACTGTTGTTCTGATGGACTGACTGTTGTTCTGATGGACTGACTGTTGTTCTGATGGACTGACTGTTGTTCTGATGGACTGACTGTTCTGACTGTTGTTCTGATGGACTGACTGTTGTTCTGACTGTTGTTCTGATGGACTGACTGTTGTTCTGACTGTTCTGATGGACTGACTGTCAGTCTGACTGTTGTTCTGATGGACTGACTGTCATTCTGACTGTCGTTCTGATGGACTGACTGTCAGTCTGACTGTTGTTCTGATGGACTGACTGATTCTGACTGTTGTTCTGATGGACTGACTGTCAGGTTCTGATGGACTGTCTCATTCTGACTGTTGTTCTGATGGACTGACTGTCATTCTGATGGACTGACTGTCTGACTGTTGTTCTGATGGATTCTGACTGTTGTTCTGATGGACTGACTTTGTTCTGATTGACTGACTGTTGTTCTGATGGACTGACTGTCATTCTGACTGTTGTTCTGATGGACTGACTGTTGTTCTGACTGTCATTCTGGGACTGACTGTCATTCTGACTGTTGTTCTGATGGACTGACTGTTGTTCTGATCTGACTGTTGTTCTGATGGACTGACTGTCATTCTGACTGTTGTTCTGATGGACTGACTGTCATTCTGACTGTTGTTCTGATGGACTGACTGTCATTCTGATGGACTGACTGTTATTCTGACTGTTGTTCTGATGGACTGACTGTCATTCTGACTGTTGTTCTGATGGACTGACTGTTGTTCTGATGGACTGACTGTCATTCTGACTGTTGTTCTGATGGACTGACTGTCATTCTGACTGTTGTTCTGATGGACTGACTGTCATTCTGACTGTTGTTCTGATGGACTGACTGTCATTCTGACTGTTGTTCTGATGGACTGACTGTCATTCTGACTGTTGTTCTGATGGACTGACTGTTGTTCTGACTGTTGTTCTGACTGACTGACTGTTGTTCTGATGGACTGACTGTTGTTCTGACTGTTGTTCTGATGGACTGACTGTCATTCTGACTGTTGTTCTGATGGACTGACTGTTGTTCTGATGGACTGACTGTTGTTCTGATGGACTGACTGTCATTCTGACTGTTGTTCTGATGGACTGACTGTTGTTCTGATGGACTGACTGTTGTTCTGACTGTTGTTCTGATGGACTGACTGTTGTTCTGACTGTTGTTCTGATGGACTGACTGCCATTCTGACTGACTGTTGTTCTGATGGACTGACATTCTGTCAGGACTGACTGTCATTCTGACTGTTGTTCTGATGGACTGACTGTCATTCTGACTGTGTTCTGATGGACTGACTGTTGTTCTGATGGACTGACTGTTGTTCTGACTGTTGTTCTGATGGACTGACTGTCATTCTGATGGACTGACTGTTGTTCTGATGGACTGACTGTCATTCTGACTGTTGTTCTGATGGACTGACTGTTGTTCTGATGGACTGACTGTTGTTCTGATGGGACAGACTGTCATTCTGACTGTTGTTCTGATGGACTGACTGTTCTGATGGACTAGACTGTCATTCTGACTGTTGTTCTGATGGACTGACTGTTCTGATGGACTGACTGTTGTTCTGATGGACTGACTGTCATTCTGACTGTTGTTCTGATGGACTGACTGTTGTTCTGACTGTTGTTCTGATGGACTGACTGTTGTTCTGACTGTTGTTCTGATGGACTGACTGTTGTTCTGACTGTTGTTCTGATGGACTGACTGTCATTCTGACTGTTGTTCTGATGGACTGACTGTTGTTCTGATGGACTGACTGTCATTCTGACTGTTGTTCTGATGGACAGACTGTCATTCTGACTGTTGTTCTGATGGACAGACTGTCATTCTGACTGTTGTTCTGATGGACTGACTGTTGTTCTGACTGTTGTTCTGACTGTTGTTCTGACTGTTGTTCTGACTGTTGTTCTGATGGTCTGACTGTTGTTCTGATGGACTGACTGTTGTTCTGATGGACTGACTGTTGTTCTGACTGTTGTTCTGATGGACTGACTGTCATTCTGACTGTTGTTCTGATGGACTGACTGTTGTTCTGACTGTTGTTCTGATGGACTGACTGTCATTCTCACTGTCGTTCTGATGGACTGACTGAGGAGTTTATCTGTCAGGTCAGGACTGTCTCATTCTGACTGTCGTTCTGATGGACTGACTGTCATTCTGACTGTCATTCTGATGGACTGACTGAGGAGTTTATCTTTCAGGTCAGGACTGTCTCATTCTGACTGTTGTTCTGATGGACTGACTGTTGTTCTGACTGTTGTTCTGATGGACTGACTGTTGTTCTGATGGACTGACTGTTGTTCTGACTGTTGTTCTGATGGACTGACTGTTGTTCTGATGGACTGACTGTCATTCTGACTGTTGTTCTGATGGACTGACTGTTGTTCTGATGGACTGACTGTTCTGATGACTGACTGTTCTGATGGACTGACTCCGTTGTTCTGATGGGATTGACTGTTGGTTCTGACTGTTGTTCTGATGGACTGACCTTGTTCTGATGGTCTGTCTTCTTCTGACTGTTGTTCTGATGACTGACTGGGTTCCTCTGACTGCCCTGATGGCTGAGTTCTGATGGACTGACTGTTGTTCTGATGGACTGACTGTTGTTCTGATGGACTGACTGTCATTCTGACTGTTGTTCTGATGGACTGACTGTTGTTCTGATGTTCTGATGGACCGACTGTCATTCTGACTTTGTTCTGATGGACTGACTGTTGTTCTGACTGTTGTTCTGATGGACAGACTGTTATTCTGATGGACTGACTGTTGTTCTGATGGACTGACTGTTGTTCTGATCTCTGTTGTTCTGATGGATGACTGTCATTCTGACTGTTGTTCTGATGGACTGACTGTTGTTCTGACTGTTGTTCTTCTGACTGTTGTTCTGATGGACTGACTGTTGTTCTGATGGAAGACTGTCATTCTGACTGAAGTTCTGAGGACTGACTGTCATTCCAGGTATGTTCTGATATAGATCATTCTGACTGTTGTTCTGATGGACAGACTGTCATTCTGACTGGTTCTGATGGACTCATATAATTCAGAAGGTTGTTCTGATGGACTGACTCTTATTCCAGTTGTATCTGACTCATATAATGACAGAAGGAGTTGAGACTCTTATTCTGACAGGTTCTGATAATACTCATATAATGACTGGTTCTGAGGAGACTCTTATTCCAGTTGTATAATACTCATATAATGACTGTTGTTCTGATGGACTGACTCTTATTCCAGGTATGACTCATATTCTGACAGTTGGAGAGGAGACTCTCTTCTCCTGGTATAATACTCATATAATTCAGAGAGTTGTTCTGATCCAGGTATAGACTGACTGTAATTCTGACAGGTATTCTACTCATATAATTCAGAGGAGGAGACTCTTATTCCAGGTATAATACTCATATAATTCAGAAGGACTGACTCTTATTCCAGGTATAATGGACTCATATAATTCAGAAGGAGATGGAGACTCTTATTCCAGGTATAATGGACTCATATAATCAGAAGGAGAGGACTGTCTCAGACTCTTGATGGACCGACTGTATAATACTGTCATATAATACTGAAGGAGTTTATCTTTCAGGTCAGACTGTCTTATTCTGACAGGTATAATACTCATATAATACAGAAGGAGAGTTGAGTTCTTATTCCAGGTATAATGGCCTCATATAATACAGAAGGGGGGAGAGGAGACTCTTCCAGGTATAATAGTCTTGACAGGTATGATGTCATCCAGGTATAATACTTCTCTATAATACAGAAGGAGAGGAGACTCTTATTCCAGGTATAATACTCATATAGCCCAGAAGGAGAGGAGACTCTCTTATTCCAGGTATAATACTCATATAATACAGAAGGAGAGGAGACTACTCTTATAAACAGGTATAATACTCATATAATACAGAAGGAATGTCTTCCTCTCTTATTCCAGGTATAATACTCATATAATACAGAAGCTGGAGGAGACGTACTTTGCCAAAGAGCTGCTAATACTCATATAATCCAGAAGGAGAGACGACGCTCTTATTCCAGGTAGAGTACAGAAAGATCCAGAAGGAGAGACGACTCTCTTATTCCAGGTATAATACTCATATAATACAGAAGGAGAGGAGACTCTCTTATTCCAGGTATAATACTCATATAATACAGAAGGAGAGGAGACTCTTATTCCAGGTATAATACTCATATAATACAGAAGGAGAGGAGACTCTCTTATTCCAGGTATAATACTCATATAATACAGAAGGAGAGGAGACTCTCTTATTCCAGGTATAATACTCATATAATACAGAAGGAGAGGAGACTCTCTTATTCCAGGTATAATACTCATATAATACAGAAGGAGAGGAGACTCTCTTATTCCAGGTATAATACTCATATAATACAGAAGGAGAGGAGACTCTCTTATTCCAGGTATAATACTCATATAATACAGAAGGAGAGGAGATTCTCTTATTCCAGGTATAATACTCATATAATACAGAAGGAGAGGAGACTCTCTTATTCCAGGTATAATACTCATATAATACAGAAGGAGAGGAGACTCTCTTATTCCAGGTATAATACTCATATAATACAGAAGTAGAGGAGACTCTCTTATTCCAGGTATAATACTCATATAATACAGAAGGAGAGGAGACTCTTATTCCAGGTATAATACTCATATAATACAGAAGGAGAGGAGACTCTTATTCCAGGTATAATACTCATATAATCCAGAAGGAGAGGAGACTCTTATTCCAGGTATAATACTCATATAATCCAGAAGGAGAGGAGACTCTTATTCCAGGTATAATACTCATATAATACAGAAGGAGAGGAGACTCTTATTCCAGGTATAATACTCATATAATACAGAAGGAGAGGAGATTCTCTTATTCCAGGTATAATACTCATATAATACAGAAGTAGAGGAGACTCTCTTAGTCCAGGTATAATACTCATATAATACCCATGCAATATTCACAGAGCACTAATAACTGTAAAACAATACGCATACAATACTCGTATAATAGTATTCTATACCTGCGTAGTAGTATTCTATACCTGCGTAGTAGTATTCTATACGCATATAATAGTATTCTATACTACTAACACTTAATCTCTTCCCCATCTCTCTCTTTCTCTCTCTCTGTCCATCTGTCTCTCTCTCTGTCCATCTGTCTCTCTCTCTGTCCATCTGTCTCTCTCTCTGTCCATCTGTCTCTCTCTCTGTCCATCTGTCTAATCTCTTCCCCATCTCTCTCTTCTCTCTCTCTCTGTCCATCTCTCTCTCTCTCTCTCTCTCTCCATCTGTCCATTTCTCTCTCTGTCTCCAGGTCTAGGTCGTCCTACAGTAGCTCATCCTACTCCAAATCCCGTTCCCGTTCTCGTTCGTACTCCCGTTCCTCCAGTCAGATCCAGATCCCGTTCCAGATCCCGTTCCAGGTCTTACTCCCGCTCTTCTCCGTACTCCCGCCGCCACGGACGACCTCGCGGCTACCGCTCCCGTTCCCGTGGCTACCGCCGATCGCGCTCGCCGCCGCCTTTCAGGGACGGTGGAGGGGCGGGACGGGGACGAGGTTACCGGTCGCGCTCTAGATCACCTGGCCAAGGGGGGTACCGGACCCACACTCCTCCTCCACCCCCAGGCTCCCGGAAGCCTGCCACTGCTGGGGCTCCACCGGAGGGTGAGAGGAAGTATCCGGGCCGGACCCGGGAGAGAGATCGGGAGCCGGCGGTGTACGACCGGGGTCCAGAGCACAAAGACCCGTACGAGAGGGAGAGGTACCGGGAGTGGGAGAAGGAGTACAGGGAATGGTATGAGAAATACTTAAAAAACTACAACTCCCACAACCCTCCTCCCAATAACCCCCCTCCCTACAGGGGCCGACCCCCCCTTGGTTTCGCCCCCGCCCCTGTGGCACCCCCAGCCGGACGAGACAGAGACCCCTACAACCCTCCTCCACCCTCGGACTTCTACCCCTCATCCCGACCCCGCCCGGACCGTGGATCCTCCCCCTTCAGTCGAGGGAGGAGGCGAGGTGAGGGCTATCCTCCTCCCCCCTCACACCCCTCTCCCAGGGGCAGGAACCAGCCAATGACATATCAGGAGAAGTGTGCTGAGCAGTTTGGAACTCTGCCGTTGTCCCGGTCAGCCAATCAGGATCATCAGACGCCACTGAAGGTCGCAAAGGGTGACAGAGGTCCGTCGTCGAGCGCCGCCTCTCCCGCGGTCACTGTGACCTCCGACCTGAAAGAGCAGAAGCACAGGAAGAGGAAGAAGAGGAGGACTGAGCAGGGGAGAGGGGGAGGGGAGTCCTTCAGTGCTTCTGACTCTACGGACGACGCTGGGAAAGAGGAGAAGAAGAAGAAGAGAACCGGGAGTACTCCCGTTGGTTCGTCAAGCCATGACGACTCCACCCCAGTACGGGACGAGCCAATAGACAGCGACGACTCAGTCCCGGACAAAGCTGATAGGTGGACCAGGGACAGTAAGGAGGAAGAAGTGAGGAGAAACAGTGACAGAGTTTATAAACGCGGACCGGACTCCGGCGTAGCGAGGAAAGACTCATCGTCCAAGAGCTGGAAGACCGTTAGAGAGACAGACCGGGACCAGATCGGTACAGACCGGGACCAGACCGGTACAGCCGGTTTAGCCTACCGGAAGACGTCTCTAACAGAACCATCAGCCAAACGGGTCAAAGGTGAATCTATTCCCTTCCAACCAGACTCTTGCACCTCCCTCCAGAGAGAGATGGAACTCCAACACTCTGCACCCCTAGCGTCAGCTCCCAAACGACCTCCTCCTAAACCCCACGCAGACCAGCTTGACACAGTTAGAATCAACCCAGACCTATTCAAACCGGTTAGAACCGACCCAAACCAGTTTAAACCTGTCAGAACCGACCCAGACCAGTTCAACACTGTGAGAACCGACTCAGACCAGTTTAATCCGGTTAGAACCGGCCCGGATCAGTTTAAACCTGTCAGAACCGCCCCAGACCAGTTCAACACTGTGAGAACCGACTCAGACCAGTTTAATCCGGTTAGAACCGGCCCGGATCAGTTTAAACCGTTCAGAACCGACCCGGACCATTCCAGACCAGCCAAGGAGGAGCAGAGAGGGAAGAGAGATCCAGCGTTTTGGCAGGACAGGGGCTCAGCGAGAGAGGACAAGCCCAGGAGAGAGGCTGACATCAGGGTGGGTAGAGAACAGGAGAGAGACCCTGGCAAAGCTCCAGACACCAAGTCTGAGAAGAGGAGGAGGAAGGAGGAGGAGGAGAAGAAGAGGAAGACGAGAAAGGAGGAGAGGAGTATGTCTGATAAGGAGATGGAGGTGCCCCGAATCAAATCTCCCGGAGTGGAGCTCGCCGAGACCGTAAAACCCTGCAACCTCAAACGTGACGTAGAGGAGGAGAGGGCTTCCGTAAGGCCTCTGATGGAGAGTGGGATGAAAGGAGGAGAACCTCAGAGGAAGATTAAGACCAACAGAGAAGAAGGGAGGAGGGCCGGCAAGCTTGCGGGCGTGGCCGGAACAGAGGCAGCCAATCAGAGCAGCTATATAAAGGGAAGCGTAGAGAGGAGCAAAGCCAAGAGGAACCGTAAGGTCCTAGCGTCCGACGGACCGGGAACCACCGTGGACTACACCAGGTGAGACTGGCTGTGTGGAAAACTGATTGTTTCATCTAGAAGTAACGAGTGTCTAGCTGAGTGGGTTGACAGGAAGTCTCTCTGGGATAACAGGAAGTATCTCTGGGATAATGTCAATGTCAAGTCATAACACATGATACAGTCCGACCCAATCCCCCATGGGGCAGTAGTCCTGTGAGGAGGAGGTGTCTATATTAACTATGTGTTGTTGTGTATTACACCACCAGTCCCCCAGGGGGCAGTAGTCCTGTGAGGAGGAGGAGGTGTCTATATTAACTATGTGTTGTTGTGTATTACACCACCAGTCCCCCAGGGGGCAGTAGTCCTGTTGTGTATTACACCACCAGAGGAGGAGGAGGAGGAGGAGGTGTCTATATTAACTATGTGTTGTTGTGTATTACACCACCAGTCCCCCAGGGGGCAGTAGTCCTGAGGAGGAGGAGGAGGAGGAGGAGGTGTCTATATTAATATTAACTATGTTGTTGTGTATTACACCACCAGTCCCCCAGGGGGCAGTAGTCCTGGGAGGAGGAGGAGGAGGTGTCTATGTAACTATGTGTTGTTGTGAGGAGTCCCCCAGGGGGCAGTAGTCCTGTGAGGAGGAGGAGGAGGAGGAGGTGTCTATATTAACTATGTGTTGCAGTAGACCTTGAGGAGGATTACAGGTGTCTATATTAACTATGTGTTGTGTATTACAGTCCCCCAGGGGGCAGTAGTCCTGTGAGGAGGAGGAGGAGGAGGTGTCTATATTAACTATGTGTTGTTGTGTATTACACCACCAGTCCCCCAGGGGGCAGTAGTCCTGAGGAGGAGGAGGAGGAGGAGGTGTCTATATTAACTATGTGTTGTTGTGTATTACACCACCAGTCCCCCAGGGGGCAGTAGTCCTGTGAGGAGGAGGAGGTGACTATGGTGTCTATATTAACTATGTGAGGAGGAGGAGGAGGTGTATTACTGTGTTGTTGTGTATTACACCACCAGTCCCCCAGGGGGCAGTAGTCCTGAGGAGGAGGAGGAGGAGGAGGAGGTGTCTATATTAACTATGTGTTGTTGTGTATTACACCACCAGTCCCCCAGGGGGCAGTAGTCCTGTGAGGAGGACCAGTCTATATTAACTAGGGGGTATTAGTAGTCCTGTGTGAGGAGGAGGAGGAGGAGGTGTCTATATTAACTATGTGTTGTTGTGTATTACACCACCAGTCCCCCAGGGGGCAGTAGTCCTGTGAGGAGGAGGAGGAGGAGGAGGTGTCTATATTAACTATGTGTTGTTGTGTATTACACCACCAGTCCCCCAGGGGGCAGTAGACCTGTGAGGAGGAGGAGGAGGAGGAGGAGGAGGTGTCTATATTAACTATGTGTTGTGTATTACACCACCAGTCCCCCAGGGGGCAGTAGTCCTGTGAGGAGGAGGAGGAGGAGGTGTCTATATTAACTATGTGTTGTTGTGTATTACACCACCAGTCCCCCAGGGGGCAGTAGTCCTGTGAGGAGGAGGAGGAGGAGGTGTCTATATTAACTATGTGTTGTTGTGTATTACACCACCAGTCCCCCAGGGGGCAGTAGTCCTGTGAGGAGGAGGAGGAGGTGTCTATATTAACTATGTGTTGTTGTGTATTACACCACCAGTCCCCCAGGGGGCAGTAGTCCTGTGAGGAGGAGGAGGAGGTGTCTATATTAACTATGTGTTGTTGTGTATTACACCACCAGTCCCCCAGGGGGCAGTAGTCCTGTGAGGAGGAGGAGGAGGTGTCTATATTAACTATGTGTTGTTGTGTATTACACCACCAGTCCCCCAGGGGGCAGTAGTCCTGTGAGGAGGAGGAGGAGGAGGTGTCTATATTAACTATGTGTCTATATTAACTATGTGTTGTTGTGTATTACACCACCAGTCCCCCAAGGGGCAGTAGTCCTGTGAGGAGGAGGAGGAGGAGGTGTCTATATTAACTATGTGTTGTTGTGTATTACACCACCAGTCCCCCAGGGGGCAGTAGTCCTGTGAGGAGGAGGAGGAGGTGTCTATATTAACTATGTGTTGTGTATTATCACCAGTCCCCCACCAGTAGTCCTCCCCCAGGGGGCAGTAGTCCTGTTGAGGAGGAGGAGTCCTGTGAGGAGGAGGAGGGTGTCTATATTAACTCCCCAGGGGTGTAGTCCTGTGAGTGTATTATTAACTATGTGTTGTTGTGTACCAGTCACCCCAGGGGGCAGTAGTCCTGTGAGGAGGAGGAGGAGGTGTCTATATTAACTATGTGTTCCCCCAGGGGGCAGTAGTCCTGTGTCTATATTATTACACAGTCCCCAGGGGGCAGTAGTCCCCCAGGGGGCAGTAGTAACTGTGTTGAGGAGGGGGAGTAGTCCTGTGAGGAGGAGGAGGAGGAGGTGTCTATATTAACTATGTGTTGTTGTGTATTACACCACCAGTCCCCCAGGGGGCAGTAGTCCTGGGAGGAGGAGGAGGTGTCTATATTAACTATGTGTTGTTGTGTATTACAGCACCAGTCCCCCAGGGGGCAGTAGTCCTGTGTGTGGCGATGGATCAGAGGGCAGAGCAGAGCAGAGGAAGACTGTCGTTAAAACACTGGAGGAATACACCAATGACAGCTCGGCACCTGCTGACGGTCACATAGTACTCATACAGGTCAGGATACACAGCTCTACACCTGTTAGACTAGATAGTACTCATACAGGAGACACAGCTCTACACCTGTTAGACTAGATAGTACTCATACAGGAGACACAGCTCTACACCTGTTAGACTAGATAGTACTCATACAGGAGACACACAGCTCTACACCTGTTAGACTAGATAGTACTCATACAGGAGACACAGCTCTACACCTGTTAGACTAGATAGTACTCATACAGGTCAGAGACACAGCTCTACACGTGTTATACTAGATAGTACTCATACAGGAGACACACAGCTCTACACCTGTTAGACTAGATAGTACTCATACAGGAGACACAGCTCTACACCTGTTAGACTAGATAGTACTCACACAGCTCTACACCTGTTAGACTAGATAGTACTCATACAGGAGACACAGCTCTACACCTGTTAGACTAGATAGTACTCATACAGGAGACACAGCTCTACACCTGTTAGACTAGATAGTACTCATACAGGAGACTAGATAGTACTCATACAGGACACACAGCTCTACACCTGTTAGACTAGATAGTACTCATACAGGAGACACACAGCTCTACACAGGAGACACAGCTCTACACCTGTTAGACTAGATAGTACTCATACAGGAGACACAGCTCTACACCTGTTAGACTAGATAGTACTCATACAGGAGACACAGCTCTACACCTGTTAGACTAGATAGTACTCATACAGGAGACACAGCTCTACACCTGTTAGACTAGATAGTACTCATACAGGAGACACAGCTCTACACCTGTTAGACTAGATAGTACTCATACAGGAGACACACAGCTCTACACCTGTTAGACTAGATAGTACTCATACAGGTCAGAGACACACAGCTCTACACCTGTTAGACTAGATAGTACTCATACAGGAGACACACAGCTCTACACCTGTTAGACTAGATAGTACTCATACAGGAGACACACAGCTCTACACCTGTTAGACTAGATAGTACTCATACAGGAGACACAGCTCTACACCTGTTAGACTAGATAGTACTCATACAGGAGACACACAGCTCTACACCTGTTAGACTAGATAGTACTCATACAGGAGACACAGCTCTACACCTACTCATACAGGAGACACAGCTCTACACCTGTTAGACTAGATAGTACTCATACAGGTCAGAGACACAGCTCTACACCTGTTAGACTAGATAGTACTCATACAGGAGACACAGCTCTACACCTGTTAGACTAGATAGTACTCATACAGGAGACACACAGCTCTACACCTGTTAGACTAGATAGTACTCATACAGGAGACACAGCTCTACACCTGTTAGACTAGATAGTACTCATACAGGTCAGAGACACAGCTCTACACGTGTTAGACTAGATAGAGACACAGCTCTACACCTGTTAGACTAGATAGTACTCATACAGGAGACACAGCTCTACACCTGTTAGACTAGATAGTACTCATACAGGAGACACAGCTCTACACCTGTTAGACTAGATAGTACTCATACAGGAGACACACAGCTCTACACCTGTTAGACCTGTTAGACTAGTACTCATACAGGAGACACAGCTCTACACACAGCTCTACAGGAGACACACACCTGTTAGACTAGATAGTACTCATACAGGAGTACTCATACACACAGCTCTACACCTGTTAGACTAGATAGAGACACAGCTCTCACCTGTTAGACTAGATAGTACTCATACAGGGAGACACACAGCTCTACACCTGTTAGACTAGATAGTACTCATACAGGAGACACAGCTCTACACCTGTTAGACTAGATAGTACTCATACAGGAGACACACAGCTCTACACCTGTTAGACTAGATAGTACTCATACAGGAGACACAGCTCTACACCTGTTAGACTAGATAGTACTCATACAGGAGAGACACAGCTCTACACCTGTTAGACTAGATAGTACTCATACAGGAGACACAGCTCTACACCTGTTAGACTAGATAGTACTCATACAGGAGACACACAGCTCTACACCTGTTAGACTAGATAGTACTCATACAGGAGACACAGCTCTACACCTGTTAGACTAGATAGTACTCATACAGGAGACACAGCTCTACACCTGTTAGACTAGATAGTACTCATACAGGAGACACAGCTCTACACCTGTTAGACTAGATAGTACTCATACAGGAGACACAGCTCTACACCTGTTAGACTAGATAGTACTCATACAGGAGACACAGCTCTACACCTGTTAGACTAGATAGTACTCATACAGGAGACACAGCTCTACACCTGTTAGACTAGATAGTACTCTACAGCCTACACCTTAGACTAGATAGTACTCATACAGGAGACACACAGCTCTACACCTGTTAGACTAGATAGTACTCATACAGGAGACACAGCTCTACACCTGTTAGACTAGATAGTACTCATACAGGAGACACACAGCTCTACACCTGTTAGACTAGATAGTACTCACAGCTCTACACCTGTTAGACAGATAGTACTCACACAGCTCTACACCTGTTAGACTAGATAGTACTCATACAGGAGACACAGCTCTACACCTGTTAGACTAGATAGTACTCATACAGGAGACACAGCTCTACACCTGTTAGACTAGATAGTACTCATACAGAGAGACACAGCTCTACACCTGTTAGACTAGATAGTACTCATACAGGAGACACACAGCTCTACACCTGTTAGACTAGATAGTACTCATACAGGAGACACAGCTCTACACCTGTTAGACTAGATAGTACTCATACAGGAGACACAGCTCTACACCTGTTAGACTAGATAGTACTCATACAGGAGACGGAAAGAGAGGGACTGTACCTTTCCCAAGCCAGAGAGAACTATGTCCCCCTCTAGTGGCAGAGACAGAGAAGACGGCCTGCAGGATGGAAAACACTCCGGAGACCCCATCCCTTCTGAGAAAGACGGAGAGACGGAGAGAGAGACAGATCAGTTAAAGGAAAAGGAGAGGGATAAAGAACGGGACAGAGAGCGGGGGAAAGAGAGAGAAAGAGAGAGGGAACACAGCCGTGCTTCTGACAAAGATATGGACAGACCGAGGAAGATTCCCACTTCCTCTCAGCGGCCGGAGCGAGAGAGAGGAGGAGAGAGGACTGGGGAGAGAGGGAGCGACCACATCAGTGAGAAGAGCTCCTCTCAGCGGCCGGAGAGAGGAGAGAGAGGGAAGGAGAGAGGACTGGGGAGAGAGGGAGCGACCACATCAGTGAGAAGAGCTCCTCTCAGCGGCCGGAGCGAGAGAGGAGAGAGAGAGGAGGAGAGAGGACTGGGGAGAGAGGGAGCGACCACATCAGTGAGAAGAGCTCCTCTCAGCGGCCGGAGCGAGAGAGGAGAGAGAGAGGAGGAGAGAGGACTGGGGAGAGAGGGAGCGACCACAGCAGTGAGAAGAGCTCCTCTCAGAGGCCGGAGCGAGAGAGGAGAGAGAGAGGAGGAGAGAGGACTGGGGAGAGAGGGAGCGACCACAGCAGTGAGAAGAGCTCCTCTTCCTCCTCACACTCTTACTCACGAGATCGTAAACCTTTTTCTTCTTCCAGGGACCACAAAGCGACCTCTGACCCCAGAGCCAGGGAGCACAGAGACCACAAACATAAAGACCACAACGACCAGAACTCCTCCACCAACTCTACTGACCATAGACAACTAGACGACCATGAGACCACCAGAGAACACAGAGACCGCCTCGACCCCAAACACAAAGACCACAGAGAGCTAGGCAGTGCCTCTCCCGTCTCCAAGAGAGCCTCACCCCCATCGGACCCCTCGTCCTCCAGCACCCAGAGATCTCAGGGAAGCTCTGAGCCCACCGGACCTAGCGAAAGCAGCCCTGGCAGGGACACGACGCAGGCCAGATACCCCTCTCCTCAGGTCTCCATCTCCGTGGAGAGCCAGTCCGGGAGAGGGAAGGCTGAGGGAGAAGAGCCCAGAGTAGAGCGCTCCTCAGTGGGGAGACAGAGCCAGCAGGCCAGCCTAGGAAACCTAGAGAAGGAGATGAGTGGTGGAAAGCCCCACCAACACCCAGCCTCACTCCTACAGCCCCCCGGGACTGACAACAGGGCAGGGGTGCCCAGAGCTGTCAGAGAGAGAGAGAGAAAGAAAGAGAGAGAGTGGCAGATGCAAAAGATGAGGGAGAAGATGGAGAAGGAGAGAGATGAGGAGGGAGATAAAGAGGTCGATAGGGAGAAGGAGAGAGAGAGGGGGGTCGATAGGGAGAAGGAGAGAGAGAGAGGGGTCGATAGGGAGAAGGAGAGAGAGAGGGGGGTCGATAGGGAGAAGGAGAGAGAGAGGGGGGTCGATAGGGAGAAGGAGAGAGAGAGGGGGGTCGATAGGGAGAAGGAGAGAGAGAGAGGGGTCGATAGGGAGAAGGAGAGAGAGAGGGGTCGATAGGGAGAAGGAGAGAGAGAGGGGGGTCGATAGGGAGAAGGAGAGAGAGAGGGGGGTCGATAGGGAGAAGGAGAGAGAGAGGGGGGTCGATAGGGAGAAGGAGAGAGAGAGGGGGGTCGATAGGGAGAAGGAGAGAGAGAAATGGGTGGGTAGGGAGAAGGAGAGAGGGAGGGAGAACCCTAAAGTCAGACCCCCTCCCTCGGTCCCTTCTTCCAGACCCCCTCCCTCGGTCCCTTCTTCCAGACCTCCTCCCTCGGTCCCTTCTTCCAGACCTCCTCCCTCGGTCCCTTCCAAACCCCCTCCCTCGGTCCCTTCTTCCAGACCTCCTCCCTCGGTCCCTTCCAGACCCCCTCCCTCGGTCCCTTCTTCCAGACCCCCTCCCTCGGTCCCTTCTTCCAGACCCCCTCCCTCGGTCCCTTCTTCCAGACCTCCTCCTGACCTGGTCAGAGAGACTGATGAGGCCTTCGAACCTGACTACAGCGAGGGAGAGATCTCAGAGGGGGAGGAGGAAGGAGACAGAGCGCTGGAGGGAGAGAGAGCGCTGGAGGGAGAGAGAGCGCTGGAGGGAGAGAGAGCGCTGGAGGGTGAGAGAGCCCTGGAGGGTGAGAGAGCGCTGGAGGGAGAGAGAGCGCTGGAGGGAGAGAGAGCCCTGGAGGGAGAGAGAGCCCTGGAGGGAGAGAGAGCCCTGGAGGGAGAGAGAGCGCTGGAGGGAGAGAGAGCGCTGGAGGGAGAGAGAGCGCTGGAGGGAGAGAGAGCGGAGCATGGGGAGGGCAGCGGCAGAAGTCGTAGCAGCAGCGCCAGCTCTGTCGGTAGCCTGGGCAACAAGAAAGACAAGAAGAAGAAAGATAGAAAAGAGAAGAAGAAACAGAAGAAGAAGAAGAAGAAGAAGGATAGAAAGCAGAAGAGACAGGGGAGCCTGGACGCTGAGGAGGGAGAGATCACGGGACTGAAACACAAGAAGAAGAACAAGGAGAAAGAGGACAATGAGAGAGAAGAAGAAGAGGAAGGATAGAAAGCAGTAGAGACGGGGGAGCCTGGACGCTGAGGAGGGAGAGATCACGGTACTGAAACACAAGAAGAAGAACAAGGAGAAAGAGGACAATGAGAGAGAAGAAGAAGAAGAGGAGGAGGAGGAGAAGAAGGAGAAGACCAAATGGCTAGCGTAGCCTTATGAGACGTTTTCGTTGTTTCAGCCCAAGGCTCGTGGCCCCTAAACCTTATTCCCTAACTAGTGCACGACTTAAGGACAAGCCAAGTGTACTAAGAAGGGAATTGGGGTGCCATTTTTCAGAGGAAAAAGAGACTTGGTTTTTCTTCCCTCCTTGTCACTGAACTGTAAGGTCCTCAGAGAGGCATCACACAGCCTGTATTCCAAATACCTATTCCCTATATAGGGTCCTACTATAGACCAGAGCCCTATTCCCTATATAGGGCCCTACTATAGACCAGAGCCCTATTCCCTATATAGGGCCCTATGTAGGGGACGTGGGTGTTGTTTGTGACGGGACACCCCGGTAGTGTGGATCGTAAAGAGGACTTAAAAACGCTCTGCAAGCTGTTCTCTCTAGTTCAACACTTTATCTAAGGGGGAGGTTTTTTTTTTCTTGCTGAGGATTTGAAATAATTTAATGAATTTAAAGGCTGATGTATAATAAAATACTTTTTTTTTTTTTTTTTTGACTCTGCTAAAACAGAGGCTGTTTGCTTTGGACGAGTCGGTTTACTTGAATGATGCTTCAAACTATTTTTTTTTTGTGTGTTTAAAAAATAAATAAAAGGATGTTTGGATTGCTGAACCTTGATTTGTCCCTCCAGTCCCCCCCGTCCCCCCCACCCACCCCCAGGTCTTTATGGAAGAGTTTCTACGACCTGGGATGGATCCCAAATAGCAACCAGTTCCCAATGTAGTGGACTATATACAGAATAGTGAACCGTTATGGACACACACACAATATATACCATCTGATTAGATATGTAATTCTAGAGTGAAAATACCATCTTTTCATATCAGATATACATTCTCTAGAGTGAAAATACCATCTATATGCATTCTCTAGAGTGAAAATACCATCTATATACATTCTCTAGAGTGAAAATACCATCTTTTCATATCAGATATACATTCTCTAGAGTGAAAATACCATCTTTTCATATCAGATATACATTCTCTAGAGTGAAAATACCATCTATATGCATTCTCTAGAGTGAAAATACCATCTTTTCATATCAGATATACATTCTCTAGAGTGAAAATACCATCTTTTCATATCAGATATACATTCTCTAGAGTGAAAATACCATCTATATGCATTCTCTAGAGTGAAAATACCATCTATATACATTCTCTAGAGTGAAAATACCATCTATATGCATTCTCTAGAGTGAAAATCTTTTCATATCAGATATACATTCTCTAGAGTGAAAATACCATCTTTTCATATCAGATATACATTCTCTAGAGTGAAAATACCATCTTTTCATATCAGATATACATTCTCTAGAGTGAAAATACCATCTTTTCATATCAGATATACATTCTCTAGAGTGAAAATACCATCTATATGCATTCTCTAGAGTGAAAATACCATCTATATACATTCTCTAGAGTGAAAATACCATCTTTTCATATCAGATATACATTCTCTAGAGTGAAAATACCATCTTTTCATATCAGATATACATTCTCTAGAGTGAAAATACAATCTTTTCATATCAG
Organism: Oncorhynchus keta; assembly: GCF_023373465.1. NCBI lineage: Eukaryota > Metazoa > Chordata > Actinopteri > Salmoniformes > Salmonidae > Oncorhynchus > Oncorhynchus keta. Next base: position 219,270 of record NW_026290809.1, read on the forward strand.
ATATACATTCTCTAGAGTGAAATTACCATCTTTTCATATCAGAAATACATTCTCTAGAGTGAAAATACCATCTATATGCATTCTAGAGTGAAAATACCATCTTTTCATATCAGATATACATTCTCTAGAGTGAAAATATCATCTTTTCATATCAGATATGCATTCTCTACAGTGAAAACGTGTAGGAGGAGGACGAAAAGCACTATCGAGATGTAAATGAATGTTACTCTGCTTTCAACAGACTGACCTAGAGGTAGTTGTGGGTCTATATTACTCTGCTGTCAACAGACTGACCTAGAGGTAGTTGTGGGTCTATATTACTCTGCTGTCAACAGACTGAGCTAGACTGACCTAGAGGTAGTTGTGGGTCTATATTACTCTACTGTCTACAGACTGACCTAGAGGTAGTTGTGGGTCTATATTACTCTGCTGTCAACAGACTGACCTAGAGGTAGTTGTGGGTCTATATTACTCTGCTGTCAACAGACTGAGCTAGACTGACCTAGAGGTAGTTGTGGGTCTATATTACTCTGCTGTCAACAGACTGAGCTAGACTGACCTAGAGGTAGTTGTGGGTCTATATTACTCTGCTGTCAACAGACTGAGCTAGAGGTAGTTGTGGGTCTATATTACTCTGCTGTCAACAGACTGACCTAGAGGTAGTTGTGGGTCTATATTACTCTGCTGTCAACAGACTGACCTAGAGGTAGTTGTGGGTCTATATTACTCTGCTGTCAACAGACTGACCTAGGGGTAGTTGTGGGTCTATATTACTCTGCTGTCAACAGACTGAGCTAGACTGACCTAGAGGTAGTTGTGACTATATTTTGCAAAAGTACTTCCCAAAATTCACCAGATTTCCATAAATCCCAGGTTGTAGGATTCCCAGATTCCCCTTCTCGATTTTAGGAATCTGGGATTAATATATATATATAGATAATAAAATAAAAATATATAAGGGGGGGCATGTCTTATGGCACCTGAATTAATTATATTTACACAATTATGACAATCTGTGAATGTTGTTGTTAGTTGAGCTGGACTGGGGGTAGAGATGCACTGGATGTCGTTACGTATTGGATTTAAAAGGTTTGATGCATTGCACTGTGAAGATCCATCCATCTGTTACCTGGTTTTCTGCAAGGACCTCTGTTTTCATTTAAACTACCAGCTGAAGGAATACCGGAGGGACATTTTTTTATTTTTTCCCCCTCTTGTTTTGAAGATGATTTAAAAAAATAAAAAATTCTGCAAAAATAAAAAATGTGTTCTCCATTTTCTTTGTTCTTCACTTTTAGTTTTTTTAAACCCAGAAATCAAAGGTGCTTCAAATGTGGATCACTTTATATTAAGGGTCTGTAGTTTATATTAAGGGTCTGTAGTTTATATTAAGGGTCTGTAGTTTATATTAAGGGTCTGTAGTTTATATTAAGGGTCTGTAGTTTATATTAAGGGTCTGTAGTTTATATTAAGTGTCTGTAGTTTATATTAAGGGTCTGTAGTTTATATTAAGGGTCTGTAGTTTATATTAAGGGTCTGTTTATATTAGTTTATATTAAGGGTCTGTAGTTTATATTAAGGGTCTGTAGTTTATATTAAGGGTCTGTAGTTTATATTAAGGGTCTGTTTATATTAAGGGTTTATATTAAGGGTCTGTAGTTTATATTAAGGTTTATATTAAGGGTCTGTCAGGGTCTGTTTATATTAAGGGTCTGTAGTTTATATTAAGGGTCTGTAGTTTATATTAAGTAGGTCTGTAGTTTATATTAAGGGTCTGTAGTTTATATTAAGGGTCTGTAGTTTATATTAAGGTTTATATTAAGGGTCTGTAGTTTATATTAAGGGTCTGTAGTTTATATTAAGGGTCTGTAGTTTATATTAAGGGTCTGTAGTTTATATTAAGGGTCTGTAGTTTATATTAAGGTTTATATTAAGGGTCTGTAGTTTATATTAAGGGTCTGTAGTTTATATTAAGGGTCTGTAGTTTATATTAAGGGTCTGTAGTTTATATTAAGGGTCTGTAGTTTATATTTACCTGAAACAGCCTTGTGTTGTGTCCTTATTCTGTTACTCGGGTAGAATGTCTACCAATGTGCTCGTCTTCTTGGTGAGAAATTACACTATTAAAATGTTTTGAGTTGACCAAAGTATAAACTCATTTTAGATTAGGGACTGGAAAAAAATGATTTTACTAATGATGTTAATGGTTAATACATGAACAAACACACTTTTATAAATAATATGTAAATGGTTTACTACGGACCCTTAAATAACGTTGTCACGGTGATGTGTGGTCCAGGGGGGAGGGATGGGGTGCGCAGGGGGCGGAGTTGAACCCTGACCCCTCCTCCAGACGTGTCCCAAGTGAAAAGCTTGGCGAGTGAAGACCTTTGACCTTCTTAACGTGTTGTTCTGTCGGATCAGCGACGCCTCGACGAGTTTTACGACGGGTTTTTAGGAACTTTTAATTGAAGTCGCCTATCATAGTCAACTAACATACAAGTCAAGCACTGGATCTGCAAGGAAGGTTCGATGCCAAGACAAGGCTTCTGGTAAAAGAGGGAGATGGAGGAACGAGGCTAACAAATGTCTGTAGCTTTATTTATTTTATTCAACTTTATTAAGTTGGCAAGTCAGTTAAGAAATATGTCTTCTTATTAACAATGATCGGCCAAACCCGGACGATGCTGGGTCAATGGTGAACCGCCCTATGGGACTCCCATTCACGGTCGGATGTGATACAGCTAAACTAGTTTGGTCAATGGCCAACTAATTTAAACATTTACCTAACTGACAAACATGAGCTTCAATGATTCGCCCACGTAATGCCCATTTTAATCGGATGAAAAATATGGACCCACCAGTCGACAACAGAACGGTTCCCACCTGAGGAAAAGGAATAGACCACCAGTCGACAACAGAACGGTCCCACCTGAGGAAAAGGAATAGACCACCAGTCGACAACAGAACGGTTCCTACCTGAGGAAAAGGAATAGACCACCAGTCAACGACAACAGAACGGTTCCCACCTGAGGAAAAGGAATAGATCCACCAGTCGACAACAGAACGGTCCCACCTGAGGAAAAGGAATAGATCCACCAGTCGACGACAACAGAACGGTCCCACCTGAGGAAAAGGAATAGACCACCAGTCGACAACAGAACGGTTCCCACCTGAGGAAAAGGAATAGACCACCAGTCGACAACAGAACGGTCCCACCTGAGGAAAAGGAATAGACCACCAGTCGACAACAGAACGGTCCCACCTGAGGAAAAGGAATAGACCACCAGTCGACAACAGAACGGTCCCACCTGAGGAAAAGGAATAGACCACCAGTCGACAACAGAACGGTTCCACCTGAGGAAAAGGAATAGACCACCAGTCGACAACAGAACGGTTCCACCTGAGGAAAAGGAATAGACCACCAGTCGACAACAGAACGGTTCCCACCTGAGGAAAAGGAATAGACCACCAGTCGACAACAGAACGGTTCCACCTGAGGAAAAGGAATAGACCACCAGTCGACAACAGAACGGTTCCCACCTGAGGAAAAGGAATAGACCACCAGTCGACAACAGAACGGTTCCCACCTGAGGAAAAGGAATAGACCACCAGTCGACAACAGAACGGTTCCCACCTGAGGAAAAGGAATAGATCCACCAGTCGACAACAGAACGGTTCCCACCTGAGGAAAAGGAATAGACCACCAGTCGACAACAGAACGGTTCCACCTGAGGAAAAGGAATAGACCACCAGTCGACAACAGAACGGTTCCCACCTGAGGAAAAGGAATAGACCACCAGTCGACAACAGAACGGTTCCCACCTGAGGAAAAGGAATAGATCCACCAGTCGACAACAGAACGGTTCCACCTGAGGAAAAGGAATAGACCCACCAGTCGACAACAGAACGGTTCCCACCTGAGGAAAAGGAATAGATCCACCAGTCATAAGACTGATAAACAGGACTGATAAATGGCTACCCAGACTACCTACATAGACCCTGTAAAAAAAAAAAAAAAACTAACTAGCACTGACTCTTGGCACACATACTTACAATGACGCCCCAACACACACACACATACTTACAATGACACCCCAACACACACACACATACTTACAATGACACCCCAACACACACACTGATACTTACAATGACGCCCCAACACACACACACATACTTACAATGACACCCCAACACACACACACATACTTACAATGACACCCCAACACACACACACATACTTACAATGACACCCCAACACACACACACATACTTACAATGACACCCCAACACACACACACATACTTACAATGACACCCCAACACACACACACATACTTACAATGACACACCAACACACACACAATATAACCATGTTATTTTAACTTGTTATTCACTCTGTATTCATTACTAATGTAGGGATACATGGACTCAGTACTGGTATAGAACCATGTTATTTATTCTATTCATTACTAATGTAGGGGTACATGCACTCAGTACTGGTATAGAACCATGTTATTTATTCTATTCATTACTAATGTAGGGGTACATGGACTCAGTACTGGTACTCTCTGTATAGAACCATGTTATTTATTCTATTCATTACTAATGTAGGGATACATGGACTCAGTACTGGTATAGAACCATGCTATTTATTCTATTCATTACTAATGTAGGGGTACATGCACTCAGTACTGGTATAGAACCATGTTATTTATTCTATTCATTACTAATGTAGGGGTACATGGACTCAGTACTGGTATAGAACCATGTTATTTATTCTATTCATTACTAATGTAGGGGTACATGGACTCAGTACTGGTACTCTCTGTATAGAACCATGTTATTTATTCTATTCATTACTAATGTAGGGGTACATGGACTCAGTACTGGTACTCTCTGTATAGAACCATGTTATTTATTATATTCATTACTAATGTAGGGGTACATGGACTCAGTACTGGTACTCTCTGTATAGAACCATGTTATTTAAACTTGTTATTATTACTATTTATATACATTGTTTTATCTGTATTGTTGGAAAAATACCCAGTAAGTAAAGTATTTTACTGTTGTTCTATAAAATGTGATTTGATCTCATTAAAACACATCTATATTCTAGTGTTTTTTTTTCTCTCCTGGTAATATTTAATCAACACAATACTCTACCTCTCTACGCCTACCTAATTTATCAAATCTTCAGCTGTAGGAAAGACCAGTCCTGACAAATTTTTCGTTTTTTTTTTGTGTGATATTTGCGGACCAGAAAAAATGCTTGATTTTGTTTCGGAAATTCTGCTATTTTGCATGTTGGCAGTATGCAATGATTTTGTTCAATTTATCACAAATGCGCTGACGAGGGGAAACCTTTCTTGACTTGATTCAACCATATTATGCGGTAAATTGTGCAGTGATTGGTTGAAATTGCGAGCCCTCTTTTTTTTGTCGTGCGGTGATTGGTCAGTTTTATGCGACACGATTGTGACGATTTGACTGTTTTATACAGTAATTGATTAGATTTGTAAACTCTTGCGTAATATGCAGGGAATTGATGATTTGGGGGAAAAAAAACAAAAAAACATTTACGATCGCAGAATCCTGGAGGAACAGGGACAGACGCAAGGAGAGGAAACCTTATCCGAAATAGCAGGTGATGTTGTGATGCTATTTTTGGAAAGTTAATTTTCAGATTATAGTTCATGACTAATCCTTTTTCTGTCTGTTCGACCGGTTTATAGTTGTAGTGTTGACAGTCTAAAGACCCGTTTATAGTTGTAGTGTTGACAGTCTAAAGACCCGTTTATAGTTGTAGTGTTGACAGTCTAAAGACCCGTTTATAGTTGTAGTGTTGACAGTCTAAAGACTAGTTTATAGTTGTATGAGTCACAGTCTAAAGACTCGTTTATAGTTGTAGTGTTGACAGTCTAAAGACTAGTTTATAGTTGTAGTGTTCACAGTCTAAAGACTAGTTTATAATATATAATAAATAATATATATATATGCTTATTATTTATTATTTATATATTATTTATAGTTGTAGGAGTCACAGTCTAAAGACTAGTTTATAGTTGTAGGATTCAGTCTAAAGACCAGTTTATAGTTGTAGTGTTGACCGTCTGCTAAATGACTTAAATGTAAATGTAAATGTAAAGACTAGTTTATAGTTGTAGTGTTCACAGTCTAAAGACTAGTTTATAGTTGTAGTGTTGACAGTCTAAAGACTAGTTTATAGTTGTAGTGTTGACAGTCTAAAGACTAGTTTATAGTTGTAGTGTTGACAGTCTAAAGACTAGTTTATAGTTGTAGTGTTGACAGTCTAAAGACTAGTTTATAGTTGTAGTGTTGACAGTCTAAAGACTAGTTTATAGTTGTAGTGTTGACAGTCTAAAGACTAGTTTATAGTTGTAGTGTTGACAGTCTAAAGACTAGTTTATAGTTGTAGTGTTGACAGTCTAAAGACTAGTTTATAGTTGTAGTGTTGACAGTCTAAAGACTAGTTTATAGTTGTAGTGTTGACAGTCTAAAGACTAGTTTATAGTTGTAGTGTTGACAGTCTAAAGACCTGTTTATAGTTGTAGTGTTGACAGTCTAAAGACCGGTTTATAGTTGTAGTGTTGACAGTCTAAAGACTAGTTTATAGTTGTAGTGTTGACAGTCTAAAGACTAGTTTGTAGTTGTAGGAGTCACAGTCTAAAGACTAGTTTATAGTTGTAATGTTGACAGTCTAAAGACTAGTTTATAGTTGTAGTGTTGACAGTCTAAAGACTAGTTTATAGTTGTAGTGTTGACAGTCAAAAGACCAGTTTATAGTTGTAGGAGTCACAGTCTAAAGACTAGTTTATAGTTGTAGTGTTGACAGTCAAAAGACCCGTTTATAGTTGTAGTGTTGACAGTCTAAAGACTAGTTTATAGTTGTAGTGTTGACAGTCTAAAGACTAGTTTATAGTTGTAGTGTTGACAGTCTAAATACCAGTTTATAGTGCAACTGGGTACTGTACTTCCTGACGGGCCGCCCCAGGTGGTGAGGGTAGGCAACAACATCTCCACCCCGCTGATCCTCAACACTGGGGCCCCACAAAGGGTGCGTTCTGAGCCCTCTCCTGTACTCCCTGTTCACCCACGACTGCGTGGCCACGCACGCCTCCAACTCAATCATCAAGTTTGCGGACGACACAACAGTGGTAGGCTTGATTACCAACAATGACGAGACGGACTACAGGGAGGAGGTGAGGGCCCTCGGAGTGTGGTGTCAGGAAAATAACCTCACTCAACGTCAACAAAACTAAGGAGATGATTGTGGACTTCAGGAAACAGCAGAGGGAACACCCCTATCCACATCGATGGAACAGTAGTGGAGAGGGTAGTAAGTTTTAAGTTCCTCGGCGTACACATCACAGACCAACTGAATTGGTCCACCCACACAGACAGCATCGTGAAGAAGGAGCAGCAGCGCCTCTTCAACCTCAGGAGGCTGAAGAAATTTGGCTTGTCACCAAAAGCACTCACAAACTTCTACAGATGCACAATCGAGAGCATCCTGTCGGGCTGTATCACCGCCTGGTAAGGCAACTGCTCTGCCCACAACCGTAAGGCTCTCCAGAGGGTAGTGAGGTCTGCACAACGCATCACTGGGGGCAAACTACCTGCCCTTCAGGACACCTACACCACCCGATGTTACAGGAAGGCCATAAAGATCATCAAGGACATCAACCACCCGAGCCACTGCCTGTTCACCCCGCTATCATCCAGAAGGCGAGGTTAGTACAGGTGCATCAAAGCTGGGACCGAGAGACTGAAAAACAGCTTCTATCTCAAGGCCATCAGACTGTTAAACAGCCACCACTAACATTGAGTGGCTGCTGCCAACACACTGACTCAACTCCAGCCACTTTACTAATGGGAATTGATGGGAAATGATGTAAAATATATCACTAGCCACTTTAAACAATGCTACCTAATATAATGTTTACATACCCTACATTATTCATCTCATATGTATACGTATATACTGTACTCTATATCATCTACTGCATCCTTATGTAATACATGTATCACTAGCCACTTTAACTATGCCCCTTTGTTTACATACTCATCTCATATGTATATACTGCACTCAATACCATCTACTGTATCTTGCCTATGCCGCTCTGTACCATCACTCATTCATATATCTTATGTACATATTCTTTATCCCCTTACACTTGTGTCTATAAGGTAGTAGTTTTGGAATTGTTAGTTAGATTACTTGTTGGTTATTACTGCATTGTCGGAACTAGAAGCACAAGAATTTCGCTACACTCGCATTAACATCTGCTAACCATGTGTATGTGACAAATAAAATTTTATTTGATTTGATATCTGTCCCTAAACAGAATACCTGACCACTCATCTCATATGTATATACTGTACTCGATACCATCTACTGTATGCTGCTCTGTACCATCACTCATTCATATATCCTTATGTACATGTTCCTTATCCCCTTACACTGTGTATAAGACAGTAGTTTTGGAATTGTTAGCTAGATTACTTGTTGGTTATTACTGCATTGTCGGAACTAGAAGCACAAGAATTTCGCTACACTCGCATTAACATCTGCTAACCATGTGTATGTGACAAATACATTTAGATTTGATTTGATTTAGTTGTAATGTTCACAGTCTAAATACCAGTTTATAGTTGTAGTGATGACAGTCTAAAGACTAGTTTATAGTTGTAGTGTTGACAGTCTAAAGACTAGTTTATAGTTGTAGTGTTGACAGTCTAAATACCAGTTTATAGTTGTAGGATTCAGTCTAAAGACCGGTTTATAGTTGTAGTGATGACAGTCTAAAGACTAGTTTATAGTTGTAGGAGTCACAGTCTAAAGACTAGTTTATAGTTGTAGTGTTGACAGTCAAAAGACTAGTTTGTAGTTGTAGGAGTCACAGTCTAAAGACTAGTTTATAGTTGTAGGAGTCACAGTCTAAAGACTAGTTTATAGTTGTAGGAGTCACAGTCTAAAGACTAGTTTGTAGTTGTAGGAGTCACCCAGTAAAATACTACTTTGAGTAAAAGTATTTGGTTCTAAATATAAGTACCAAAAGTACATGTATAACTAATTTCAAATTCCTGTTAAGCAGGCGGCACCATTTAAAAAATATTGTAATTTTTTTTATAGATAGCCAGGTGCTCACTTCAACACTCAAGACATATTTGACAAAAGATGCATTTGTGTTTAGTTGATCACCTTGTATTTTTTTTATTTTTTACTTAACACTTATTTTCCTTAATAGCATTGTTGGTTTTAAGGGCTTGTAAGGAAGCATCACACTGTTGCATTCAGTGCATGTGACAAACCAAATGTGATTTGATTAGCGCTATTGTTTTGTTGTCAATAACTTGCTGATAAGAACTTTTACTCTCTTATCAGCTCTTGGACTTTGGTAACCTTGCACCTACTGTTATGTGAATGGTACTGTTATTAATCAACTTAGAACTCTTAAAACAAACCCTATAGAATTTGAAGTCGTGTATTTCTTCACGCAAACACTAGTTACCAGTAAGACTGTAGCTTGCTACTATAACTCCAGAGAAACTAGACTTTAGGCACTCCGCAGTGCTCTACTCCAAAGCGACCATTTTGGGTCTGTGTGTGTCTCTGTGCGCCATTTTGGGTCTGTGTGTGTGTGCGTGTGTGTGTGTGTGTCTCTGTGCGCCATTTTGGGTCTGTGTGTGTGTGTGTGTGTGTGTGTGTGTGTGTGTGTGTGTGTGTGTGTGTGTGTGTCTGTCTCTGTGCGCCTTCGAGAGGAAGTGGTGCAACTCATTTCCTGCAGCCCCCGGAATACACACAGCGAGCAGAGGGGCAAAGCAGCAGCAACATAAAAAAAAAAAATCTAAAAAAGGTTTTGCGAGTGAAGGACAAATGTCTCTCCTTGTTAAAGCGACAAAATGCATTGAATTTCTTTAGCCTCTTTTTTTTACAGCCGGCTTCCATTTCCACTCTGTTACACCTTTACATGTTATGAGGTAAGGCTCTTTTTAAAAAGACGTTTTCCAGGTTGTGTAATCGTGCTTCTTTCCCCCCCGAGCCAGTATCGATGTGTTACGCAGCTCACCGGGCAATCAGGGAAAGCTTGTCGTAGTTCAGTTTGCCCGCTGGTGGTTAGCATGTTAGCCCGCTTGTATTAACGTATTAGCATGTTAGCCCGCTTGTATTAACCTGTTAGCCCGCTTGTATTAACCTGTTAGCATGTTAGCCCGCTTGTATTAACCTGTTAGCCCGCTTGTATTAACGTATTAGCATGTTAGCCCGCTTGTATTAACCTGTTAGCATATTAGCCCGCTTGTATTAACGTATTAGCATGTTAGCCCGCTTGTATTAACCTGTTAGCATATTAGCCCGCTTGTATTAACGTATTAGCATGTTAGCCCGCTTGTATTAACCTGTTAGCATATTAGCCCGCTTGTATTAACGTATTAGCATGTTAGCCCGCTTGTATTAACGTATTAGCATGTTAGCCCGCTTGTATTAACGTGTTAGCATGTTAGCCCGCTTGTATTAACGTATTAGCATGTTAGCCCGCTTGTATTAACCTGTTAGCCCGCTTGTATTAACCCGTTAGCATGTTAGCATATTAGCCTGTTTGTATTAACCTGTTAGCATGTTAGCATATTAGCCTGCTTGTATTCACGTGTTAGCTTCATAGTCGGGTAGTTACGCGGTAGTGTGTGTTTTTTTTCATGGAAGAAAATGACGAAACGACTTGTTTTTAAAAGTATCGAAAGGTTAGATTGAAACGCACTGTCCGATTTGATTAGTTAATATTACCGGTATGTGGACGACCCGGTCTGAAACTTTTGTTCGCTAAATGTTGTCGGTGGTGCAGAATTTAAAGGGCGTCAAATATAAGGCGATTTTTCTTCGGTAACTTTAGTTTCATCAATACTGCCAACACATATGTTAAGATTTCTCCTTTTAACCGTTTGATCGATTGTGATTTTAGTTGTTACCATAGCTAGTTAAAAAAAAAACGGTGTTTTGTTAGTTTATGCTAACTGCTAACTAGCATAAATCCAACCCAAGTCGTCGCTAGGATACGCGGCGGCAGAATCTGTAAAAATAAAAATAAATCACGAATGTCCTCACCGTAAACCATGGCACAGGTTTTTATTAACAAATAACTTTTATTTTTTATTTTTAGTGTGCAACATCTCTTATTTGTCCTTGGGTTGTTTTTGATAGCCAGTAAGCTATTTTGAGCTAGCCTGTTAGCTAGCTAACAACAAGGGGTTTATGCCCAGGAGTAGCCAAGCTAGCTAGTTACATTATACGTTCAGCTAGTTATCGGTTTTTGCTGCACTTTTATCAAACCAAACAAGTGCTTCCTAAAGTAGTAAGTTTAAGTATAAACATTTTAAACATAGGATATTGCTGTTGCACCGTGTGAATGAGACAGAGCTCGTTATTATTACAGCCCATGTTAAAGCTAATCAGCAGATCAACACTAAACTTTTAACCCCCTTTATTTTCCTCTCTGACTAGTTAGGGTGGAAAGGCTTAAACTCTTCACGTTTTGGCTCGCTGACTCAGTGAGGGTGCCACTGCAGCCGGCAATTCGGGGCGTTCCTTGTATCTGTATCAACCCCCTCTTTGTAATTCTATTGGTCAATTGTTTTTTTTTTTTTAAAGCTATTACTTTAAAGCTATTACCTTTTAACATCTCTATGTGGTCAACATGCTTATTGGCTCTGCCCAGGCCCATAGTACATCATGTACTAGGTGACATGTAGTAGGCATGGCAAACCCTGTTTTGGTCACTTCTGGTGATTCATCAAAAAATAAATAAATTGTTGCCAGGGTATAACATGTTATTTTGGGTCCACCAGCCACTGTGGCAAATAGATAATTAAAAATACCCGCCAAAATACTTTTGGGGCCCTAAAATTATACCAGTAAAACACACAAAAAACAGACCAGTATGCTCTGTAATGTTTCTAAAAAACAAATGTTTTATGAGTAAGAGGTAGATATGGAATTTTCTTTTGGTCTATTTACCAAAATATCACCTTTGAGACAAACACTTTTTTTTGCCTGCGGGTTACCATGGTAGCATGACTTGTTATGTTTATACCTCTGTGAGATTAAGTCTGACTAGTAGAAGAGTCTTCTCTTTATTAACAGTTGAAACTCAAACATTTTTTTTTAAAACAACCTAGCTTTTAAACTAAACAATATAACTAAACCAAGAAACACGAGGACAACGTCTAATTTCAGTAGACTTTCTTTTCAAGTCAATTAAACCAACTTGTATGCCCGTGGGCAGCGCTTCTAAAAATAAATAAATGAATCTTTCACTCTGCTCTTGACAGGAAGTGTTGCAGCGTGAGGTGGAATCGGCTTATTTAGGATTTGTCGTTCTTTGTGCTATTAATTTACTAGCTATGAAACAAAACGGCAAAGGATACGTTGGAAACAGCGACTTGCAGTGTTTACGTTACTATAAATGTGATCATACTTTATTATACGTGCGATCATACTTTACTATACATGCGATCATACTTTACTATACATGTGATCATACTTTACTATACATGTGATCATACTTTACTATACATGTGATCATACTTTACTATACATGTGATCATACTTTACTATACATGTGATCATACTTTACTATACATGTGATCATACTTTATTATACATGTGATCATACTTTATTATATGTGCGATCATACTTTACTATACATGCGATCATACTTTACTATACATGCGATCATACTTTACTATACATGTGATCATACGTTACTATACATGCGATCATACGTTACTATACATGCGATCATACGTTACTATACATGCGATCATACGTTACTATACATGCGATCATACGTTACTATACATGCGATCATACGTTACTATACATGCGATCATACTTTACTATACATGTGATCGTACTTTAATGTGGTCATACTTTACTATACATGTGATCATACTTTACTATACATGTGATCATACTTTACTATACATGTGATCATACTTTACTATACATGTGATCATACTTTACTATACATGTGATCATACTTTACTATACATGTGATCATACTTTACTATACATGTGATCATACTTTACTATACATGTGATCATACTTTACTATACATGCGATCATACTTTACTATACATGTGATCATACGTTACTATACATGTGATCATATTTTTTACTATACATGCGATCATACTTTACTATACATGCGATCATACTTTACATGTGATCATACGTTACTTTACATGTGATCATACTTTACATGTGATCATACGTTACTATAAATGTGTGTGATCATACTTACTATTTTTTTATTCACAAGCCTGAGTGAAATGCTGGTTGGTGTTTGGTTAGATGAGCACTTGTATAGCAGGCTCATATCTATATTTTGAAGGCTGCCATTACAGTAAAGGTAACAGGCAGCTTTTTTTGTTGTTTGTGAACTTCAACGAATCACGACGCGGCGCAGGATATCACCCGTGACAACGGTTGGCTGCTATATAATGGATAGTTTGACTGTCAAATCCCATGTGTTGGTTGGTGTGTGTTGCAAGTTACTTCCCTACATATACATTTTATTTTATTTTGTTGCACATTTTAGTCGTTTAGTAGATGGAGCAATTAGGGTTTAAGTGCCTTGCTCAGATGGGCACATCGATAGATTTAGTAATTTTTTTTTTATCATCTCGGGGATCTGACCCAGCAACCTTTTCCTTTACTGGTCCAACACTGTCAATTCCAGTCAATCTCAGAAAGTTAACCAAATTCCTTAAAAAAAAAACAAAAAAAACAATTCTGATTGGAAAAACATTTTTAGTGTATTTCCTAAATGAAATTGAATGAAAATGGAGTTGGCCCAAACCCTGGTAGATGGGTACCTAGCTAGGTAAATGGAGTTGACCCTATCGCTGGTAGATGGGTCCCTAGCGAGGTAAATGGAGTTGACCCTAACCCTGGTAGATGGGTCCCTAGCGAGGTAAATGGAGTTGACCCTAACGCTGGTAGACTGGTCCCTAGCTAGGTAAATGGAGTTGACCCAAACCCTGGTAGATGGGTCCCTAGCTAGGTAAATGGAGTTGACCCTAACCCTGGTAGATGGGTCCCTAGCTAGGTAAATGGAGTTGACCCTAACGCTGGTAGATGGGTCCCTAGCTAGGTAAATGGAGTTGGCCCAAACCCTGGTAGATGGGTCCCTAGCTAGGTAAATGGAGTTGGCCCAAACCCTGGTAGATGGGTCCCTAGCTAGGTAAATGGAGTTGACCCTAACCCTGGTAGATGGGTCCCTAGCTAGGTAAATGGAGTTGACCCTAACGCTGGTAGATGGGTCCCTAGCTAGGTAAATGGAGTTGGCCCAAACCCTGGTAGATGGGTCCCTAGCTAGGTAAATGGAGTTGGCCCAAACCCTGGTAGATGGGTCCCTAGCTAGGTAAATGGAGTTGGCCCAAACCCTGGTAGATGGGTCCCTAGCTAGGTAAATGGAGTTGGCCCAAACCCTGGTAGATGGGTCCCTAGCTAGGTAAATGGAGTTGGCCCAAACCCTGGTAGATGGGTCCCTAGCTAGGTAAATGGAGTTGGCCCAAACCCTGGTAGATGGGTCCCTAGCTAGGTAAATGGAGTTGACCCTAACGCTGGTAGATGGGTCCCTAGCTAGGTAAATGGAGTTGACCCTAACGCTGGTAGATGGGTCCCTAGCTAGGTAAATGGAGTTGACCCTAACCCTGGTAGATGGGTCCCTAGCTAGGTAAATGGAGTTGACCCTAACGCTGGTAGATGGGTCCCTAGCTAGGTAAATGGAGTTGACCCTAACGCTGGTAGATGGGTCCCTAGCTAGGTAAATGGAGTTGACCCTAACGCTGGTAGATGGGTCCCTAGCTAGGTAAATGGAGTTGACCCTAACCCTGGTAGATGGGTCCCTAGCTAGGTAAATGGAGTTGACCAGCAGGATAAATGAACTGTCTTTGTTTTGACTGGGGAGTTTATTAGTGAGCAGGATAAATGAACTGACTGGTCTTTGTTTTGACTGGGGAGTGTATTAGTTAGCAGGATAAATGAACTGACTGGTCTTTGACTGGGGAGTTTATTAGTGAGCAGGATAAATGAACTGACTGGTCTTTGACTGGGGAGTTTATTAGTGAGCAGGATAAACCAGGTCAAACCTGAACGACGCTGGAGTCAATTGTGCGCCGCCCCACGATACTCCCAATCACGGCCGGATGTGATACAGCCTGGATTCGAACCAGGGTCTGTAGTGACACCTCTTGTTCTGAGATGCAGAGACCGTAGACCTCGGTGCCTCTCGGGAGCAGATCAGTGAACTGACCCATCTTTATTTTTTTTTCCTTTTTTAGAGCTCTCAATACAAGCTGTTGCCAACAAAGAAACAAACTCAAGAGTCAAAACAGGTGAGACCTGGACCTGTTTGTGGTTTATTTATAGAGACCTGGACCTGTTTGTGGTTTATTTATAGAGCCCTGGACCTGTGTGTGGTTTATTTATAGAGACCTGGACCTGTGTGTGGTTTATTTATAGAGACCTGGACCTGTGTGTGGTTTATTTATAGAGCCCTGGACCTGTGTGTGGTTTATTTATAGAGACCTGGACCTGTGTGTGGTTTATTTATAGAGACCTGGACCTGTGTGGTTTATTTATAGAGACCTGGACCTGTGTGGTTTATTTATAGAGACCTGTACCTGTGTGGTTTATTTATAGAGCCCTGGACCTGTGTGTGGTTTATTTATAGAGCCCTGGACCTGTGTGGTTTATTTATAGAGCCCTGGACCTGTGTGTGTGCCTGCCTGGCCTTTTCCTGTGTTTGTGTGTGTGTGTGTAGGTGTGTGTGTGTGTGTGTAGGGGGGAGGACATACTGGAGGTAAAGTCTGGTACACGCAGCACATGCAGTTCTGTTGTAATGTAGCGACCGAGCGGCCAGGCCCCCCTGCTGAGTCAGCGCTGCTGTTCTAAAGGCTCAATGAAACCCCCTGTCACACTTCTGTGGTGGACGGCTGTTTGTGTAGCTCATTGTAGTCATACAGTTCATGCGGAGACAAAAGACCTGTGACCCCCCCCCCCCTCCAGCCACCCCTGTTCCCATCTCCAGCTACTACCCACCCCTCTTCCAATCCCCCAGGTCCTACCCCATCCCCCAGCTTCTATCCTATCCCCCAGGTCTACCCCCCGTCCTCTGACCCCCATGCCCCAGGTCCTACCCCGTCCCCCCAGCTTCTATCCTGACCCCCATGCCCCAGGTCCTACCCCGTCCCCAGCTTCTATCCTGTATATCATACCCCTATAGGCCTGTAGCTTGTATAACATACCCCTATAGGCCTGTAGCTTGTATAACATACCCCTATAGGCCTGTAGCCTGTATATCATACCCCTATAGGCCTGTAGCCTGTATATCATACCCCTATAGGCCTGTAGCTAGTTCACCCCCTGCGCTAATTATCAGGGCTACTTTTCCTGGACAGAGGAACCAGCAGCCAGCCTCTGTGACATCATCCTCATGCTAATGAAGGCTGATGTCATCATGGCTGAATGCTACATTAGCCACGCGCCGCCAGACACTGACTTACTGTTCATGGTGTGAGTGTGGATGCATTCCAACACGTTGTGGAGGTTAGCGGGCGTGTTAGCCTTTCTATGTAGCCTGGCTCTGCTCTCATTCCCAGGCAGCCATTTTTAAATGGTCGATTCACTTTCAATACACACTTAAGTGTTTATTCGAGGGGGGCTGCCTGCCCTGTTCTGACTTGGGGGGTTCCTGTATACTGGCTACGGCATCTGAAAATGGACAAACTGTACTATTGACTTTAAAAAAAAATGTTTTACGACTCTCCAAGTGGGAAACTGACGATCAGCAACTTCTCCCACGTGGTGACCTCTGACCTCACCCTACTAAGGAAATTACATCTATAACAGCATCTATTTGGTTGGTTGGCCATTGAGCCGTTCAACCCCAATGAGTTCATATCTCATGAATGCATTCACCTGGTATTTATGCATTCACCTGGTATTTATGACTTCACCTGGTATTTATGACTTCACCTGGTATTTATCTCTTCACCTGGTATTTATGACTTCACCTGGTATTTATGACTTCACCTGGTATTTATGACTTCACCTGGTATTTGTGCATTCACCTGGTATTTGTGCATTCACCTGGTATTTATGACTTCACCTGGTATTTGTGCATTCACCTGGTATTTATTTGTGCATTCACCTGGTATTTATGACTTCACCTGGTATTTGTGCATTCACCTGGTATTTGTGCATTCACCTGGTATTTGTGCATTCACCTGGTATTTATGACTTCACCTGGTATTTATGACTTCACCTGGTATTTGTGCATTCACCTGGTATTTGTGCATTCACCTGGTATTTATGACTTCACCTGGTATTTATGACTTCACCTGGTATTTATGCATTCACCTGGTATTTATGCATTCACCTGGTATTTATGACTTCACCTGGTATTTATGACTTCACCTGGTATTTATGCATTCACCTGGTATTTATGACTTCACATCTGGTAAATTCCCACCTCCCACATGGTCACAAACGTCACATCAGAGTGGAAACGTGTCGGCCCAACATAACAATTCTGTCACAACATACAACACCAGGAACATTGTGAATGTGCCTTTTAATTTCCCGGCTGTACCCCGAAACCAAAACATGACCTCAAAACCGCTTTGAGTACTGAACTATGGCTTTGTTGAATCCCGTGGGTCTCTGGAGCAGCCGTTATGACCCTGTGGTCCCTGGAGCAGCCGGTAGGACATTACCGTTATGACCCCGTGATCCCTAGAGCAGCCGGTAGGACATTACCGTTATGACCCCGTGATCCCTAGAGCAGCCGGTAGGACATTACCGTTATGACCCCGTGGTTCCTCGAGCAGCCGGTATGACGCCGTGGTGGAGGGGGAAGTAGTGTCGTGGTGGAGGGGGAAGTAGTGTCGTGGTGGAGGGGGTATTGAGCCGTGGTGGAGGGGGTATTGAGCCGTGGTGGAGGGGGGAGTGTCGTGGTGGGGGGTAGCCGTGGTGAGTAGTGTGGTGGTGGTGGAGGGGGCAGTAGTGTCGTGGTGGAGGGGGTATTGAGCCGTGGTGGAGGGGGGAGCCGTGGTGGAGGGGCAGTAGTGCCGTGGTGGAGGGGGTATTGAGCCGTGGTGGAGGGGGTATTGAGCCGTGGTGGAGGGGGCAGTAGTGCCGTGGTGGAGGGGGTATTGAGCCGTGGTGGAGGGGGGGCAGTAGTGTCGTGGTGGAGGGGGTGGTGGAGGGTATTGAGCCGTGGTGGAGGGGGCAGTGTCGTGGTAGTGTCGTGGTGGAGGGGGCAGTAGTGTGAGCCGTGGTGGAGGGGGCAGTAGTGTCGTGGTGGAGGGGGTATTGAGCCGTGGTGGAGGGGGTATTGAGCCGTGGTGGAGGGGGCAGTAGTGTGAGCCGTGGTGGTGGAGGGGGCAGTAGTGTCGTGGTGGAGGGGTATTAGCCGTGGTGGAGCCGTGGTGGAGTGTCGTGGTGGAGGGGTTATTGAGCCGTGGTGGAGGGGGTATTGAGCCGTGGTGGTGGGGGGCAGTAGTGTCGTGAAGCTGCTTGGTGTCAGACTGGCCTTTTTGTTCCCTTGGTGACCCTGAAGTCAACAAACTTAGAGTTCCCCCCCCCGCTCGACCTGCTTCTCCAGAAAGACCTCACCCTCCAACTCTCCCTCTTTATAGGCAGAGATGGCGTTCTGGAAATTTGCCAACTATTAAAAAAAAATAAAAGTGTCTTGTCGCATAAAAGTTGTGCATAATATCCAGACTGATTAAACAAGGCTCCAAACCCAGAACCTGGACAAAAGTAGCAATACACTACAAAGGGAGTAGGGTGCACTACGTAGGGGTTAGGGTACACTACGTAGGGGTTAGGGTACACTACGTAGGGGTTAGGGTACACTACGTAGGGGTTAGGGTACACTACGTAGGGGTTAGGGTACACTACAAAGGGAGTAGGGTGCACGACGTAGGGGGTAGGGTACACTACGTAGGGGGCAGGGTGGGGCGCACTACGTAGGGGGTAGGGGGCGGGGCGCACTACGTAGGGGGTAGGGGCGCACTACGTAGGGGGCGGGGCGCACTACGTAGGGGGTAGGGGCGCACTACGTAGGGGGGGGGCGCACTACGTAGGGGGTAGGGGCGCACTACGTAGGGGGCGGGGCGCACTACAGGGGGGGGGGGTAGGGGGGGCGCACGTAGGGGCGGGGGCGCACTACGTAGGGGGCGGGGCGCACTACGTAGGGGGTAGGGGCGCACTACGTAGGGGGCGGGGCGCACTACGTAGGGGGTAGGGGCGCACTACGTAGGGGGTAGGGGCGCACTACGTAGGGGGTAGGGGCGCACTACGTAGGGGGTAGGGGCGCACTACGTAGGGGTAGGGGCGCACTACGTAGGGGGTAGGGGCGCACTACGTAGGGGGTAGGGCTCACCCTATTACGGAATAGAAACATGTTCTGGTCAGTACCCCCAGAGACAGGACCCAATAGTCGGAGCTCCCCCAGGAACACAAGGCCCTTGTGTGGTGTATATAGACCTAACGCCCCCCCCCCCCCACCACTCTGCCTCTACAGGGAACCCGCCCATAGAAGACAGGACAGTGGATGGAAGAGCGCGAGAGAGAGTGAAGAGGACGGAGGTTAAGATACAGGGGCTGGTCAACAGGTAAGAACCTTCTTTTTATTTTTTTTTAAATATTTGACATCAACATAATTTGGGGGGGCAGGGTAGCCTAGTGGTTAGAGCGTTGGACTAGTAACCGAAAGGTTGCAAGTTCAAATCCCTGAGTTGACAAGGTACAAATCTGTCGTTCTGCCCCCTGAACAGGCAGTTGACCCTCCTAGGCCGTCATTGAAAATAAGAATGTGTTCTTAACCTTTTCACCGGCCAACATCCAGTGAAAATGCAGAGCGCCAAATTAAAGCCTCACTTGTTGTCAATCCAGCCAATATGTCAGATTTCAAAAATGCTTTACGGCGAAAGCAAACGATCGCTATTATCTGAGGACAGCACCCTCAGTAAACAAAGAAATTGTTCTTAACTGACTTGCCTAGTTAAGAGGTAGAATAATAATAATAACAATAATAATAATAATAATAACAATAATAACATATAATAGTAATTACAATAATAACAATATATAATAATAATAATAACAATAATAATAATAATAACAATAATAGTAATAATAGTAATAGCAATATATAATAATAATAATAATGATGATGATGATGATAACAACAATAATCATAATAATAATAACAATAATAATCATAACAATAATAATCATAACAATAACAATAAATAATAATAATAATAACAATAATGATGATGATAACAACAATAATCATAATAATAATAATAATAAATCAACATAATACCCCGTTTTTAGAATTCTGTTGTGGTTTGAACCCTCCCCTTTTGGCCCCTGAAGAGCCAATAAATCAAATCAAATCAAATTTATTTATATAGCCCTTCGTACATCAGCTGATATCTCAAAGTGCTGTACACAAACCCAGCCTAAAACCCCAAACAGCAAACAATGCAGGTGTAAAAGCACGGTGGCTAGGAAAAACTCCCTAGAAAGGCCAAAACCTAGGAAGAAACCTAGAGAGGAACCGGGCTATGTGGGGTGGCCAGTCCTCTTCTGGCTGTGCCGGGTAGAGATTATAACAGAACATGACCAAGATGTTCAAATGTTCATAAATGACCAGCATGGTCGAATAATAATAAGGCAGAACAGTTGAAACTGGAGCAGCAGCACAGTCAGGTGGACTGGGCAAGGAGCCATCATGTCAGGTAGTCCTGGGGCACGGTCCTAGGGCTCAGGTCCTCCGAGAGAGAGAAAGAAAGAGAGAATTAGAGAGAGCATATGTGGGGTGGCCAGTCCTCTTCTGGCTGTGCCGGGTGGAGATTATAACAGAACGTGGCCAAGATGTTCAAATGTTCATAAATGACCAGACCAGAATAGATTCTCTGCCTCGGGTTAGACGTACTGCTGTTGTTCTCTAAACGTGGTCTTATACAACAACAACAACACAATGCTGCTATTATCTGGAGGTTTCCGTGTTAACGCAAGTAGCCTTGGCCCCACGGCTCAGGCCTTCAGCTCCCGGTAGCCTTGGCCCCACGGCTCAGCCCGGTAGCCTTGGCCCCACGGCTCAGCCCGGTAGCCTTGGCCCCACGGCTCAGCCCGGTAGCCTTGGCCCCACGGCTCAGCCCGGTAGCCTTGGCCCCACGGCTCAGCCCCCGGCTCAGCCGGTAGCCTTGGCCCCACGGCTCAGCCCGGTAGCCCGGCTCAGCCTTGGCCCCACGGCTCAGCCCGGTAGCCTTGGCCCCACGGCTCAGCCCGGTAGCCTTGGCCCCCCGGCTCAGCCCGGTAGCCTTGGCCCCCGGCTCAGCCCGGTAGCCTTGGCCCCCCGGCTCAGCCCGGTAGCCTTGGCCCCACGGCTCAGCCCGGTAGCCTAGGCCCCCGGCTCAGCTCTTGTGTTTTACCCTACATCGTTTCCCAGGTAGGCGGGGGCCCCCTGAGACAACATGGTGGGCTGCAGTCACAACACTAAGGGAGAATCTCAATTTAATTTCTTTGATTTTTTTTGGTTTGTCCTTCTCGTTCAATTGGTTTTGAGAAGGTGATGAGGAAAGAGAACGTGAGAAATCAAGGATCTTTTTTTTTTTTTTTTTTATTATTAGAATTATTAAGTTTTTAGGCCTACTTCCTTTTTAATTGAGGAAATGGAACAGAATTGACCCGTTGAACTCTGGTGGGAGAACCAATGGAGCCGGGACAGTGTGCCCAGACCAATGGGTTGTTTTTAGTCCACATACCAGCATAACCCAGCACCTAGTCCACATACCAGCACCACCTAGTCCACATACCAGCACCTAACCCAGCACCTAGTCCACATCCACATACCAGCACCTAACCCAGCACCTAGTCCACATACCAGCACCTAACCCAGCACCTAGTCCACATACCAGCACCTAACCCAGCACCTAGTCCACATACCAGCACCTAGTCCACATACCAGCACCTAACCCAGCACCTAGTCCACATAACCCAGCACCTACTCAGCAAACTGGATCCACATATCCAGCACCTAACCCAGCACCTAGTCCACATACCAGCACCTAGTCCACATACCAGCACCTAACCCAGCACCTAGTCCACATACCAGCACACCTAACCCAGCACCTAGTCCACATACCAGCACCAGCACCTAGTCCACATACCAGCACCTAGTCCACATACCAGCACCATACCAGCACCTAGTCCACATACCAGCACCTAGTAATACCAGCACCTAGTCCACATACCAGCATAAACCAGCACCTAGTCCACATACCAGCACCTAACCCTAGTCCACATACCAGCACCTAACCCAGCACCTAGTCCACATACCAGCACCTAACCCAGCACCTAGTCCACATACCAGCACCTAACCCAGTCCACATACCAGCACCTAGTACCACATACCAGCACCTAGTCCACATACCAGCACCTAACCCAGCACCTAGTCCACATACCAGTCCACATACCAGCACCTAACCCAGGACCACCTAACCCAGCACCTAGCACCTAGTCCACATACCACCAGCACCTAACACCACCAGCACCTAGTCCACATACCAGTCCACATACCTTTACCTAACCCAGTACCCCCAGCACCTAGTCCACACCTACCAGCACCTAGTCCACAAGCACCTAGTCCACATTCCAACACCTAGTCCACATACCAACACCTAACCCAACACCTAGTCCACATACCAGTCCACATACCTTTACCTAACCCAGCACCTAGTCCACATACCAACACCTCCACATTCCAGCACCTAGTCCACATTCCAGCACCTAGTCCACATTCCAGCACCTAGTCCACATTCCAGCACCTAGTCCACATTCCAGCACCTAGTCCACATTCCAGCACCTAACCCAACACCTAGTCCACAGACCAACACATAACCCCAACACCTAGTCCACATACCAACACCTAGTCCACACGCCAGCACCTAGTCCACACACCAGCACCTAGTCCACATTCCAACACCTAGTCCACACACCAGCACCTAGTCCACATTCCAGCACCTAGTCCACATTCCAACACCTAGTCCACATACCAGCACCTAGTCCACATTCCAGCACCTAGTCCACATTCCAACACCTATCTCTCTTCCACCTAGCTTCTCTCTCTCTGTCTCTCTGAGGTTTTGTTACCACGGAATCAGATCATTTTCTAAGCCTGTTGTATAAAGCGACTAGAGTTCCCTGTTCTCACAGTCATCAGAGTTGAGGAGGGGACTAGCACACCTGTGCTGATATATCTCCTCTCTGGGCTCTTGGCCGTGTTTACAAACAGACACACACATGCTGTTCTCCTAGAGGTGGTGTGGAATTACCAGACTGACCTTACACTGCCTGGTGTCCATGCTATTCTCCTGGGAGGGAGGATCGCTGTCACTAAGTGTGAGTCAGTGGTTGGATCAGGAGAAGTGTGGAGGGAGGGAGGGAGGGATGCCGGGAGGGAGGGAGGATCGGAGGATCGCTGTCACTAAGTGTCTGTGTTAGTCAGTGGTTGGATCAGGAGAAGTGTGGAGGCAGGCAGGGAGGGAGGGAGAAGAGGATCACTGTCACTAAGTGTCTGTGTTAGTCAGTGGTTGGATCAGGAGAAGTGTGGAGGGAGGGAGAAGAGGATCGCTGTCACTAAGTGCGAGTCAGTGGTTGGATCAGGAGAAGTGTGGAGGCAGCCTGCCAGCTGAAAGGTTTCAGAAGATACTGGAGGAAGAGGAAGAGAGGATGAGGAAGTAGGACAAGTTCTGTTGTCTGACACTCACATCAATGTACACAGGAGTATCCAACCTAACTCCTTCTTCTCCTTCCTCTTCTTCTCCTTCCTCTTCTTCTCCTTCCTCTTCTTCTCCTTCCTCTTCTTCTCCCTCCTCTTCTTCTCCCTCCTCTTCTTCTCCCTCCTCTTCTTCTCCCTCCTCTTCTTCTCCTCCTCTTCTCCTTCCTCTTCTCCTTCCTCTTCTCCTTCCTCTTCTCCTTCCTCTTCTTCTCCTTCCTCCTCCCTCTTCCCTCCTCCCTTTTCCTTCCTCCTCCCTTTTCCCTCCCCTTTTCCTTCCTCCCTCCTCCTCCCTTTTCCTTCCTCCCTCCTCCTCCCTTTTCCTTCCTCCCTCCTCCTCCTTTTCCTTCCTCCCTCCTCCTCCCTTTTCCTTCCTCTTCTTCTCCTTCCTCTTCCTCCTCCCTTTTCCTTCCCCTTCCTCCTCCCTTTTCCTTCCCCTTCCTCCTCCCTTTTCCTTCCTCTTCCTCCTCCCTTTTCCTTCCTTTTCTTCTTCTTCCTCTTCCTCCTCCCTTTTCCTTCCTCTTCCTCCTCCCTTTTCCTTCCTCTTCCTCCTCCCTTTTCCTTCCTCCTCCATTTTCCTTCCTTCTTCTCCTTCCTCTTCCTCCTTCCTTTTCCTCCTCCCTTTTCCTTCCTCCTTCCTCTTCCTCCTCCCTTTTCCTTCCTCTTCTTCTCCTTCCTCTTCCTCCTCCCCTTTTCCTTCCTCTTCTTCTCCTTCCTCTTCCTCCTCCCTTTTCCTTCTTCTCCTTCCTCTTCCTCCTCCCTTTTCCTTCCTCTTCTTCTCCTCCCTTTTCCTTCCTCTTCTTCTCCTTCCTTTTCCTTCCTCTTCTTCTCCTTCCTCTTCTTCCTTCCTTCTCCTTCCTCTTCTCCTTCCTCCTCCCTTTTCCTTCCTCTTCCTCCTCCCTTTTCCTTCTTCTTCTCCTTCCTCTTC
Source organism: Oncorhynchus keta (assembly GCF_023373465.1). Taxonomy (NCBI): domain Eukaryota; kingdom Metazoa; phylum Chordata; class Actinopteri; order Salmoniformes; family Salmonidae; genus Oncorhynchus; species Oncorhynchus keta. Next base: position 244,087 of record NW_026290809.1, read on the forward strand.
TTCCTTCCTTTTCCTTCCTCTTCTTTTCCTTTCTCTTCCTCCTCCCTTTTCCTTTCTCTTCCTCCTCCCTTTTCCTTTCTCTTCCTCCTCCCTTTTCCTTTCTCTTCTTCTCCTTCCTCTTCCTCCTCCTTTTTCCTTCCTCTTCTTCTCCTTCCTCTTCCTCCTCCCTTTTCCTTCCTCTTCTTCTCCTTCCTCTTCCTCCTTCCTCTTCCTCCTCTCCTCCTCTACAGTGTCAGAACATATCAAATCCAGGCAGACTCCTGCTCCTTGGCCTGCCAATCTGAACGACAACCTCCCCACTACACACACACACACACACTGCTCCGAGCATCTTCAGCGATGCCGACAGGGTCCCAGCCATCTGCCAGCCCCTCTCCCAGCCTGCCCCTGTGTGCCCAGCCCTGAGCCCTGACCCCTAACCACAAACTGACCCCGTGGCTCTCGGAACACCCCTCCCCCCAGTGCAGCTGTCCTCCACACAGCCAGGTGGTGCCCTGACCCACCGCCGGACAGGCAGCGCTGCTAACAGGTAATACAATGTAGATTAGATTACTATAAACATTCCCTCACCGAGACTACATCTGGAATGGCTCTCTACTCTGTTTAGTCCACTACTGTTAGTAACATTACCTCACCTAGACTACATCTGGAATGGCTCTCTACTCTGTTTAGTCCACTACTGTTAGTAACATTACCTCACCTAGACTACATCTGGAATGGCTCTCTACTCTGTTTAGTCCACTACTGTTAGTAACATTACCTCACCTAGACTACATCTGGAATGGCTCTGTTTAGTCCACTACTGTTAGTAACATTACCTCACCTAGACTACATCTGGAATGGCTCTCTACTCTGTTTAGTCCACTACTGTTAGTAACATTACCTCACCTAGACTACATCTGGAATGGCTCTGTTTAGTCCACTACTGTTAGTAACATTACCTCACCTAGACTACATCTGGAATGGCTCTGTTTAGTCCACTACTGTTAGTAACATTACCTCACCTAGACTACATCTGGAATGGCTCTGTTTAGTCCACTACTGTTAGTAACATTACCTCACCTAGACTACATCTGGAATGGCTCTCTACTCTGTTTAGTCCACTACTGTTATCAACATTACCTCACCTAGACTACATCTGGAATGGCTCTCTACTCTGTTTAGTCCACTACTGTTAGTAACATTACCTCACCTAGACTACATCTGGAATGGCTCTGTTTAGTCCACTACTGTTAGTAACATTACCTCACCTAGACTACATCTGGAATGGCTCTGTTTAGTCCACTACTGTTAGTAACATTACCTCACCTAGACTACATCTGGAATGGCTCTGTTTAGTCCACTACTGTTAGTAACATTACCTCACCTAGACTACATCTGGAATGGCTCTCTACTCTGTTTAGTCCACTACTGTTAGTAACATTACCTCACCTAGACTACATCTGGAATGGCTCTGTTTAGTCCACTACTGTTAGTAACATTACCTCACCTAGACTACATCTGGAATGGCTCTCTACTCTGTTTAGTCCACTACTGTTATCAACATTACCTCACCTAGACTACATCTGGAATGGCTCTGTTTAGTCCACTACTGTTAGTAACATTACCTCACCTAGACTACATCTGGAATGGCTCTCTACTCTGTTTAGTCCACTACTGTTAGTAACATTACCTCACCTAGACTACATCTGGAATGGCTCTGTTTAGTCCACTACTGTTAGTAACATTACCTCACCTAGACTACATCTGGAATGGCTCTCTACTCTGTTTAGTCCACTACTGTTAGTAACATTACCTCACCTAGACTACATCTGGAATGGCTCTGTTTAGTCCACTACTGTTAGTAACATTACCTCACCTAGACTACATCTGGAATGGCTCTCTACTCTGTTTAGTCCACTACTGTTAGTAACATTACCTCACCTAGACTACATCTGGAATGGCTCTGTTTAGTCCACTACTGTTAGTAACATTACCTCACCTAGACTACATCTGGAATGGCTCTCTACTCTGTTTAGTCCACTACTGTTATCAACATTACCTCACCTAGACTACATCTGGAATGGCTCTCTACTCTGTTTAGTCCACTACTGTTAGTAACATTACCTCACCTAGACTACATCTGGAATGGCTCTCTACTCTGTTTAGTCCACTACTGTTAGTAACATTACCTCACCTAGACTACATCTGGAATGGCTCTGTTTAGTCCACTACTGTTAGTAACATTACCTCACCTAGACTACATCTGGAATGGCTCTGTTTAGTCCACTACTGTTAGTAACATTACCTCACCTAGACTACATCTGGAATGGCTCTCTACTCTGTTTAGTCCACTACTGTTAGTAACATTACCTCACCTAGACTACATCTGGAATGGCTCTGTTTAGTCCACTACTGTTAGTAACATTACCTCACCTAGACTACATCTGGAATGGCTCTCTACTCTGTTTAGTCCACTACTGTTATCAACATTACCTCACCTAGACTACATCTGGAATGGCTCTGTTTAGTCCACTACTGTTAGTAACATTACCTCACCTAGACTACATCTGGAATGGCTCTCTACTCTGTTTAGTCCACTACTGTTAGTAACATTACCTCACCTAGACTACATCTGGAATGGCTCTGTTTAGTCCACTACTGTTATCAACATTACCTCACCTAGACTACATCTGGAATGGCTCTCTACTCTGTTTAGTCCACTACTGTTAGTAACATTACCTCACCTAGACTACATCTGGAATGGCTCTGTTTAGTCCACTACTGTTAGTAACATTACCTCACCTAGACTACATCTGGAATGGCTCTCTACTCTGTTTAGTCCACTACTGTTAGTAACATTACCTCACCTAGACTACATCTGGAATGGCTCTGTTTAGTCCACTACTGTTAGTAACATTACCTCACCTAGACTACATCTGGAATGGCTCTCTACTCTGTTTAGTCCACTACTGTTATCAACATTACCTCACCTAGACTACATCTGGAATGGCTCTCTACTCTGTTTAGTCCACTACTGTTAGTAACATTACCTCACCTAGACTACATCTGGAATGGCTCTCTACTCTGTTTAGTCCACTACTGTTAGTAACATTACCTCACCTAGACTACATCTGGAATGGCTCTGTTTAGTCCACTACTGTTAGTAACATTACCTCACCTAGACTACATCTGGAATGGCTCTGTTTAGTCCACTACTGTTAGTAACATTACCTCACCTAGACTACATCTGGAATGGCTCTCTACTCTGTTTAGTCCACTACTGTTATCAACATTACCTCACCTAGACTACATCTGGAATGGCTCTCTACTCTGTTTAGTCCACTACTGTTAGTAACATTACCTCACCTAGACTACATCTGGAATGGCTCTGTTTAGTCCACTACTGTTAGTAACATTACCTCACCTAGACTACATCTGGAATGGCTCTCTACTCTGTTTAGTCCACTACTGTTATCAACATTACCTCACCTAGACTACATCTGGAATGGCTCTGTTTAGTCCACTACTGTTATCAACATTACCTCACCTAGACTACATCTGGAATGGCTCTCTACTCTGTTTAGTCCACTACTGTTAGTAACATTACCTCACCTAGACTACATCTGGAATGGCTCTGTTTAGTCCACTACTGTTATCAACATTACCTCACCTAGACTACATCTGGAATGGCTCTGTTTAGTCCACTACTGTTAGTAACATTACCTCACCTAGACTACATCTGGAATGGCTCTGTTTAGTCCACTACTGTTAGTAACATTACCTCACCTAGACTACATCTGGAATGGCTCTGTTTAGTCCACTACTGTTAGTAACATTACCTCACCTAGACTACATCTGGAATGGCTCTCTACTCTGTTTAGTCCACTACTGTTAGTAACATTACCTCACCTAGACTACATCTGGAATGGCTCTGTTTAGTCCACTACTGTTATCAACATTACCTCACCTAGACTACATCTGGAATGGCTCTCTACTCTGTTTAGTCCACTACTGTTAGTAACATTACCTCACCTAGACTACATCTGGAATGGCTCTGTTTAGTCCACTACTGTTAGTAACATTACCTCACCTAGACTACATCTGGAATGGCTCTCTACTCTGTTTAGTCCACTACTGTTATCAACATTACCTCACCTAGACTACATCTGGAATGGCTCTGTTTAGTCCACTACTGTTAGTAACATTACCTCACCTAGACTACATCTGGAATGGCTCTCTACTCTGTTTAGTCCACTACTGTTATCAACATTACCTCACCTAGACTACATCTGGAATGGCTCTCTACTCTGTTTAGTCCACTACTGTTAGTAACATTACCTCACCTAGACTACATCTGGAATGGCTCTGTTTAGTCCACTACTGTTAGTAACATTACCTCACCTAGACTACATCTGGAATGGCTCTGTTTAGTCCACTACTGTTAGTAACATTACCTCACCTAGACTACATCTGGAATGGCTCTGTTTAGTCCACTACTGTTAGTAACATTACCTCACCTAGACTACATCTGGAATGGCTCTGTTTAGTCCACTACTGTTAGTAACATTACCTCACCTAGACTACATCTGGAATGGCTCTGTTTAGTCCACTACTGTTAGTAACATTACCTCACCTAGACTACATCTGGAATGGCTCTGTTTAGTCCACTACTGTTAGTAACATTACCTCACCTAGACTACATCTGGAATGGCTCTCTACTCTGTTTAGTCCACTACTGTTAGTAACATTACCTCACCTAGACTACATCTGGAATGGCTCTGTTTAGTCCACTACTGTTAGTAACATTACCTCACCTAGACTACATCTGGAATGGCTCTCTACTCTGTTTAGTCCACTACTGTTAGTAACATTACCTCACCTAGACTACATCTGGAATGGCTCTGTTTAGTCCACTACTGTTAGTAACATTACCTCACCTAGACTACATCTGGAATGGCTCTACTCTGTTTAGTCCACTACTGTTAGTAACATTACCTCACCTAGACTACATCTGGAATGGCTCTGTTTAGTCCACTACTGTTATCAACATTACCTCACCTAGACTACATCTGGAATGGCTCTCTACTCTGTTTAGTCCACTACTGTTATCAACATTACCTCACCTAGACTACATCTGGAATGGCTCTCTACTCTGTTTAGTCCACTACTGTTAGTAACATTACCTCACCTAGACTACATCTGGAATGGCTCTGTTTAGTCCACTACTGTTAGTAACATTACCTCACCTAGACTACATCTGGAATGGCTCTGTTTAGTCCACTACTGTTAGTAACATTACCTCACCTAGACTACATCTGGAATGGCTCTCTACTCTGTTTAGTCCACTACTGTTAGTAACATTACCTCACCTAGACTACATCTGGAATAGCTCTGTTTAGTCCACTACTGTTAGTAACATTACCTCACCTAGACTACATCTGGAATGGCTCTCTACTCTGTTTAGTCCACTACTGTTAGTAACATTACCTCACCTAGACTACATCTGGAATGGCTCTGTTTAGTCCACTACTGTTAGTAACATTACCTCACCTAGACTACATCTGGAATGGCTCTCTACTCTGTTTAGTCCACTACTGTTAGTAACATTACCTCACCTAGACTACATCTGGAATGGCTCTGTTTAGTCCACTACTGTTAGTAACATTACCTCACCTAGACTACATCTGGAATGGCTCTCTACTCTGTTTAGTCCACTACTGTTATCAACATTACCTCACCTAGACTACATCTGGAATGGCTCTGTTTAGTCCACTACTGTTAGTAACATTACCTCACCTAGACTACATCTGGAATGGCTCTGTTTAGTCCACTACTGTTAGTAACATTACCTCACCTAGACTACATCTGGAATGGCTCTCTACTCTGTTTAGTCCACTACTGTTATCAACATTACCTCACCTAGACTACATCTGGAATGGCTCTGTTTAGTCCACTACTGTTAGTAACATTACCTCACCTAGACTACATCTGGAATGGCTCTCTACTCTGTTTAGTCCACTACTGTTAGTAACATTACCTCACCTAGACTACATCTGGAATGGCTCTGTTTAGTCCACTACTGTTAGTAACATTACCTCACCTAGACTACATCTGGAATGGCTCTCTACTCTGTTTAGTCCACTACTGTTAGTAACATTACCTCACCTAGACTACATCTGGAATGGCTCTGTTTAGTCCACTACTGTTAGTAACATTACCTCACCTAGACTACATCTGGAATGGCTCTCTACTCTGTTTAGTCCACTACTGTTATCAACATTACCTCACCTAGACTACATCTTGAATGGCTCTGTTTAGTCCACTACTGTTAGTAACATTACCTCACCTAGACTACATCTGGAATGGCTCTCTGTTTAGTCCACTACTGTTAGTAACATTACCTCACCTAGACTACATCTGGAATGGCTCTCTACTCTGTTTAGTCCACTACTGTTATCAACATTACCTCACCTAGACTACATCTGGAATGGCTCTGTTTAGTCCACTACTGTTAGTAACATTACCTCACCTAGACTACATCTGGAATGGCTCTCTACTCTGTTTAGTCCACTACTGTTAGTAACATTACCTCACCTAGACTACATCTGGAATGGCTCTGTTTAGTCCACTACTGTTAGTAACATTACCTCACCTAGACTACATCTGGAATGGCTCTCTACTCTGTTTAGTCCACTACTGTTAGTAACATTACCTCACCTAGACTACATCTGGAATGGCTCTGTTTAGTCCACTACTGTTAGTAACATTACCTCACCTAGACTACATCTGGAATGGCTCTCTACTCTGTTTAGTCCACTACTGTTAGTAACATTACCTCACCTAGACTACATCTGGAATGGCTCTGTTTAGTCCACTACTGTTAGTAACATTACCTCACCTAGACTACATCTGGAATGGCTCTCTACTCTGTTTAGTCCACTACTGTTAGTAACATTACCTCACCTAGACTACATCTGGAATGGCTCTCTACTCTGTTTAGTCCACTACTGTTAGTAACATTACCTCACCTAGACTACATCTGGAATGGCTCTGTTTAGTCCACTACTGTTAGTAACATTACCTCACCTAGACTACATCTGGAATGGCTCTCTACTCTGTTTAGTCCACTACTGTTAGTAACATTACCTCACCTAGACTACATCTGGAATGGCTCTGTTTAGTCCACTACTGTTAGTAACATTACCTCACCTAGACTACATCTGGAATGGCTCTCTACTCTGTTTAGTCCACTACTGTTAGTAACATTACCTCACCTAGACTACATCTGGAATGGCTCTGTTTAGTCCACTACTGTTAGTAACATTACCTCACCTAGACTACATCTGGAATGGCTCTCTACTCTGTTTAGTCCACTACTGTTATCAACATTACCTCACCTAGACTACATCTGGAATGGCTCTCTACTCTGTTTAGTCCACTACTGTTAGTAACATTACCTCACCTAGACTACATCTGGAATGGCTCTCTACTCTGTTTAGTCCACTACTGTTAGTAACATTACCTCACCTAGACTACATCTGGAATGGCTCTGTTTAGTCCACTACTGTTAGTAACATTACCTCACCTAGACTACATCTGGAATGGCTCTGTTTAGTCCACTACTGTTAGTAACATTACCTCACCTAGACTACATCTGGAATGGCTCTCTACTCTGTTTAGTCCACTACTGTTAGTAACATTACCTCACCTAGACTACATCTGGAATGGCTCTGTTTAGTCCACTACTGTTAGTAACATTACCTCACCTAGACTACATCTGGAATGGCTCTCTACTCTGTTTAGTCCACTACTGTTATCAACATTACCTCACCTAGACTACATCTGGAATGGCTCTGTTTAGTCCACTACTGTTAGTAACATTACCTCACCTAGACTACATCTGGAATGGCTCTCTACTCTGTTTAGTCCACTACTGTTAGTAACATTACCTCACCTAGACTACATCTGGAATGGCTCTGTTTAGTCCACTACTGTTATCAACATTACCTCACCTAGACTACATCTGGAATGGCTCTCTACTCTGTTTAGTCCACTACTGTTAGTAACATTACCTCACCTAGACTACATCTGGAATGGCTCTGTTTAGTCCACTACTGTTAGTAACATTACCTCACCTAGACTACATCTGGAATGGCTCTCTACTCTGTTTAGTCCACTACTGTTAGTAACATTACCTCACCTAGACTACATCTGGAATGGCTCTGTTTAGTCCACTACTGTTAGTAACATTACCTCACCTAGACTACATCTGGAATGGCTCTCTACTCTGTTTAGTCCACTACTGTTATCAACATTACCTCACCTAGACTACATCTGGAATGGCTCTCTACTCTGTTTAGTCCACTACTGTTAGTAACATTACCTCACCTAGACTACATCTGGAATGGCTCTCTACTCTGTTTAGTCCACTACTGTTAGTAACATTACCTCACCTAGACTACATCTGGAATGGCTCTGTTTAGTCCACTACTGTTAGTAACATTACCTCACCTAGACTACATCTGGAATGGCTCTGTTTAGTCCACTACTGTTAGTAACATTACCTCACCTAGACTACATCTGGAATGGCTCTCTACTCTGTTTAGTCCACTACTGTTATCAACATTACCTCACCTAGACTACATCTGGAATGGCTCTCTACTCTGTTTAGTCCACTACTGTTAGTAACATTACCTCACCTAGACTACATCTGGAATGGCTCTGTTTAGTCCACTACTGTTAGTAACATTACCTCACCTAGACTACATCTGGAATGGCTCTCTACTCTGTTTAGTCCACTACTGTTATCAACATTACCTCACCTAGACTACATCTGGAATGGCTCTGTTTAGTCCACTACTGTTATCAACATTACCTCACCTAGACTACATCTGGAATGGCTCTCTACTCTGTTTAGTCCACTACTGTTAGTAACATTACCTCACCTAGACTACATCTGGAATGGCTCTGTTTAGTCCACTACTGTTATCAACATTACCTCACCTAGACTACATCTGGAATGGCTCTGTTTAGTCCACTACTGTTAGTAACATTACCTCACCTAGACTACATCTGGAATGGCTCTGTTTAGTCCACTACTGTTAGTAACATTACCTCACCTAGACTACATCTGGAATGGCTCTGTTTAGTCCACTACTGTTAGTAACATTACCTCACCTAGACTACATCTGGAATGGCTCTCTACTCTGTTTAGTCCACTACTGTTAGTAACATTACCTCACCTAGACTACATCTGGAATGGCTCTGTTTAGTCCACTACTGTTATCAACATTACCTCACCTAGACTACATCTGGAATGGCTCTCTACTCTGTTTAGTCCACTACTGTTAGTAACATTACCTCACCTAGACTACATCTGGAATGGCTCTGTTTAGTCCACTACTGTTAGTAACATTACCTCACCTAGACTACATCTGGAATGGCTCTCTACTCTGTTTAGTCCACTACTGTTATCAACATTACCTCACCTAGACTACATCTGGAATGGCTCTGTTTAGTCCACTACTGTTAGTAACATTACCTCACCTAGACTACATCTGGAATGGCTCTCTACTCTGTTTAGTCCACTACTGTTATCAACATTACCTCACCTAGACTACATCTGGAATGGCTCTCTACTCTGTTTAGTCCACTACTGTTAGTAACATTACCTCACCTAGACTACATCTGGAATGGCTCTGTTTAGTCCACTACTGTTAGTAACATTACCTCACCTAGACTACATCTGGAATGGCTCTGTTTAGTCCACTACTGTTAGTAACATTACCTCACCTAGACTACATCTGGAATGGCTCTGTTTAGTCCACTACTGTTAGTAACATTACCTCACCTAGACTACATCTGGAATGGCTCTGTTTAGTCCACTACTGTTAGTAACATTACCTCACCTAGACTACATCTGGAATGGCTCTGTTTAGTCCACTACTGTTAGTAACATTACCTCACCTAGACTACATCTGGAATGGCTCTGTTTAGTCCACTACTGTTAGTAACATTACCTCACCTAGACTACATCTGGAATGGCTCTCTACTCTGTTTAGTCCACTACTGTTAGTAACATTACCTCACCTAGACTACATCTGGAATGGCTCTGTTTAGTCCACTACTGTTAGTAACATTACCTCACCTAGACTACATCTGGAATGGCTCTCTACTCTGTTTAGTCCACTACTGTTAGTAACATTACCTCACCTAGACTACATCTGGAATGGCTCTGTTTAGTCCACTACTGTTAGTAACATTACCTCACCTAGACTACATCTGGAATGGCTCTCTACTCTGTTTAGTCCACTACTGTTAGTAACATTACCTCACCTAGACTACATCTGGAATGGCTCTGTTTAGTCCACTACTGTTATCAACATTACCTCACCTAGACTACATCTGGAATGGCTCTGTTTAGTCCACTACTGTTGTTTACCTCCTAGACTACATCTGGAATGGCTCTCTACTCTGTTTAGTCCACTACTGTTCAACATTACCTCACCTAGACTACATCTGGAATGGCTCTGTTTAGTCCACTACTGTTAGTAACATTACCTCACCTAGACTACATCTGGAATCTGTTTAGTCCAACTGGTAACATTACCTCACCTAGACTACATCTGGAATGGCTCTGTTTAGTCCACTACTGTTAGTAACATTACCTCACCTAGACTACATCTGGAATGGCTCTCTACTCTGTTTAGTCCACTACTGTTAGTAACATTACCTCACCTAGACTACATCTGGAATAGCTCTGTTTAGTCCACTACTGTTAGTAACATTACCTCACCTAGACTACATCTGGAATGGCTCTCTACTCTGTTTAGTCCACTACTGTTAGTAACATTACCTCACCTAGACTACATCTGGAATGGCTCTGTTTAGTCCACTACTGTTAGTAACATTACCTCACCTAGACTACATCTGGAATGGCTCTCTACTCTGTTTAGTCCACTACTGTTAGTAACATTACCTCACCTAGACTACATCTGGAATGGCTCTGTTTAGTCCACTACTGTTAGTAACATTACCTCACCTAGACTACATCTGGAATGGCTCTCTACTCTGTTTAGTCCACTACTGTTATCAACATTACCTCACCTAGACTACATCTGGAATGGCTCTGTTTAGTCCACTACTGTTAGTAACATTACCTCACCTAGACTACATCTGGAATGGCTCTGTTTAGTCCACTACTGTTAGTAACATTACCTCACCTAGACTACATCTGGAATGGCTCTCTACTCTGTTTAGTCCACTACTGTTATCAACATTACCTCACCTAGACTACATCTGGAATGGCTCTGTTTAGTCCACTACTGTTAGTAACATTACCTCACCTAGACTACATCTGGAATGGCTCTCTACTCTGTTTAGTCCACTACTGTTAGTAACATTACCTCACCTAGACTACATCTGGAATGGCTCTGTTTAGTCCACTACTGTTAGTAACATTACCTCACCTAGACTACATCTGGAATGGCTCTCTACTCTGTTTAGTCCACTACTGTTAGTAACATTACCTCACCTAGACTACATCTGGAATGGCTCTGTTTAGTCCACTACTGTTAGTAACATTACCTCACCTAGACTACATCTGGAATGGCTCTCTACTCTGTTTAGTCCACTACTGTTATCAACATTACCTCACCTAGACTACATCTGGAATGGCTCTGTGTAGTCCACTACTGTTAGTAACATTACCTCACCTAGACTACATCTGGAATGGCTCTGTTTAGTCCACTACTGTTAGTAACATTACCTCACCTAGACTACATCTGGAATGGCTCTCTACTCTGTTTAGTCCACTACTGTTATCAACATTACCTCACCTAGACTACATCTGGAATGGCTCTGTTTAGTCCACTACTGTTAGTAACATTACCTCACCTAGACTACATCTGGAATGGCTCTCTACTCTGTTTAGTCCACTACTGTTAGTAACATTACCTCACCTAGACTACATCTGGAATGGCTCTGTTTAGTCCACTACTGTTAGTAACATTACCTCACCTAGACTACATCTGGAATGGCTCTCTACTCTGTTTAGTCCACTACTGTTAGTAACATTACCTCACCTAGACTACATCTGGAATGGCTCTGTTTAGTCCACTACTGTTAGTAACATTACCTCACCTAGACTACATCTGGAATGGCTCTCTACTCTGTTTAGTCCACTACTGTTAGTAACATTACCTCACCTAGACTACATCTGGAATGGCTCTGTTTAGTCCACTACTGTTAGTAACATTACCTCACCTAGACTACATCTGGAATGGCTCTCTACTCTGTTTAGTCCACTACTGTTAGTAACATTACCTCACCTAGACTACATCTGGAATGGCTCTGTTTAGTCCACTACTGTTAGTAACATTACCTCACCTAGACTACATCTGGAATGGCTCTCTACTCTGTTTAGTCCACTACTGTTATCAACATTACCTCACCTAGACTACATCTGGAATGGCTCTGTTTAGTCCACTACTGTTAGTAACATTACCTCACCTAGACTACATCTGGAATGGCTCTGTTTAGTCCACTACTGTTAGTAACATTACCTCACCTAGACTACATCTGGAATGGCTCTCTACTCTGTTTAGTCCACTACTGTGATCAACATTACCTCACCTAGACTACATCTGGAATGGCTCTGTTTAGTCCACTACTGTTAGTAACATTACCTCACCTAGACTACATCTGGAATGGCTCTCTACTCTGTTTAGTCCACTACTGTTAGTAACATTACCTCACCTAGACTACATCTGGAATGGCTCTGTTTAGTCCACTACTGTTAGTAACATTACCTCACCTAGACTACATCTGGAATGGCTCTGTTTAGTCCACTACTGTTAGTAACATTACCTCACCTAGACTACATCTGGAATGGCTCTGTTTAGTCCACTACTGTTATCAACATTACCTCACCTAGACTACATCTGGAATGGCTCTCTACTCTGTTTAGTCCACTACTGTTAGTAACATTACCTCACCTAGACTACATCTGGAATGGCTCTGTTTAGTCCACTACTGTTAGTAACATTACCTCACCTAGACTACATCTGGAATGGCTCTGTTTAGTCCACTACTGTTAGTAACATTACCTCACCTAGACTACATCTGGAATGGCTTTCTACTCTGTTTAGTCCACTACTGTTAGTAACATTACCTCACCTAGACTACATCTGGAATGGCTCTGTTTAGTCCACTACTGTTAGTAACATTACCTCACCTAGACTACATCTGGAATGGCTCTGTTTAGTCCACTACTGTTAGTAACATTACCTCACCTAGACTACATCTGGAATGGCTCTGTTTAGTCCACTACTGTTAGTAACATTACCTCACCTAGACTACATCTGGAATGGCTCTGTTTAGTCCACTACTGTTAGTAACATTACCTCACCTAGACTACATCTGGAATGGCTCTGTTTAGTCCACTACTGTTAGTAACATTACCTCACCTAGACTACATCTGGAATGGCTCTGTTTAGTCCACTACTGTTAGTAACATTACCTCACCTAGACTACATCTGGAATGGCTCTCTACTCTGTTTAGTCCACTACTGTTAGTAACATTACCTCACCTAGACTACATCTGGAATGGCTCTGTTTAGTCCACTACTGTTAGTAACATTACCTCACCTAGACTACATCTGGAATGGCTCTCTACTCTGTTTAGTCCACTACTTTTAGTAACATTACCTCACCTAGACTACATCTGGAATGGCTCTGTTTAGTCCACTACTGTTAGTAACATTACCTCACCTAGACTACATCTGGAATGGCTCTCTACTCTGTTTAGTCCACTACTGTTAGTAACATTACCTCACCTAGACTACATCTGGAATGGCTCTGTTTAGTCCACTACTGTTATCAACATTACCTCACCTAGACTACATCTGGAATGGCTCTCTACTCTGTTTAGTCCACTACTGTTATCAACATTACCTCACCTAGACTACATCTGGAATGGCTCTCTACTCTGTTTAGTCCACTACTGTTAGTAACATTACCTCACCTAGACTACATCTGGAATGGCTCTGTGTAGTCCACTACTGTTAGTAACATTACCTCACCTAGACTACATCTGGAATGGCTCTGTTTAGTCCACTACTGTTATCAACATTACCTCACCTAGACTACATCTGGAATGGCTCTGTGTAGTCCACTACTGTTAGTAACATTACCTCACCTAGACTACATCTGGAATGGCTCTGTTTAGTCCACTACTGTTAGTAACATTACCTCACCTAGACTACATCTGGAATGGCTCTCTACTCTGTTTAGTCCACTACTGTTAGTAACATTACCTCACCTAGACTACATCTGGAATAGCTCTGTTTAGTCCACTACTGTTAGTAACATTACCTCACCTAGACTACATCTGGAATGGCTCTCTACTCTGTTTAGTCCACTACTGTTAGTAACATTACCTCACCTAGACTACATCTGGAATGGCTCTGTTTAGTCCACTACTGTTAGTAACATTACCTCACCTAGACTACATCTGGAATGGCTCTCTACTCTGTTTAGTCCACTACTGTTAGTAACATTACCTCACCTAGACTACATCTGGAATGGCTCTGTTTAGTCCACTACTGTTAGTAACATTACCTCACCTAGACTACATCTGGAATGGCTCTCTACTCTGTTTAGTCCACTACTGTTAGTAACATTACCTCACCTAGACTACATCTGGAATGGCTCTGTTTAGTCCACTACTGTTAGTAACATTACCTCACCTAGACTACATCTGGAATGGCTCTGTTTAGTCCACTACTGTTAGTAACATTACCTCACCTAGACTACATCTGGAATGGCTCTCTACTCTGTTTAGTCCACTACTGTTATCAACATTACCTCACCTAGACTACATCTGGAATGGCTCTGTTTAGTCCACTACTGTTAGTAACATTACCTCACCTAGACTACATCTGGAATGGCTCTGTTTAGTCCACTACTGTTATCAACATTACCTCACCTAGACTACATCTGGAATGGCTCTGTTTAGTCCACTACTGTTAGTAACATTACCTCACCTAGACTACATCTGGAATGGCTCTCTACTCTGTTTAGTCCACTACTGTTAGTAACATTACCTCACCTAGACTACATCTGGAATGGCTCTGTTTAGTCCACTACTGTTAGTAACATTACCTCACCTAGACTACATCTGGAATGGCTCTCTACTCTGTTTAGTCCACTACTGTTATCAACATTACCTCACCTAGACTACATCTGGAATGGCTCTGTTTAGTCCACTACTGTTAGTAACATTACCTCACCTAGACTACATCTGGAATGGCTCTCTACTCTGTTTAGTCCACTACTGTTATCAACATTACCTCACCTAGACTACATCTGGAATGGCTCTGTTTAGTCCACTACTGTTAGTAACATTACCTCACCTAGACTACATCTGGAATGGCTCTCTACTCTGTTTAGTCCACTACTGTTAGTAACATTACCTCACCTAGACTACATCTGGAATGGCTCTGTTTAGTCCACTACTGTTAGTAACATTACCTCACCTAGACTACATCTGGAATGGCTCTCTACTCTGTTTAGTCCACTACTGTTATCAACATTACCTCACCTAGACTACATCTGGAATGGCTCTGTGTAGTCCACTACTGTTAGTAACATTACCTCACCTAGACTACATCTGGAATGGCTCTGTTTAGTCCACTACTGTTATCAACATTACCTCACCTAGACTACATCTGGAATGGCTCTGTGTAGTCCACTACTGTTAGTAACATTACCTCACCTAGACTACATCTGGAATGGCTCTGTTTAGTCCACTACTGTTAGTAACATTACCTCACCTAGACTACATCTGGAATGGCTCTCTACTCTGTTTAGTCCACTACTGTTAGTAACATTACCTCACCTAGACTACATCTGGAATGGCTCTGTTTAGTCCACTACTGTTAGTAACATTACCTCACCTAGACTACATCTGGAATGGCTCTCTACTCTGTTTAGTCCACTACTGTTAGTAACATTACCTCACCTAGACTACATCTGGAATGGCTCTGTTTAGTCCACTACTGTTAGTAACATTACCTCACCTAGACTACATCTGGAATGGCTCTCTACTCTGTTTAGTCCACTACTGTTAGTAACATTACCTCACCTAGACTACATCTGGAATGGCTCTGTTTAGTCCACTACTGTTAGTAACATTACCTCACCTAGACTACATCTGGAATGGCTCTCTACTCTGTTTAGTCCACTACTGTTAGTAACATTACCTCACCTAGACTACATCTGGAATGGCTCTGTTTAGTCCACTACTGTTAGTAACATTACCTCACCTAGACTACATCTGGAATGGCTCTCTACTCTGTTTAGTCCACTACTGTTATCAACATTACCTCACCTAGACTACATCTGGAATGGCTCTGTTTAGTCCACTACTGTTAGTAACATTACCTCACCTAGACTACATCTGGAATGGCTCTGTTTAGTCCACTACTGTTAGTAACATTACCTCACCTAGACTACATCTGGAATGGCTCTCTACTCTGTTTAGTCCACTACTGTGATCAACATTACCTCACCTAGACTACATCTGGAATGGCTCTGTTTAGTCCACTACTGTTAGTAACATTACCTCACCTAGACTACATCTGGAATGGCTCTCTACTCTGTTTAGTCCACTACTGTTAGTAACATTACCTCACCTAGACTACATCTGGAATGGCTCTGTTTAGTCCACTACTGTTAGTAACATTACCTCACCTAGACTACATCTGGAATGGCTCTGTTTAGTCCACTACTGTTAGTAACATTACCTCACCTAGACTACATCTGGAATGGCTCTGTTTAGTCCACTACTGTTATCAACATTACCTCACCTAGACTACATCTGGAATGGCTCTCTACTCTGTTTAGTCCACTACTGTTAGTAACATTACCTCACCTAGACTACATCTGGAATGGCTCTGTTTAGTCCACTACTGTTAGTAACATTACCTCACCTAGACTACATCTGGAATGGCTCTGTTTAGTCCACTACTGTTAGTAACATTACCTCACCTAGACTACATCTGGAATGGCTTTCTACTCTGTTTAGTCCACTACTGTTAGTAACATTACCTCACCTAGACTACATCTGGAATGGCTCTGTTTAGTCCACTACTGTTAGTAACATTACCTCACCTAGACTACATCTGGAATGGCTCTCTACTCTGTTTAGTCCACTACTGTTAGTAACATTACCTCACCTAGACTACATCTGGAATGGCTCTGTTTAGTCCACTACTGTTAGTAACATTACCTCACCTAGACTACATCTGGAATGGCTCTGTTTAGTCCACTACTGTTAGTAACATTACCTCACCTAGACTACATCTGGAATGGCTTTCTACTCTGTTTAGTCCACTACTGTTAGTAACATTACCTCACCTAGACTACATCTGGAATGGCTCTCTACTCTGTTTAGTCCACTACTGTTAGTAACATTACCTCACCTAGACTACATCTGGAATGGCTCTGTTTAGTCCACTACTGTTAGTAACATTACCTCACCTAGACTACATCTCAAATATACTGTCAACACTAAGGTCCTCTATCAGTAGGTTAGTACTGTCAACGCTAAGGTCCTCTATCAGTCGGTTAGTACTGTCAACACTAAGGTCCTCTATCAGTAGTTAGTACTGTCAACACTAAGGTTCTCTATCAGTAGGTTAGTACTGTCAACACTAAGGTCCTCTATCAGTAGGTTAGTACTGTCAACACTAAGGTCCTCTATCAGTAGGTTAGTACTGTCAACACTAAGGTCCTCTATCAGTAGGTTAGTACTGTCAACACTAAGGTCCTCTATCAGTAGGTTAGTACTGTCAACACTAAGGTCCACTATCAGTAGGTTAGTACTGTCCACACTAAGGTCCTCTGTCAGTAGGTTAGTACTGTCAACACTAAGGTCCACTGTCAGTAGGTTAGTACTGTCAACACTAAGGTCCTCTATCAGTAGGTTAGTACTGTCAACACTAAGGTCCTCTATCAGTAGGTTAGTACTGTCAACACTAAGGTCCTCTATCAGTAGGTTAGTACTGTCAACACTAAGGTCCACTGTCAGTAGGTTAGTACTGTCAACACTAAGGTCCTCTATCAGTAGGTTAGTACTGTCAACACTAAGGTCCTCTCAGTAGGTTAGTACTGTCAACACTAAGGTCCTCTGTCAGTAGGTTAGTACTGTCAACACTAAGGTCCTCTGTCAGTAGGTTAGTACTGTCAACACTAAGGTCCTCTCAGTAGGTTAGTACTGTCAACACTAAGGTCCTCTATCAGTAGGTTAGTACTGTCAACACTAAGGTCCTCTGTCAGTAGGTTAGTACTGTCAACACTAAGGTCCACTGTCAGTAGGTTAGTACTGTCAACACTAAGGTCCACTGTCAGTAGGTTAGTACTGTCAACACTAAGGTCCTCTGTCAGTAGGTTAGTACTGTCAGTAGGTTAGTACTGTCAACACTAAGGTCCTCTCAGTAGGTTAGTACTGTCAACACTAAGGTCCTCTGTCTCAGTATGGTTAGTACTGTCAACACTAAGGTCCTCTGTCTCAGTATGGTTAGTACTGTCAACACTAAGGTCCTCTGTCAGTAGGTTAGTAATGTCAACACTAAGGTCCTCTGTCAGTAGGTTAGTACTGTCAACACTAAGGTCCTCTGTCAGTAGGTTAGTACTGTCAACACTAAGGTCCTCTGTCAGTAGGTTAGTACTGTCAACACTAAGGTCCTCTGTCTCAGTATGGTTAGTACTGTCAACACTAAGGTCCTCTCAGTAGGTTAGTACTGTCAACACTAAGGTCCTCTCAGTAGGTTAGTACTGTCAACACTAAGGTCCTCTGTCTCAGTATGGTTAGTACTGTCAACACTAAGGCCCTCTCAGTAGGTTAGTACTGTCAACACTAAGGCCCTCTCAGTAGGTTAGTACTGTCAACACTAAGGTCCTCTCAGTAGGTTAGTACTGTCAACACTAAGGTCCTCTGTCTCAGTATGATGGTCTGTTTGAAACATGTTGGTATTACAGACTCGGTCAGCGAGAGGTTGAACATGTCAGTGAAGACACTTGCCAGTTTCTCAGCGTATGCTCTGAGGACACTTCCCGAGGACACGTCCTGGTAATCCGTCTGGCCCTGGGCTGGGCTAGAGACACTGGGACTGGCCTGGGTAATCCGTCTGGCCCTGGGCTGGGCTAGAGACACTGGGACTGGCCTGGGTAATCCGTCTGGCCCTGCGGCCTTGGGAATGTTGCCCTGTTTAAAGGTGTTGCTCACGTCGGCTACAGAGAGCGTGATCACACAGTCATCCGGAACAGCTGGTGCTCTCATGCATGCTTCATTGTCGCTTGCCTCGAGGCGAACATAAAAGGCATTTAGCTCGTCTGGTAGCCCCTCGTCACTGGGCAGTTCGCGGCTGGGTTTCCCTTCGTAGTCCGTAATAGTTTGAAAGCCCCTTGCCACATCCGATGAGCTTCAGAGCCGATTTCTTATAAACGTCCGGATTAGTGTCCCGCTCCTTGAAAGCGGCAGCTCTAACCTTTAGCCTTTGGCTTTTGGCTTTCTGGCTTTTAGCCTTTAGCTTTCTAGCCTTTGGCTTTCTAGCCTTTAGCCTTTAGCTAGAGCTGACAGTCTGTAGTATTTGTCTCTTCTTGTAAACCTGCTTTATTTCTTCGTCTGCTTGTCTTCCTGACGCTGTTTTACCATTTTTAATGGTGTTTTTCTTCTATCCCTTGTCTCTCTCGCTATCCTCCTCTCTCGCTATCCTCCTCTCTCGCTATCCTCCTCTCTCGCTATCCTCCTCTCTCGCTATCCTCCTCTCTCGCTATCCTCCTCTCTCGCTGTCCTCCTCTCTCGCTGTCCTCCTCTCTCGCTGTCCTCCTCTCTCGCTGTCCTCCTCTCTCGCTGTCCTCCTCTCTCGCTGTCTTCCTCTCTCTCTATCCTCTCTTCTGTCCTCCTCTCTTCTGTCCTCCTCTCGCTATCCTCTCTCGCTATCCTCCTCCTCTCTCGCTGTCCTCCTCTCTCTCTGTCCTCCTCTCTCGCTATCCTCCTCTCTCGCTGTCCTCATTTTCTTTCTTCTCTTCTGTCCTCCTCTCTCACGGTCCTCATTTTCTTTCCTCTCTCTTCTGTCCTCCTCTCTCTTCTGTCCTCCTCTCTCGCGGTCCTCATTTTCTTTCCTCTCTTCTGTCCTCTCTCGCTAACCTCCTCTCTCGCTATCCTCCTCTCTTCTGTCCTCCTCTCTCTTCTGTCCTCCTCTCTCGCGGTCCTCATTTTCTTTCCTCTCTTCTGTCCTGTATCCTAGGCATGGCTCCAATTCGGGACTCGGCCAGCCACTCTCCTAACCAAACAGGTGACAACACTTTTCATTTTACCCTTTGACCTCGACTCTTCTTCTCTCTGCCTTCCTGGACCTCTCCCTATCCTGCTCCAGTCAGACAAGGTCATTCCTGAATCCCAGGTGCCCACGTTAACGTTGGCTGTTGTTATGTAGTCTCAGTGTGTCGGTCATTGTCTTGATCTCTTCTACTGTAGACCGTCTCACCTTGTTATTCAAGTTAAACTACCTTTGAACACAGCATGTGCTCCTACAAAGGTAGGGTTAGGGGTTAAAGGCACAGGGCAGCATGTGCTCCGTAGGGTTAGGGGTTAGGGGTTAAAGGCACAGGGCAGCATGTGCTCCGTAGGGTTAGGGGTTAAAGGCACAGAACAGCATGTGCTCCTACAAAGGTAGGGTTAGGGGTTAAAGGCACAGAGCAGCATGTGCTCCTACAAAGGTAGGGTTAGGGGTTAAGGGCACAGAACGGCATGTGCTCCGTAGGGTTAGGGGTTAAAGGCACAGAAAGGGAGAGAGGAGGAGGACATTCTGACTGAGCAGGCAGACTAGACAACTTTCAAGGAGAGTTGGCAGCCATCGTGTGTGTGTGTGTGTGTGTGTGTGACTGTCGAGAATGAGCGTGGCTTTACAGAAAACCAAGGTGGTTAATTGCCAGAAGAGAAGAGCTGGAGACATGAAAGGGTTCATTTAGTTCTGAGGAAGAGGTTCTCGTGGTAAAATAACAAACAGCCCCCTCCCTCTCTTCTCTCCCCACCCTCTCCCCTCCCTCCCCACCCCTCTCTCCAATGTCCCTCCTCCCTCTCCCTTTCCCGTCTCTCCCCTCCCTCTCCCTTTCCCGTCTCTCCTCTCCCTCTCTCCCCTCTGAGGAAGAGGTTCTCCTCGAAAAATAACAAACAGCCCCCTCCCTCTCTTCTCTCCCTTCCCTCCCCACCCTCTCTCCCCCACCCTCTCCCCTCCCTCCCCACCCCTCTCTCCAATGTCCCTCCTCCCTCTCCCTTTCCCGTCTCTCCCCTCCCTCCCCACCCTCTCTCCCCTCCCTCTCTCCAATGTCCCTCCCTCCCCTCCTCCCCTCCCTCCCCCCCTCTCTCCCCTCCCTCCCCACCCTCTCTCCCCTCCCTCCCCACCCTCTCTCCCCTCCCTCCCCACCCCTCGCTCCAATGTCCCTCCCTCCCTCGTCTCTCCCCTCCCTCCAATGTCCCTCCCCCTCTTTCCTCTTTCTCCCTTCCTACGTCCCCCCTCCTCCCTCCTGGTTGGCTGTAGCATCACACTGCTGAAACAAAGTGGTGTCTGCTGACTAGACTGACACACACACTGTGACTGTCTGCGTCATGATCACTGACATCACTGGGCTGGGTTAGGGAGGGGCTGGGTTAGAGGGACTGGGCTGGGTTAGAGGGACTGGGCTGGGTTAGGGGGACTGGGCTGGGTTAGGGGGACTGGGCTGGGTTAGGGGGACTGGGCTGGGTTAGGGGGGACTGGGCTGGGTTAGAGGGGCTGGGCTGGGTTAGGGGGACTGGGCTGGGTTAGGGGGCTGGGCTGGGTTAGAGGGGCTGGGCTGGGTTAGGGGACTGGGCTGGGTTAGGGGGACTGGGCTGGGTTAGGGGACTGGGCTGGGTTAGGGGGACTGGGCTGGGTTAGAGGGACTGGACTGGGCTCGGTTAGAGGGACTGGGCTGGGTTAGGGGTACTGGGCTGGGTTAGGGGGACTGGGCTGGGTTAGGGGGACTGGGCTGGGTTAGGGGGACTGGGGTGGGTTAGAGGGACTGGGTTAGGTTAGAGACACAGGGGCTGGGTTAGAGACACAGGGACTGGGCTGGGTTAGAGACACAGGGACTGGGCTGGGTTAGAGGGACTGGGCTGGGTTAGAGACACGGGGACTGGGCTGGGTTAGAGACACTGGGCTGGGTTAGAGGGACTGGGCTGGGTTAGAGGGACTGGGCTGGGTTAGAGGGACTGGGCTGGGTTAGAGGGACTGGGCTGGGTTAGAGGGACTGGGCTGGGTTAGAGACACCGGGACTGGGCTGGGTTAGAGACACCGGGACTGGGCTGGGTTAGAGGGACTGGGCTGGGTTAGAGACACGGGGACTGGGCTGGGTTAGGGGACTGGGCTGGGTTAGAGGGACTGGGCTGGGTTAGAGACACGGGGACTGGGCTGGGCTAGAGGGACTGGGCTGGGCTAGAGGGACTGGGCTGGGCTAGAGGGACTGGGCTGGGCTAGAGGGACTGGGCTGGGTTAGAGACACGGGGACTGGGCTGGGCTAGAGGGACTGGGCTGGGCTAGAGGGACTGGGCTGGGTTAGAGACACGGGGACTGGGCTGGGTTAGAGACACGGGGGCTGGGTTAGAGACACGGGGACTGGGCTGGGTTAGAGACACGGGGACTGGGCTGGGTTAGAGACACGGGGACTGGGCTGGGCTAGAGACACGGGGACTGGGCTGGGTTAGAGACACGGGGGCTGGGTTAGAGACACGGGGCTGGGTTAGAGACACGGGGACTGGGCTGGGTTAGAGACACGGGGACTGGGCTGGGTTAGAGACACGGGGACTGGGCTGGGTTAGAGACACGGGGGCTGGGTTAGAGACACGGGGACTGGGCTGGGTTAGAGACACGGGGACTGGGCTGGGTTAGAGGGACTGGGCTGGGTTAGAGGGACTGGGCTGGGTTAGAGGGACTGGGCTGGGTTAGAGGGGACTGGGCTGGGGTGGCTGGGCTGGGTTAGAGGGACTGGACTGGGCTGGGTTAGAGGGACTGGGCTGGGTTAGGGGGACTGGGCTGGGTTAGGGGGACTGGGCTGGGTTAGGGGGACTGGGCTGGGTTAGAGGGGACTGGGCTGGGTTAGAGACACGGGGCTGGGTTAGAGACACGGGGACTGGGCTGGGTTAGAGGGACTGGGCTGGGTTAGAGACACAGGGCTGGGTTAGAGACACGGGGACTGGGCTGGGTTAGAGGGACTGGGCTGGGCTAGAGGGACTGGGCTGAGAGGGACTGGGCTGGGCTAGAGGGACTGGGCTGGGTTAGAGACACTGGGCTGGGTTAGAGACACGGGGACTGGGCTGGGTTAGAGGGACTGGGCTGGGTTAGAGGGACTGGGCTGGGTTAGAGACACTGGGGGGACTGGGCTGGGTTAGAGACACGGGGACTGGGCTGGGTTAGAGACACGGGGACTGGGCTGGGTTAGAGGGACTGGGCTGGGTTAGAGGGGACTGGGCTGGGTTAGAGGGGACTGGGTTGGGTTAGAGGGACTTGGCTGGGTTAGAGACACGGTGACTGGGCTGGGTTAGAGGGGACTGGTTTGGGTTAGAGGGGACTGGGCTGGGTTAGAGACACGGGGACTGGGCTGGGTTAGAGACTGGGGGGACTGGGCTGGGTTAGAGACACTGGGCTGGGTTAGAGGGACTGGGCTGGGTTAGAGGGACTGGGCTGGGTTAGAGGGACTGGGCTGGGTTAGAGACACGGGGACTGGGCTGGGTTAGAGGGACCTGGGTTAGAGGGACTGGGCTGGGTTAGAGACACGGGGACTGGGCTGGGTTAGAGGGACTGGGCTGGGTTAGAGGGACTGGGTTGGGTTAGAGGGACTGGGCTGGGTTAGAGGGGCTGGGTTAGAGGGACTGGGCTGGGTTAGAGACACGGGGACTGGGCTGGGTTAGAGGGACCTGGGTTAGAGGGACTGGGCTGGGTTAGAGACACGGGGACTGGGCTGGGTTAGAGGGACTGGGCTGGGTTAGAGGGACTGGACTGGGTTAGAGGGGCTGGGTTAGAGGGGCTGGGTTAGAGGGGCTGGGTTAGAGGGACTGGGCTGGGTTGGAGGGACTGTAAACAGGTGGACGTCTGGGTTCCATCCCCCCGTTTCCACCAATCCACACGTCAGATCGATGATGAGTTAAAGAATGTCCTGGTGTGTTCTCATGTGAGCTAACCAAACCTCCACCGCCACCCCGTCTCTCCGTCTTCCTGTCCCCAGATTTGGACCACCCTGGCCTGGATTCTCAGTATGAGAATTGCCCCTGGAGTTCTGGTTCTCCCTGCAGCAGAGACAGTAACTGGGACACGGTGGGTACTCTCTGAGGTTCTTCAAACGTAAATACCACCATGTTTGGTTTTTGTCACTTGCATTTTAATCTACAAACGTTATAATGTGCTTTTACGGGAAACCCGTTCGGATGTCTCGCCAAAAATGGAACGGAAATCTGTTTTTCTGGTTGTTTTTGGTAAATCTTTTAAATCCTTTACTGTAAAATGTAATAAAATAAAAAAACGATTGTATGATTTGACTTAATAAGGAACATTTCCAAGTTTAGTTAGCATTACCCGATGTGAAAACGCTCAGACTTCCCTGACCTGAGAGTGTCTCATCTGGTTTAGACAGACTGGGGAACTAGCTCGTTAGTAATGAGATCAGACTGGTTTAGACAGACTGGGGAACTAGCTCGTTAGTAATGAAATCAGACTGGTGAACTAGCTAGTTAGTAATGAAATCAGACTGGTTTAGACAGACTGGGGAACTAGCTCGTTAGTAATGAAATCAGACTGGGGAACTAGCTCGTTAGTAATGAAATCAGACTGGGGAACTAGCTCGTTAGTAATGAAATCAGACTGGGGAACTAGCTAGTTACTAATGAAATCAGACTGGTGAACTAGCTAGTTAGTAATGAAATCAGACTGGTGAACTAGCTCGTTAGTAATGAAATCAGACTGGGGAACTAGCTAGTTAGTAATGAAATCAGACTGGTTTAGACAGACTGGGGGACTAGCTCGTTAGTAATGAAATCAGACTGGTGAACTAGCTAGTTAGTAATGAAATCAGACTGGTTTAGACAGACTGGGGAACTAGCTCGTTAGTAATGAAATCAGACTGGGGAACTAGCTCGTTAGTAATGAAATCAGACTGGGGAACTAGCTAGTTAGTAATGAAATCAGACTGGGGAACTAGCTAGTTACTAATGAAATCAGACTGGTGAACTAGCTAGTTAGTAATGAAATCAGACTGGTTTAGACAGAAATGGTGAACTAGCTAGTTAGTAATGAAATCAGACTGGTGAACTAGCTCGTTAGTAATGAAATCAGACTGGTTTAGACAGAAATGGTGAACTAGCTAGTTAGTAATGAAATCAGACTGGGGAACTAGCTCGTTAGTAATGAAATCAGACTGGTTTAGACAGAATGGGGAACTAGCTAGTTAGTAATGAAATCAGACTGGTGAACTAGCTCGTTAGTAATGAAATCAGACTGGTGAACTAGCTAGTTAGTAATGAAATCAGACTGGGGAACTAGCTCGTTAGTAATGAGATCAGACTGGTGAACTAGCTCGTTAGTAATGAAATCAGACTGGTGAACTAGCTAGTTAGTAATGAAATCAGACTGGTTTAGACAGAATGGGGAACTAGCTCATTCGTAATGAAATCAGACTGGTGAACTAGCTCGTTAGTAATGAAATCAGACTGGTTTAGACAGAATGGTGAACTAGCTCATTCGTAATGAAATCAGACTGGGGAACTAGCTCGTTAGTAATGAAATCAGACTGGTGAACTAGCTAGTTAGTAATGAAATCAGACTGGTGAACTAGCTAGTAAGTAATGAAATCAGACTGGTGAACTAGCTAGTTAGTAATTAAATCGGACTGGTGAACTAGCTAGTTAGTAATGAAATCGGACTGGTGAACTAGCTAGTTAGTAATGAAATCAGACTGGTGAACTAGCTCGTTAGTAATGAAATCAGACTGGTGAACTAGCTCGTTAGTAATGAAATCAGACTGGTGAACTAGCTCGTTAGTAATGAAATCAGACTGGTGAACTAGCTAGTTAGTAATGAGATCAGACTGGTGAACTAGCTAGTTAGTAATGAGATCAGACTGGTGAACTAGCTAGTTAGTAATGAAATCAGACTGGTGAACTAGCTAGTTAGTAATGAAATCAGACTGGTTTAGACAGAATGGGGAACTAGCTAGTTAGTAATGAAATCAGACTGGTGAACTAGCTCGTTAGTAATGAAATCAGACTGGTGAACTAGCTAGTTAGTAATGAGATCAGACTGGTGAACTAGCTCGTTAGTAATGAAATCAGACTGGTTTAGACAGAATAGGGAACTTGCTAGTTAGTAATGAAATCAGACTGGTGAACTAGCTAGTTAGTAATGAGATCAGACTGGTGAACTAGCTCGTTAGTAATGAAATCAGACTGGTGAACTGGCTAGTTAGTAATGAAATCACCCCTATCAATAAAAGTTTATTTTCTTTTCAAGGTGCTGGTAGACTCGGTCGGCAGCGACACGCCTTCCTCCTCCTCCTCCTCCTCGGCAGCCGGCAACGACCCCGAGCTCACCTCAGAATGCATGGACACGGACTCTGCCTCTAGCTCTGGTGGCTCGGAGAGGAACTTGGTCACAGCGATGACGTCGTCGTCGCCGCCGCCTCCCGGAGGCCGTAACGGGAACCACTTCTCCCCGTTGACTAACGGCGGCGTTCCTCCCGGTAGCAGCAATAACATCATGACGTGCAACGGCTCCGTGGCCAACGGCGGCCCCAACGACGCTCCGCCCCGCCGACGGTAGCCACGGCAACAAGCCGAGCCCCTGGGCGTCGGCCAACGGTGCTGGTCTGACCCCGGCACTCTGAACCCAAAAGTCAACCGCAGTGCCTGGCCCGGTCCCCAGGGACCCTCCGGCTGTAGGATTGTCCAGCAGGGAGGCTCTCTGGGCTGGGGAGGGACACAGCCGGACAGCTCTCTCTGTCCGAACAGCCGCAGCGCCTCCTCCTGAATGATACCACTGTCAAGACTCGCCACCTTAACACGACCAACGGACCAAATAACACTACTAACGCCATCGACACCTCTAGTTTTCCAAACTCTACAGGCGGCTCAGTGCACAGGAACGAGTCCGGCTCGGGGCTGCGTTCTTGGGCAGCGGGAGGAGGAGCGGGGTCAGAGCTTGGAAATCAGCTCTCCAACGGTACCCTGTCTGGCGCCCAGCACCCCCACAGCGAGGGCCCGACAGGGGGCTTCTCTAAGCCCTGGGGGGCCTCGGGCCCTGGAGACACTGTGAACGTCCAGGGACACGGCCAGCCCTCCCCTGCTGCTGCTGTTTACAACAGTAAAACTAACAGCAAGGCCCCTGTAGGGAGGTGGGACTCTGCTTCTCCTCACAACTTGGGGACTGGAGGAGGGGCGAGCAATGGGAACGGACTGGGTCCTGCCGGGGTCCCCCGGCCATGGGCCTCCTCTTCTTCATCTGGCTCCTCTTCTAACAGGCAACCCCCCAATGGGGAGTGGAGCTCGTTGCCCGGTAACAAATCTCAGGATTCCGGCGACGGACGGAAGTCAGGGGGAGGAGCCAACGGCTGGAAGAGTCTTGAAGACGACGCTCTCAGGATGGGAGGAGGAGGAGGAGTGCAGGGACCTGCGAGCGTTGGGGCGTCTGGCGGCAGTGAGGGGAGTGGGGAGAGCTCTGGAGGCCGTAGCTTAGACAGGGACAGGAACGACCCCCGTCGACAAGGCCCCCTCCCTGGGTCTACTCAAGTCCTCTTCTGTTCAGACGTGGACCCGCGTGTCCTCTGCAACACCGGCTGGGGCCAGACCCCAGTACGCCAGAACACCGCCTGGGACGTCACCTCTCCCGGCCCCAGACCCGATGACAGGAAACCCGGTAACGGAGGCCCCGGCTGGGGATCGAAAAGCCACGCCGCTCGTTCTCATACCTCCAGCTCTGGAGGATGGCGAGTGGGGGAGGGCGGCCCGGGCCCAGAGTCAGGAGGGTCTGGCTGGGTAGAGCAGAAGACCTTGTCTGGGTGTGGGAACAGCCAGAAGGAGGACCTCTCCAACACCTGGATCAACCCTCCGAAACCTCAAAAGCAGGTCTGGGGGATGGGTGGTGGAGACCGCTCCAGAGGAGGAGGCAGCAGCTACTGGGGTCAGCCCCAGAAGACTAGCGTGTCTGGGGGATGGGACCGCGACCTTGCAGGGACTGCAGGATGGGGCGAGCCCGGCCGCCCGGCCGACACCAACACGCACCCCGACGGAAGCACCAGCACCTGGGGTGGCAGCGGAGGGACCCCTGACCACCCCAGCAACCCTCAGTCTGGCTGGGGAGAGCCCCCTGTATCCAACTCCGCCGGACACAAACCCCAGAACCACCAGACCCAGGGAGGGTGGGACGAGCCAGCCATGAAGCCCGGCCACCCCTCTCAGAGCTGGGGAGACCCGGCCGAGTGGGGTGAAGATCCAGACGCCAACCCGGACCCTAGAGGACCTCCACCAGGCGGTGCCCACCCCTCCAAACCCAGCGGATGGACTGGGGTGGCGGTCCCAGCTGGACCCTCCCACAAGGAGGAGGAGTCATCGACAGGGTGGGAGGAGCCTAGTCCAGAGTCGGTGAGGAGGAGGATGGACATCGATAACGGCACCTCGGCGTGGGGAGACCCCAGCAAATACAACTGTAGCGGGGGCAATAAGTGGAACAAGAACAGCCAATCAGAGCAGGATGCCATGGTCACGACCAAACCCCCCCAGCCCCAGCAGCAGCCCCCACCACCCCTGAACAACATGGCCAACAAGGACAAGACCTGCAGCTCTGGTGAGTGGAGGGAGCTGTACAAACACACATACACACACAGTGTCCTCCACCTCCCCTTTGTGTGTGTGTGTGTGTGTGTGTGTGTGTGTGTGTTTTAGGGTTGCGTCATCCTTCTGGAATGTTCCACAGATTATTCTCTCTGAGCTGTGAGTGCAGAAACACAGACCTTTTGTTTGGACTGAAGGGGGGTTAGATTGAGACAGGAAGGGGGTAGACTGACAGGAAGGGGGTAGACTGAGACAGGAAGGGGGTAGACTGAGACAGGAAGGGGGTAGAGAGAGACGGGAAGGGGGTAGACTGAGACGGGAAGGGGGTAGACTGAGACGGGAAGGGGGTAGACTGAGACGGGAAGGGGGTAGACTGGGACGGGAAGGGGGTAGACTGAGACGGGAAGGGGGTAGACTGAGACGGGAAGGGGGTAGACTGAGACGGGAAGGGGGTAGACTGAGACGGGAAGGGGGTAGACTGAGACGGGAAGGGGGTAGACTGAGACGGGAAGGGGGTAGAGAGACGGGAAGGGGGTAGAGAGAGACGGGAAGGGGGTAGAGTGAGACGGGAAGGGGGTAGACTGAGACGGGAAGGGGTTAGACTGAGACGGGAAGGGGTTAGACTGAGACGGGAAGGGGGTAGAGAGAGACGGGAAGGGGTTAGACTGAGACGGGAAGGGGGTAGACTGAGACGGGAAGGGGGTAGACTGAGACGGGAAGGGGGTAGACAGACGGGAAGGGGGTAGACTGAGACGGGAAGGGGGTAGACTGAGACGGGAAGGGGGTAGACTGAGACGGGAAGGGGGTAGACTGAGACGGGAAGGGGGTAGACTGAGACGGGAAGGGGGTAGACTGAGACGGGAAGGGGGTAGACTGAGACGGGAAGGGGTTAGACTGAGACGGGAAGGGGTTAGACTGAGACGGGAAGGGGTTAGACTGAGACGGGAAGGGGGTAGACTGAGACGGGAAGGGGGTAGAGAGAGACGGGAAGGGGGTAGAGAGAGACGGGAAGGGGTAAGACTGAGACGGGAAGGGGGTAGACTGAGACGGGAAGGGGGTAGACTGAGACGGGAAGGGGGTAAGACTGAGACGGGAAGGGGGTAGACTGAGACTGGAAGGGGTAGACTGAGACGGGAAGGGGGTAGAGAGAGACGGGAAGGGGGTAGAGAGAGACGGGAAGGGGGTAGAGAGAGACGGGAAGGGGTAGAGAGAGACGGGAAGGGGTAGAGAGAGACGGGAAGGGGGTAGACTGAGAGACGGGAAGGGGGCTAGACTGAGACGGGAAGGGGGCTAGACTGAGACGGGAAGGGGGTAGAGGGAGACGGGAAGGGGGTAGAGGGAGAGACGGGGAAGGGGGGCAGGGCAGAAAGGCGGGAGAGAGGCAGAAAGGGGGTATAGAGGGGGGGCTAGTCTGTCATTGATCATCTGAGTGACAGCAGAGTTGAGAAGGTACAAGGTTATCTGCCATTTACGAAACTCCACCTCACATACCTCTCTCTCCCCTCCCCTCTCTCTCCCCCTCCCTCTCTCTCTCTCCCCCTCCCTCTCTCTCCTCCTCCTCCCCTCTCTCCTCCTCCTCCCTCTCTCTCTCCTCCTCCCTCCCCTCCCTCTCTCCTCCTCCTCCTCCCCTCTCTCTCCTCCTCCCTCTCTCTCTCCTCCTCCCTCTCTCTCTCCTCCTCCCTCTCTCTCTCCTCCTCCCTCTCTCTCTCCTCCTCCCTCTCTCTCTCCTCCTCCCTCTCTCTCTCCTCCTCCCCCTCTCTCTCTCCTCCTCCTCTCTCTCTCCTCCTCCCCCTCTCTCTCCTCCTCTCTCTCTCCTCCTCCCTCTCTCTCTCCTCCTCCCCCTCTCTCTCTCCTCCTCTCTCTCTCCTCCTCCCTCTCTCTCTCCTCCCCCCCTCTCTCTCTCTCCTCCCCCTCTCTCTCTCCTCCTCTCTCTCTCCTCCTCTCTCTCTCCTCCTCCTCTCTCTCTCCTCCTCCCCTCTCTCTCTCCTCCTCCGCCTCTCGCTCTCCTCCTCTCTCTCGCTCTCCTCCTCCTCCCTCTCTCTCGCTCTCCTCCTCCCTCTCTCTCGCTCTCCTCCTCCTCCCTCTCTCTCGCTCTCCTCCTCCCTCTCTCTCGCTCTCATCCTCCCCCTCTCTCGCTCTCATCCTCCCCCTCTCTCGCTCTCATCCTCCCCCTCTCTCTCTCCTACTGTCTCTCTCCTCCTCCCCCTCTCTCTCCTACTCCCCCTCTCTCTCCTACTGTCTCTCTCCTCCTTACTCTCTCCTCCTCCCCCTCTCTCTCCTACTCCCCCTCTCTCTCTCCTACTGTCTCTCTCCTCCTTACTCTCTCCTCCTCCCCCTCTCTCTCTCTCCTCCTTACTCTCTCCTCCTCCCCCTCTCTCTCCTACTCCCCCTCTCTCTCTCCTACTGTCTCTCTCCTCCTTACTCTCTCCTCCTCCCTCTCTCTCTCTCTCCTCCTTACTCTCTCCTCCTCCCCCTCTCTCTCCTACTCCCCCTCTCTCTCCTACTCCCCCTCTCCTCCTTA
Source organism: Oncorhynchus keta (assembly GCF_023373465.1). Taxonomy (NCBI): domain Eukaryota; kingdom Metazoa; phylum Chordata; class Actinopteri; order Salmoniformes; family Salmonidae; genus Oncorhynchus; species Oncorhynchus keta. Next base: position 275,487 of record NW_026290809.1, read on the forward strand.
CTCTCTCCTCCTCCCCCTCTCTCTCCTCCTCCAGGTTGGGGTGAACAGTACACAGGTCCCCAGAAGATGGAGTCAGGAACGTGGGGTGATCCGCCAGGCCCGCCCCCCGTCTCCGTGGACAACGGGACATCGGCCTGGGGGAAACCCATGGACACCAGCTCCACCTGGGAGGAGCTGAGAGACAGAGGGGACAGAGACAGAGGGGACAACTCTGCGACAGGAGGCTGGGAAGGACCTGGAGCACAGAACCACCACAAACCTGGTAAGACAGACACACACACAAACCCATCTCCTCGTCTCTCTCCAGGTCCCCTCGTGTCTCTCTCCAGGTCCCCTCGTGTCTCTCTCCAGGCCCCCTCGTGTCTCTCTCCAGGTCCCCTCGTGTCTCTCTCCAGGTCCCCTCGTGTCTCTCTCCAGGCCCCCTCGTGTCTCTCTCCAGGCCCCCTCGTGTCTCTCTCCAGGCCCCCTCGTGTCTCTCTCCAGGCCCCCTCGTGTCTCTCTCTCCAGGCCCCCTCGTGTCTCTCTCTCCAGGTCCCCTCGTGTCTCTCTCTCCAGGTCCCCTCGTGTCTCTCTCTCCAGGTCCCCTCGTGTCTCTCTCTCCAGGTCCCCTCGTGTCTCTCTCTCCAGGTCCCCTCGTGTCTCTCTCCAGGTTTAATCCCTTCGTCCTCTCTCCACCCTCCAGGTCCCAAGCCCATGCAGCAGGAGAGTAGTACCTGGTGTGGGGAGGAGGTGTCGTGCCAGGCCAGTTGGGAACCGGAGGAGGAGCTAGAGATCGGGATGTGGAGCAACACCCCAAGTCACCGAGACCGGGACAGAGACCGGGACAGAGAGAACCACAGAGACCGGGACAGAGACGGTCACAGAGAGAACCACAGAGACGGTCACGGTCAGGACAACAGGAACAACGGGCCACAGCAACACAGCTGGAACTACATGAAGAAAATCCCTCCCAAGGTATTAATATATATTAACCAGGGGGTCTCTCTGTGTGGGTTATTAACCAGGGGGTCTCTGTGTGGGTTATTAACCCAGGTCTCTCTGTGTGGGTTATTAACCAGGGGGTCTCTCTGTGTGGGTTATTAACCCAGGTCTCTCTGTGTGGGTTATTAACCAGGGGGTCTCTCTGTGTGGGTTATTAACCCAGGTCTCTCTGTGTGGGTTATTAACCCAGGTCTCTCTGTGTGGGTTATTAACCCTGGTCTCTCTGTGTGGGTTATTAACCCTGGTCTCTCTGTGTGGGTTATTAACTCAGGGGGTCTCTCTGTGTGGGTTATTAACTCAGGGGGTCTCTCTGTGTGGGTTATTAACCCAGGTCTCTCTGTGTGGGTTATTAACCCAGGTCTCTCTGTGTGGGTTATTAACCCAGGTCTCTCTGTGTGGGTTATTAACCCAGGTCTCTCTGTGTGGGTTATTAACCCTGGTCTCTCTGTGTGGGTTATTAACCAGGGGGTCTCTCTGTGTGGGTTATTAACCCAGGGGGTCTCTCTGTGTGGGTTATTAACCCAGGGGGTCTCTGTGTGGGTTATTAACCCGGGGGGGTCTCTGTGTGGGTTATTAACCCGGGGGTCTCTCTGTGTGGGTTATTAACCCAGGGGGTCTCTGTGTGGGTTATTAACCCGGGGGTCTCTCTGTGTGGGTTATTAACCCGGGGGTCTCTCTGTGTGGGTTATTACCCAGGGGGTCTCTCTGTGTGGGTTATTAACCCAGGGGGTCTCTGTGTGGCTTATTAACCCAGGGGGTCTCTGTGTGGGTTATTAACCCAGGGGGTCTCTCTGTGTGGGTTATTAACCCAGGGGGTCTCTCTGTGTGGGTTATTAACCCAGGGGGTCTCTCTGTGTGGGTTATTAACCAGGGGGTCTCTCTGTGTGGGTTATTAACCCGGGGGTCTCTCTGTGTGGGTTATTAACCCGGGGGTCTCTCTGTGTGGGTTATTAACCAGGGGGTCTCTCTGTGTGGGTTATTAACCCGGGTCTCTCTCTGTGTGGGTTATTAACCCGGGTCTCTCTGTGTGGGTTATTAACCCGGGTCTCTCTGTGTGGGTTATTAACCAGGGGGTCTCTCTGTGTGGGTTATTAACCCAGGGGGTCTCTCTGTGTGGGTTATTAACCCAGGGGGTCTCTCTGTGTGGGTTATTAACCCAGGGGTCTCTCTGTGTGGGTTATTAACCCAGGGGTCTCTCTGTGTGGGTTATTAACCCAGGGGGTCTCTCTGTGTGGGTTATTAACCCAGGGGTCTCTCTGTGTGGGTTATTAACCCAGGGGGTCTCTCTGTGTGGGTTATTAACCCAGGGGGTCTCTCTGTGTGGGTTATTAACCCAGGGGGTCTCTCTGTGTGGGTTATTAACCCAGGGGGTCTCTCTGTGTGGGTTATTAACCAGGGGGTCTCTCTGTGTGGGTTATTAACCAGGGGGTCTCTCTGTGTGGGTTATTAACCAGGGGGTCTCTCTGTGTGGGTTATTAACCCTGGTCTCTCTGTGTGGGTTATTAACCCAGGTCTCTCTGTGTGGGTTATTAACCCAGGTCTCTCTGTGTGGGTTATTAACCCAGGTCTCTCTGTGTGGGTTATTAACCCAGGTCTCTCTGTGTGGGTTATTAACCCAGGTCTCTCTGTGTGGGTTATTAACCAGAGGGTCTCTCTGTGTGGGTTATTAACCAGAGGGTCTCTCTGTGTGGGTTATTAACCAGAGGGTCTCTCTGTGTGGGTTATTAACCAGAGGGTCTCTCTGTGTGGGTTATTAACCAGAGGGTCTCTCTGTGTGGGTTATTAACCAGAGGGTCTCTCTGTGTGGGTTATTAACCAGAGGGTCTCTCTGTGTGGGTTATTAACCAGAGGGTCTCTCTGTGTGGGTTATTAACCAGAGGGTCTCTCTGTGTGGGTTATTAACCAGAGGGTCTCTCTGTGTGGGTTATTAACCAGAGGGTCTCTCTGTGTGGGTTATTAACCAGAGGGTCTCTCTGTGTGGGTTATTAACCAGAGGGTCTCTCTGTGTGGGTTATTAACCAGAGGGTCTCTCTGTGTGGGTTATTAACCAGAGGGTCTCTCTGTGTGGGTTATTAACCAGAGGGTCTCTCTGTGTGGGTTATTAACCAGAGGGTCTCTCTGTGTGGGTTATTAACCAGAGGGTCTCTCTGTGTGGGTTATTAACCCAGGTCTCTCTGTGTGGGTTATTAACCCAGGGGGTCTCTGTGTGTGGGTTATTAACCCAGGGGGTCTCTGTGTGTGGGTTATTAACCCAGGGGGTCTCTGTGTGTGGGTTATTAACCCAGGGGGTCTCTGTGTGGGTTATTAACCCAGGGGGTCTCTGTGTGGGTTATTAACCCAGGGGGTCTCTCTGTGTGGGTTATTAACCCAGGGGGTCTCTCTGTGTGGGTTATTAACCCAGGTCTCTCTGTGTGGGTTATTAACCCAGGTCTCTGTGTGGGTTATTAACCCTGGTCTCTCTGTGTGGGTTATTAACCCTGGTCTCTCTGTGTGGGTTATTAACCCAGGTCTCTCTGTGTGGGTTATTAACCCAGTGGGTCTCTGTGTGGGTTATTAACCCGGGGGTCTCTCTGTGTGGGTTATTAACCCAGGGGGTCTCTGTGTGGGTTATTAACCCGGGGGTCTCTCTGTGTGGGTTATTAACCCGGGGGTCTCTCTGTGTGGGTTATTACCCAGGGGGTCTCTCTGTGTGGGTTATTAACCCAGGGGGTCTCTGTGTGGCTTATTAACCCAGGGGGTCTCTCTGTGTGGGTTATTAACCCAGGGGGTCTCTCTGTGTGGGTTATTAACCAGGGGGTCTCTCTGTGTGGGTTATTAACCAGGGGGTCTCTCTGTGTGGGTTATTAACCCTGGTCTCTCTGTGTGGGTTATTAACCCTGGTCTCTCTGTGTGGGTTATTAACCCAGGTCTCTCTGTGTGGGTTATTAACCCAGGTCTCTCTGTGTGGGTTATTAACCCAGGTCTCTCTGTGTGGGTTATTAACCCAGGGGGTCTCTGTGTGTGGGTTATTAACCCAGGGGGTCTCTGTGTGTGGGTTATTAACCCAGGGGGTCTCTGTGTGTGGGTTATTAACCCAGGGGGTCTCTCTGTGTGGGTTATTAACCCAGGGGGTCTCTCTGTGTGGGTTATTAACCCAGGGGGTCTCTCTGTGTGGGTTATTAACCCAGGGGGTCTCTCTGTGTGGGTTATTAACCCAGGGGGTCTCTCTGTGTGGGTTATTAACCCAGGTCTCTCTGTGTGGGTTATTAACCCAGGGGGTCTCTCTGTGTGGGTTATTAACCAGGGGTCTCTCTGTGTGGGTTATTAACCAGGGGGTCTCTCTGTGTGGGTTATTAACCAGGGGGTCTCTCTGTGTGGGTTATTAACCAGGGGGTCTCTCTGTGTGGGTTATTAACCCTGGTCTCTCTGTGTGGGTTATTAACCCAGGTCTCTCTGTGTGGGTTATTAACCCAGGTCTCTCTGTGTGGGTTATTAACCCAGGTCTCTCTGTGTGGGTTATTAACCAGAGGGTCTCTCTGTGTGGGTTATTAACCAGAGGGTCTCTCTGTGTGGGTTATTAACCAGAGGGTCTCTCTGTGTGGGTTATTAACCAGAGGGTCTCTCTGTGTGGGTTATTAACCAGAGGGTCTCTCTGTGTGGGTTATTAACCAGAGGGTCTCTCTGTGTGGGTTATTAACCAGAGGGTCTCTCTGTGTGGGTTATTAACCAGAGGGTCTCTCTGTGTGGGTTATTAACCAGAGGGTCTCTCTGTGTGGGTTATTAACCAGAGGGTCTCTCTGTGTGGGTTATTAACCAGAGGGTCTCTCTGTGTGGGTTATTAACCAGAGGGTCTCTCTGTGTGGGTTATTAACCAGAGGGTCTCTCTGTGTGGGTTATTAACCCAGGTCTCTCTGTGTGGGTTATTAACCCAGGTCTCTCTGTGTGGGTTATTAACCCAGGTCTCTCTGTGTGGGTTATTAACCCAGGGGGTCTCTGTGTGTGGGTTATTAACCCAGGGGGTCTCTGTGTGTGGGTTATTAACCCAGGGGGTCTCTGTGTGTGGGTTATTAACCCAGGGGGTCTCTGTGTGTGGGTTATTAACCAGGGGGTCTCTCTGTGTGGGTTATTAACCCTGGTCTCTCTGTGTGGGTTATTAACCCAGGTCTCTCTGTGTGGGTTATTAACCCTGGTCTCTCTGTGTGGGTTATTAACCCAGGTCTCTGTGTGGGTTATTAACCCTGGTCTCTCTGTGTGGGTTATTAACCCTGGTCTCTCTGTGTGGGTTATTAACCCAGGTCTCTCTGTGTGGGTTATTAACCCTGGTCTCTCTGTGTGGGTTATTAACCCGGGTCTCTCTGTGTGGGCTATTAACCCGGGTCTCTCTGTGTGGGTTATTAACCCGGGTCTCTCTGTGTGGGTTATTTACCCGGTCTCTGTGTGGGTTATTAACCCGGGTCTCTCTGTGTGGGTTATTAACCCAGGGGGTCTCTCTGTGTGGGTTATTAACCCAGGGGGTCTCTGTGTGTGGGTTATTAACCCAGGGGGTCTCTGTGTGTGGGTTATTAACCAGGGGGTCTCTCTGTGGGTTATTAACCCAGGTCTCTCTGTGTGGGTTATTAACCCTGGTCTCTCTGTGTGGGTTATTAACCCTGGTCTCTCTGTGTGGGTTATTAACCCAGGTCTCTCTGTGTGGGTTATTAACCCTGGTCTCTCTGTGTGGGTTATTAACCCAGGTCTCTCTGTGTGGGTTATTAACCCTGGTCTCTCTGTGTGGGTTATTAACCCTGGTCTCTCTGTGTGGGTTATTAACCCGGGTCTCTCTGTGTGGGCTATTAACCCGGGTCTCTCTGTGTGGGTTATTAACCCGGGTCTCTCTGTGTGGGTTATTTACCCGGTCTCTGTGTGGGTTATTAACCCGGGTCTCTCTGTGTGGGTTATTAACCCAGGGGGTCTCTCTGTGTGGGTTATTAACCCAGAGGGTCTCTCTGTGTGGGTTATTAACCCAGAGGGTCTCTGTGTGTGGGTTATTAACCCAGGGGGTCTCTCTGTGTGGGTTATTAACCCAGGGGGTCTCTCTGTGTGGGTTATTAACCAGGGGGTCTCTCTGTGTGGGTTATTAACCAGGGGGTCTCTCTGTGTGGGTTATTAACCAGGGGGTCTCTCTGCGTGGGTTATTAACTCAGGGGGTCTCTCTGTGGGTTATTAACCCAGAGGGTCTCTCTGTGTGGGTTATTAACCCAGAGGGTCTCTCTGTGTGGGTTATTAACCCAGGCCGTCTCTCTGTGGGTTATTAACCCAGAGGGTCTCTCTGTGTGGGTTATTAACCCAGAGGGTCTCTCTGTGTGGGTTATTAACCCAGGGGGTCTCTCTGTGTGGGTTATTAACCCAGGGGGTCTCTCTGTGTGGGTTATTAACCCAGGGGGTCTCTCTGTGTGGGTTATTAACCCAGGGGGTCTCTCTGTGTGGGTTATTAACCCAGGGGGTCTCTCTGTGTGGGTTATTAACCCAGGGGGTCTCTCTGTGTGGGTTATTAACCCAGGGGTCTCTCTGTGTGGGTTATTAACCAGGGGGTCTCTCTGTGTGGGTTATTAACCAGGGGGTCTCTCTGTGTGGGTTATTAACCAGGGGGTCTCTCTGTGTGGGTTATTAACCCTGGTCTCTCTGTGTGGGTTATTAACCCTGGTCTCTCTGTGTGGGTTATTAACCCTGGTCTCTCTGTGGGTTATTAACCCAGGTCTCTCTGTGTGGGTTAACCCAGGTTCTCCGGGTTATTAACCCAGGGGTCTCTGTGTGCGGGTTATTAACCCAGGGGTCTCTGTGTGCGGGTTATTAACCCAGGGGGTCTCTGTGTGCGGGTTATTAACCCAGGGGGGTCTCTGTGCGGGTTATTAACCCAGGGGTCTCTCTGTGCGGGTTATTAACCCAGGGGTCTCTCTGTGCGGGTTATTAACCCAGGGGTCTCTCTGTGCGGGTTATTAACCCAGGGGTCTCTCTGTGCGGGTTATTAACCCAGGGGGTCTCTCTGTGCGGGTTATTAACCCAGGGGTCTCTCTGTGCGGGTTATTAACCCAGGGGTCTCTCTGTGCGGGTTATTAACCCAGGGGTCTCTCTGTGTGGGTTATTAACCCGGGGTCTCTCTGTGTGGGTTATTAACCCGGGGGTCTCTCTGTGTGGGTTATTAACCCGGGGGTCTCTCTGTGTGGGTTATTAACCCAGGGGGTCTCTCTGTGTGGGTTATTAACCCAGGGGGTCTCTCTGTGTGGGTTATTAACCCAGGGGGTCTCTCTGTGTGGGTTATTAACCCAGGGGGTCTCTGTGTGTGGGTTATTAACCCAGGGGGTCTCTGTGTGTGGGTTATTAACCCAGGGGGTCTCTCTGTGTGGGTTATTAACCCAGGGGGTCTCTCTGTGTGGGTTATTACCCAGGGGGTCTCTCTGTGTGGGTTATTAACCAGGGGGTCTCTCTGTGTGGGTTATTAACCCAGGTCTCTCTGTGTGGGTTATTAACTCAGGGGGTCTCTCTGTGGGTTATTAACCCAGAGGGTCTCTCTGTGTGGGTTATTAACCCAGGGGGTCTCTCTGTGTGGGTTATTAACCCAGGCCGTCTCTCTGTGGGTTATTAACCCAGAGGGTCTCTCTGTGGGTTATTAACCCAGAGGGTCTCTCTGTGTGGGTTATTAACCCAGAGGGTCTCTCTGTGTGGGTTATTAACTCAGGGGGTCTCTCTGTGCGGGTTATTAACCCAGGGGGTCTCTCTGTGCGGGTTATTAACCCAGGGGGTCTCTCTGTGTGGGTTATTAACCCAGGGGGTCTCTCTGTGTGGGTTATTAACCCAGGTCTCTCTGTGTGGGTTATTAACCCAGGGGGTCTCTCTGTGGGTTATTAACCCAGGGGGTCTCTCTGTGTGGGTTATTAACCCAGGGGGTCTCTCTGTGTGGGTTATTACCCAGAGGGTCTCTCTGTGTGGGTTATTAACCAGGTGGTCTCTCTGTGTGGGTTATTAACCCGGGGGGTCTCTCTGTGTGGGTTATTAACCCGGGGGGTCTCTCTGTGTGGGTTATTAACCCGGGGGTCTGTGTGGGTTATTAACCCAGGGGGTCTCTCTGTGTGGGTTATTAACCCAGGGGGTCTCTCTGTGTGGGTTATTAACCCAGGTCTCTCTGTGTGGGTTATTAACCCAGGGGGTCTCTGTGGGTTATTAACCCAGAGGGTCTCTCTGTGTGGGTTATTAACCCAGGGGGTCTCTCTGTGTGGGTTATTAACCCAGGGGGTCTCTCTGTGTGGGTTATTAACCCAGGGGGTCTCTCTGTGTGGGTTATTAACCCAGGGGGTCTCTCTGTGTGGGTTATTAACCCAGGGGGTCTCTATGTGTGGGTTATTAACCCAGGGGGTCTCTATGTGTGGGTTATTAACCCAGGGGGTCTCTATGTGTGGGTTATTAACCCAGGGGGTCTCTCTGTGTGGGTTATTAACCAGGGGGTCTCTCTGTGTGGGTTATTAACCAGGGGGTCTCTCTGTGTGGGTTATTAACCCAGGGGGTCTCTCTGTGTGGGTTATTAACCCAGGGGGTCTCTCTGTGTGGGTTATTAACCCAGGGGGTCTCTCTGTGTGGGTTATTAACCCAGGGGGTCTCTCTGTGTGGGTTATTAACCCAGGGGGTCTCTCTGTGTGGGTTATTAACCCGGGGGTCTCTCTGTGTGGGTTATTAACCCAGGGGGTCTCTCTGTGTGGGTTATTAACCAGGGGGTCTCTCTGTGTGGGTTATTAACCAGGGGGTCTCTCTGTGTGGGTTATTAACCAGGGGGTCTATCTGTGTGGGTTATTAACCCAGGGGGTCTCTCTGTGTGGGTTATTAACCCAGGGGGTCTCTCTGTGTGGGTTATTAACCCAGGGGGTCTCTCTGTGTGGGTTATTAACCCAGGGGGTCTCTCTGTGTGGGTTATTAACCCAGGGGGTCTCTCTGTGTGGGTTATTAACCCAGGTGGTCTCTCTGTGTGGGTTATTAACCCAGGGGGTCTCTCTGTGTGGGTTATTAACCAGGGGGTCTCTCTGTGTGGGTTATTAACCCAGGGGGTCTCTCTGTGTGGGTTATTAACCCAGGGGTCTCTCTGTGTGGGTTATTAACCCAGGGGGTCTCTCTGTGTGGGTTATTAACCCAGGGGGTCTCTCTGTGTGGGTTATTAACCCAGGGGGTCTCTCTGTGTGGGTTATTAACCCAGGGGGTCTCTGTGGGTTATTAACCCAGAGGGTCTCTGTGTGGGTTATTAACCAGGGGGTCTCTCTGTGTGGGTTATTAACCCAGGGGGTCTCTCTGTGTGGGTTATTAACCCAGGGGGTCTCTCTGTGTGGGTTATTAACCCAGGGGTCTCTCTGTGTGGGTTATTAACCCAGGGGTCTCTCTGTGTGGGTTATTAACCCAGGGGTCTCTCTGTGTGGGTTATTAACCCAGGGGTCTCTCTGTGTGGGTTATTAACCCGGGGTCTCTCTGTGTGGGTTATTAACCCGGGGGTCTCTCTGTGTGGGTTATTAACCCGGGGGTCTCTCTGTGTGGGTTATTAACCCGGGGGTCTCTCTGTGTGGGTTATTAACCCGGGGGTCTCTCTGTGTGGGTTATTAACCAGGGGGTCTCTCTGTGTGGGTTATTAACCCAGGGGGTCTCTCTGTGTGGGTTATTAACCCAGGGGGTCTCTCTGTGCGGGTTATTAACCCAGGGGGTCTCTCTGTGCGGGTTATTAACCCAGGGGGTCTCTGTGTGCGGGTTATTAACCCAGGGGGTCTCTGTGTGCGGGTTATTAACCCAGGGGGTCTCTGTGTGCGGGTTATTAACCCAGGGGGTCTCTGTGTGCGGGTTATTAACCCAGGGGGTCTCTCTGTGCGGGTTATTAACCCAGGGGGTCTCTCTGTGCGGGTTATTAACCCAGGGGGTCTCTCTGTGCGGGTTATTAACCCAGGGGGTCTCTCTGTGCGGGTTATTAACCCAGGGGGTCTCTCTGTGCGGGTTATTAACCCAGGGGGTCTCTCTGTGCGGGTTATTAACCCAGGGGGTCTCTCTGTGCGGGTTATTAACCCAGGGGGTCTCTCTGTGGGTTATTAACCCAGGGGGTCTCTCTGTGGGTTATTAACCCAGGGGGTCTCTCTGTGTGGGTTATTAACCCAGGGGGTCTCTCTGTGCGGGTTATTAACCCAGGGGGTCTCTCTGTGCGGGTTATTAACCCAGGGGGTCTCTCTGTGCGGGTTATTAACCCAGAGGGTCTCTCTGTGCGGGTTATTAACCCAGGGGGTCTCTCTGTGCGGGTTATTAACCCGGGGGTCTCTCTGTGCGGGTTATTAACCCGGGGGTCTCTCTGTGCGGGTTATTAACCCGGGGGTCTCTCTGTGCGGGTTATTAACCCAGGGGGTCTCTCTGTGTGGGTTATTAACCCAGGGGGTCTCTCTGTGTGGGTTATTAACCCAGGGGGTCTCTCTGTGTGGGTTATTAACCCAGGGGGTCTCTCTGTGTGGGTTATTAACCCAGGGGGTCTCTCTGTGTGGGTTATTAACCCAGGGGGTCTCTCTGTGTGGGTTATTAACCCAGGGGGTCTCTCTGTGTGGGTTATTAACCCAGGGGGTCTCTCTGTGTGGGTTATTAACCCAGGGGGTCTCTCTGTGGGTTATTAACCCAGAGGGTCTCTCTGTGTGGGTTATTAACCCAGAGGGTCTCTCTGTGTGGGTTATTAACCCAGAGGGTCTCTCTGTGTGGGTTATTAACCCAGAGGGTCTCTCTGTGTGGGTTATTAACCCAGAGGGTCTCTCTGTGTGGGTTATTAACCCAGAGGGTCTCTCTGTGTGGGTTATTAACCCAGGTGTCTCTGTGTGGGTTATTAACCCAGGTGTCTCTGTGTGGGTTATTAACCCAGGTGTCTCTGTGTGGGTTATTAACCCAGGTCTCTGTGTGGGTTATTAACCCGGGTGTCTCTGTGTGGGTTATTAACCCGGTTGTCTCTGTGTGGGTTATTAACCCGGGTGTCTCTGTGTGGGTTATTAACCCGGGTGTCTGTGTGGGTTATTAACCCGGGTGTCTCTGTGTGGGTTATTAACCCGGGTCTCTCTGTGTGGGTTATTAACCCAGGTCTCTCTGTGTGGGTTATTAACCCAGGTCTCTCTGTGTGTTTCAGATCAACAAATCGGTGAACAAGCAGGAGGATGCCTGGATGAACCAGTTCGTCAAACAGTTCAACAACATGAGCTACCCTGTGAGTACGCAGCCTTGAACCCTGACCCCTGAACCCTGAACCCTCAAATCAAACAGTTCAACAACATGAGCTACCCTGTGAGTACGCAGCCTTGAACCCTGAACCCTGAACCCTCAAATCAAACAGTTCAACAACATGAACTACCCTGTGAGTACGCAGGGAAGAGGGGTCGGAGCTCGTCACCTGTCGATCCTTTAGTGAAGAGGGGTTGGAGTTCGTCACCTGTCGACCCTTTCGTGAAGAGGGGTTGGAGCTCGTCACCTGTCGACCCTTTAGTGAAGAGTGGTTGGGGCTCGTCACCTGTCGATCCTTTAATGAAGAGGGGTTGGAGCTCGTCACCTGTCGACCCTTTCGTGAAGAGGGGTTGGGGCTCGTCACCTGTCGATCCTTTAATGAAGAGGGGTTGGAACTCGTCACCTGTCGACCCTTTTAGTGAAGAGGGGTTGGAACTCGTCACCTGTCGACCCTTTAGTGAAGAGGGGTTGGGGCTCGTCACCTGTCGACCCTTTAGTGAAGAGGGGTTGGGGCTCGTCACCTGTCGACCCTTTAGTGAAGAGGGGTTGGGGCTCGTCGACCTGTCGATCCTTTAATGAAGAGGGGTTGGAACTCGTCACCTGTCGACCCTTTTAGTGAAGAGGGGTTGGAACTCGTCACCTGTCGACCCTTTTAGTGAAGAGGGGTTGGGGCTCGTCACCTGTCGACCCTTTAGTGAAGAGGGGTTGGGGCTCGTCACCTGTCGACCCTTTAGTGAAGAGGGGTTGGGGCTCGTCACCTGTCGACCCTTTAGTGAAGAGGGGTTGGAGCTCGTCACCTGTCGACCCTTTAGTGAAGAGGGGTTGGAGCTCGTCACCTGTCGACCCTTTAGTGAAGAGGGGTTGGAGCTCGTCACCTGCCGATCCTTTAGTGAAGAGGGGTTGGAGCTCGTCACCTGCCGATCCTTTAGTGAAGAGGGGTTGGGGCTCGTCACCTGTCGACCCTTTAGTGAAGAGGGGTTGGGGTTCGTCACCTGTCGACCCTTTAGTGAAGAGGGGTTGGGGCTCGTCACCTGTCGACCCTTTAGTGAAGAGGGGTTGGAGCTCGTCACCTGTCGACCCTTTAGTGAAGAGGGGTTGGGGCTAGTCAGGTGTCGACCCTTTAGTGAAGAGGGGTTGGAGCTCGTCAGGTGTCGACCCTTTAGTGAAGAGGGGTTGGGGCTCGTCACCTGTCGACCCTTTAGTGAAGAGTGGTTGGGGCTCGTCACCTGTCGACCCTTTAGTGAAGGGAGATCTGGGTAATCTGTTCCCGGAACCCGACCCTTCGGGTGTGATTGTAACAGGTCTTGGTTAGACTTTATGTGTAACAGATTTGCCTGCTAGGACCCATATAGACCCGAACGCAGCGGTAGAGCGAGATAAATAATTATACTTGTTCTCCTGCTGCACTTGCAAACCTCTGCCTCCAGGGGCAGCAGCACGACCACAAGACCCCCAGCACTTCAGTGGACTCTCTCTCTCTCTCTCTCATCTCTGACCTATCTGATCCCTCTCTCTGTCCATCCCCTCCTAGAGAGACTCTCCTGAAGACTTGTCGAAGAGCAATAAGATGGAAGGAGGAGGGATGATGTCTGACAAGCGTATGGATGTGAACATGGGAGAGTACAGTGGAGCGATGGGGAAAAACTCAGCTTCCAGGCACCAGACCCACAAAGAGCCTTCCATGGAGAGAAGCCCTTACTACGACAAGGTACTGTCTGTGTAGTGTACCGTCTCCCAGCGTTGCACTGCCCCCTGGTGGTAGCTCGGTGTCATTACAGAATGTAGTCCCCTGGTGGTAGCTCAGTGTCATATCAGAGTGTAGTCCCCTGGTGGTAGCTCAGTGTCATTACAGAATGTAGTCCCCTGGTGGTAGCTCAGTGTCATTACAGAGTGTAGTCCCCTGGTGGTAGCTCAGTATCATTACAGAATGTAGTCCCCTGGTGGTAGCTCAGTGTCATTACAGAATGTAGTCCCCTGGTGGTAGCTCAGTGTCATATCAGAATGTAGTCCCCTGGTGGTAGCTCAGTGTCATTACAGAATGTAGCCCCCTAGTGGTAGCTCAGTGTCATTACAGAATGTAGCCCCCTGGTGGTAGCTCAGTGTCATATCAGAATGTAGTCCCCTGGTGGTAGCTCAGTGTCATTACAGAATGTAGCCCCCTGGTGGTAGCTCAGTGTCATATCAGAATGTAGTCCCCTAGTGGTAGCTCAGTGTCATTGCAGAATGTAGTCCCCTGGTGGTAGCTCAGTGTCATTACAGAATGTAGTCCCCTAGTGGTAGCTCAGTGTCATTACAGAATGTAGTCCCCTAGTGGTAGCTCAGTGTCATTACAGAATGTAGTCCCCTGGTGGTAGCTCAGTGTCATTACAGAATGTAGTCCCCTAGTGGTAGCTCAGTGTCATTACAGAATGTAGTCCCCTGGTGGTAGCTCAGTGTCATATCAGAATGTAGTCCCCTGGTGGTAGCTCAGTGTCATAAAAAAGCTGGCTTCTCTGGCTTCCTCTGGGGCCTTCTCTCCTCCCTCTCTCTTCCTCCCTCCATCCTCTGGGACCTTCTCTCCTCCCTCTCTCCTCCCTCCCTCCATCCTCTGGGACCTTCTCTCCTCCCTCTCTCTTCCTCCCTCCATCCTCTGGGGCCTTCTCTCCTCCCTCTCTCTTCCTCCCTCCATCCTCTGGGGCCTTCTCTCCTCCCTCTCTCTTCCTCCCTCCATCCTCTGGGACCTTCTCTCCTCCCTCTCTCCTCCCTCCATCCTCTGGGACCTTCTCTCCTCCCTCTCTCTCCCTCCCTCCATCCTCTGGGGCCTTCTCTCCTCCCTCTCTCCTCCCTCCATCCTCTGGGACCTTCTCTCCTCCCTCTCTTCCTCCCTCCATCCTCTGGGACCTTCTCTCCTCCCTCTCTCCTCCCTCCCTCCATCCTCTGGGGCCTTCTCTCCTCCCTCTCTCTTCCTCCCTCCATCCTCTGGGGCCTTCTCTCCTCCCTCTCTCTTCCTCCCTCCATCCTCTGGGACCTTCTCTCCTCCCTCTCTCTTCCTCCCTCCATCCTCTGGGACCTTCTCTCCTCCCTCCCTCCATCCTCTGGGGCCTTCTCTCCTTCCTCATCTGTCCGTCTGTCCTTGCCTCTGCAGCTCTCCCTGCCGCTCTCCTCTGCTTATGATCGCTCCGCCTCGGAGGAGCTCTCCTCCAATCACGGCATGAGCTTTTCCCCCTCCCACTCTGCTCAGCCTATCCCCTCTCTCTGCTCAGGGCAGGCTCCCACCCCCTCTGTCTCTGAGGCTGGGAGGCAGGTGAGTGGTTACGCTGCTCTTGAAAATAGTGTGTGTGTGACAATCTGTCCGAACTGTGTGTATCCTGTGTGTTTCAGTCCTCTTAACGTGTGTGTGTGTGTGTGTGTGTGTTTCAGTCCTCTTAACGTGTGTGTGTGTGTGTGTGTGTTTCAGTCCTCTTAACGTGTGTGTGTGTGTGTGTGTGTGTGTGTGTGTGTGTGTGTGTGTGTGTGTGTGTGTGTTTCAGTCCTCTTAACGTGTGTGTGTGTGTGTGTTTCAGAATGTAAACTCCATGTATGGCAGCAGTGCAGTACCATCTCATAACGCTCCCCTCAACTCAGCCCAGAACAATCTCCGTAACCAAGTGCCTCCACCCGTCCTGTCCTCTCAGGTACACACACACACACACACACACACACACACACACACACACACACACACAATATATGTGGCCACCGATGAACTACCTGGTGTGATCATCTAAAAATGTTAGCCGGGAGGTCCCTTTAAAGGGGATGTTAACCAGACTGTCCCTTTAAAGGGGATGTTAACCAGACTGTCCCTTTAAAGGGGATGTTAACCAGACTGTCCCTTTAAAGGGGATGTTAACCAGACTGTCCCTTTAAAGGGGATGTTAACCAGACTGTCCCTTTAAAGGGGATGTTAACCAGACTGTCCCTTTAAAGGGGATGTTAACCAGACTGTCCCTTTAAAGGGGATGTTAACCAGACTGTCCCTTTAAAGGGGATGTTAACCAGACTGTCCCTTTAAAGGGGATGTTAACCAGACTGTCCCTTTAAAGGGGATGTTAACCAGACTGTCCCTTTAAAGGGGATGTTAACCGGGAGGTCCCTTTGAAGGAGGGGATGTTAACCGGGAGGTCCCTTTGAAGGAGGGGATGTTAACCGGGAGGTCCCTTTGAAGGAGGGGATGTTAACCGGGAGGTCCCTTTGAAGGAGGGGATGTTAACCGGGAGGTCCCTTTGAAGGAGGGGATGTTAACCGGGAGGTCCCTTTGAAGGAGGGGATGTTAACCGGGAGGTCCCTTTGAAGGAGGGGATGTTAACCGGGAGGTCCCTTTGAAGGGGATGTTAACCGGGAGGTCCCTTTGAAGGGGATGTTAACCGGGAGGTCCCTTTGAAGGGGATGTTAACCGGGAGGCCCCTTTGAAGGGGATGTTAACCGGGAGGCCCCTTTGAAGGGGATGTTAACCGGGAGGTCCCTTTAAAGGGGATGTTAACCGGGGGGTCCCTTTGAAGGGGATGTTAACCGGGAGGTCCCTTTGAAGGGGATGTTAACCGGGAGGTCCCTCTGAAGGGGATGTTAACCGGGGGGTCCCTCTGAAGGGGATGTTAACCGGGGGGTCCCTTTGAAGGGGATGTTAGCCGGGAGGTCCCTTTGAAGGGGATGTTAGCCGGGAGGTCCCTTTGAAGGGGATGTTAGCCGGGAGGTCCCTTTGAAGGGGATGTTAGCCGGGAGGTCCCTTTGAAGGGGATGTTAGCCGGGAGGTCCCTTTGAAGGGGATGTTAGCCGGGAGGTCCCTTTGAAGGGGATGTTAGCCGGGAGGTCCCTGTAAAGGGGATGTTAACCGGGAGGTCCCTTTAAAGGGGATGTTCAACCTCCTGAAGGTCCAAGAATATTCTCCCCATTGCCTTACTATTGACATCTCTACTGAAGTACCCTCCCAGTGCAGGAGGTCTGACTGTTCTACTAATCTAGTTGATGTGACTGTGTCCCAGGTCCCTCCCTCTCTCCTGAAGTACCCTCCCAGTGCAGGAGGCCTGAACCTGTTTGGTCCACAGCAAGTAGCTGTCCTCAACCAGCTGTCTCAACTCAACCAGCTGTCTCAACTCAACCAGCTTAACCAGTTACAGGTTAGCACTCATACACACACACACACACACCGTCATACACAGTTACAGGTTAACACACACCTCTTAACCCTGATGTCCTCTAACTCAGATCTGACATCTAGTATAATTCCTGACGGGCCGTTTGTCTCCACAGCGTCTCCTCCTCCAGCAGTCTCAGCAGCAGAGTCAGAGACCGATGTCTGTTGGACAGCAGCAGAGTCACAGACCCATGCCTGTGGGACGCCAGCAGGACCAGCAGGTACATACTGGCTCTGTCTGTCTGTCTCGGTGTTGTCTGTCTGTCTCTGTCTGTCTGTCTCTGCCTGTCTGTCTCTGCCTGTCTCAGTGTTGTCTGTCTGTCTCTGTCTCTGTCTGTCTGTGTCTGTCTGTCTGTGTCTGTCTGTCTCTGCCTGTCTCAGTGTTGTCTGTCTGTCTCTGTCTGTCTGTCTGTCTCTGTCTGTCTGTGTCTGTCTGTCTGTCTCTGTCTCTCTGTCTCGGTGTTGTCTGTCTGTCTGTCTCTCGGTGTTGTCTGTCTGTCTGTCTCTCGGTGTTGTCTGTCTGTCTGTCTCTCGGTGTTGTCTGTCTGTCTGTCTCTCGGTGTTGTCTGTCTGTCTGTCTCTCGGTGTTGTCTGTCTGTCTGTCTCTCGGTGTTGTCTGTCTGTCTGTCTCTCGGTGTTGTCTGTCTGTCTCTCGGTGTTGTCTGTCTGTCTCTCGGTGTTGTCTGTCTGTCTCTCGGTGTTGTCTGTCTGTCTCTCGGTGTCTCTGGTTATTTTCCGATACTAGTCCATAGTACAGACTAACTGTCTGTCTCTCGGTGTTGTCTGTCTGTCTCAGTGTTGTCTGTCTGTCTCTCGGTGTTGTCTGTCTGTCTCTTGGTGTCTCTGTTGGTTATTTTCCGATACTAGTCCATAGTACAGACTAACTGTCTGTCTCTCGGTGTTGTCTGTCTGTCTCAGTGTTGTCTGTCTGTCTCTCGGTGTTGTCTGTCTGTCTCTTGGTGTCTCTGTTGGTTATTTTCCGATACTAGTCCATAGTACAGACTAACTGTCTGTCTCTCGGTGTCTCTGGTTATTTTCCGATACTAGTCCATAGTACAGACTAACTGTCTGTCTCTCGGTGTCTCTGGTTATTTTCCGATACTAGTCCATAGTACAGACTAACTGTCTGTCTCTCGGTGTCTCTGGTTATTTTCCGATACTAGTCCATAGTACAGACTAACTGTCTGTCTGTCTCTCGGTGTTGTCTGTCTGTCTGTCTGTCTGTCTGTCTGTCTCTCGGTGTCTCTGGTTATTTTCCGATACTAGTCCATAGTACAGACTAACTGTCTGTGCCTCGGTGTTGTCTGTCTGTCTGTCTGTCTGTCTGTCTGTCTGTCTCTCGGTGTCTCTGGTTATTTTCCGATACTAGTCCATAGTACAGACTAACTGTCTGTCTCTCGGTGTTGTCTGTCTGTCTGTCTGTCTGTCTCTTGGTGTCTCTGTTGGTTATTTTCCGATACTAGTCCATAGTACAGACTAACTGTCTGTCTCTCGGTGTCTCTGGTTATTTTCCGATACTAGTCCATAGTACAGACTAACTGTCTGTCTCTCGGTGTCTCTGGTTATTTTCCGATACTAGTCCATAGTACAGACTAACTGTCTGTCTCTCGGTGTCTCTGGTTATTTTCCGATACTAGTCCATAGTACAGACTAACTGTCTGTCTCTCGGTGTCTCTGGTTATTTTCCGATACTAGTCCATAGTACAGACTAACTGTCTGTCTCTCGGTGTCTCTGGTTATTTTCCGATACTAGTCCATAGTACAGACTAACTGTCTGTCTCTCGGTGTCTCTGGTTATTTTCCGATACTAGTCCATAGTACAGACTAACTGTCTGTCTCTCGGTGTCTCTGGTTATTTTCCGATACTAGTCCATAGTACAGACTAACTGTCTGTCTCTCGGTGTCTCTGGTTATTTTCCGATACTAGTCCATAGTACAGACTAACTGTCTGTCTCTCTGTCTCGGTGTTGTCTGTCTCTCGGTGTCTCTGGTTATTTTCCGATACTAGTCCATAGTACAGACTAACTGTCTGTCTCGGTGTTGTCTGTCTGTCTCTCGGTGTTGTCTGTCTGTCTCTCGGTGTCTCTGGTTATTTTCCGATACTAGTCCATAGTACAGACTAACTGTCTGTCTCGGTGTTGTCTGTCTGTCTCTCGGTGTTGTCTGTCTGTCTCTCGGTGTCTCTGGTTATTTTCCGATACTAGTCCATAGTACAGACTAACTGTCTGTCTCTCGGTGTCTCTGGTTATTTTCCGATACTAGTCCATAGTACAGACTAACTGTCTGTCTCTCGGTGTCTCTGGTTATTTTCCGATACTAGTCCATAGTACAGACTAACTGTCTGTCTCTCGGTGTCTCTGGTTATTTTCCGATACTAGTCCATAGTACAGACTAACTGTCTGTCTCTCGGTGTCTCTGGTTATTTTCCGATACTAGTCCATAGTACAGACTAACTGTCTGTCTCTCGGTGTTTCTGGTTATTTTCCGATACTAGTCCATAGTACAGACTAACTGTCTGTCTCTCGGTGTCTCTGGTTATTTTCCGATACTAGTCCACAGACTAACTGTGTCTCTCGGTGTCTCTGGTTATTTTCCGATACTAGTCCATAGTACAGACTAACTGTCTGTCTCTCTGTGTCTCTGGTTATTTTCCGATACTAGTCCATAGTACAGACTAACTGTCTGTCTCTCGGTGTCTCTGGTTATTTTCCGATACTAGTCCATAGTACAGACTAACTGTCTGTCTCTCGGTGTCTCTGGTTATTTTCCGATACTAGTCCATAGTACAGACTAACTGTCTGTCTCTCGGTGTCTCTGGTTATTTTCCGATACTAGTCCATAGTACAGACTAACTGTCTGTCTCTCGGTGTCTCTGGTTATTTTCCGATACTAGTCCATAGTACAGACTAACTGTCTGTCTCTCGGTGTCTCTGGTTATTTTCCGATACTAGTCCATAGTACAGACTAACTGTCTGTCTCTCTGTGTCTCTGGTTATTTTCCGATACTAGTCCATAGTACAGACTAACTGTCTGTCTCTCGGTGTCTCTGGTTATTTTCCGATACTAGTCCATAGTACAGACTAACTGTCTGTCTCTCTGTGTCTCTGGTTATTTTCCGATACTAGTCCATAGTACAGACTAACTGTCTGTCTCTCGGTGTCTCTGGTTATTTTCCGATACTAGTCCATAGTACAGACTAACTGTCTGTCTCTCGGTGTCTCTGTTGGTTATTTTCCGATACTAGTCCATAGTACAGACTAACTGTCTGTCTCTCGGTGTCTCTGGTTATTTTCCGATACTAGTCCATAGTACAGACTAACTGTCTGTCTCTCGGTGTCTCTGGTTATTTTCCGATACTAGTCCATAGTACAGACTAACTGTCTGTCTCTCGGTGTCTCTGGTTATTTTCCGATACTAGTCCATAGTACAGACTAACTGTCTGTCTCTCGGTGTCTCTGTTGGTTATTTTCCGATACTAGTCCATAGTACAGACTAACTGTCTGTCTCTCGGTGTCTCTGGTTATTTTCCGATACTAGTCCATAGTACAGACTAACTGTCTGTCTCTCGGTGTCTCTGGTTATTTTCCGATACTAGTCCATAGTACAGACTAACTGTCTGTCTCTCGGTGTCTCTGGTTATTTTCCGATACTAGTCCATAGTACAGACTAACTGTCTCTCTGTCTCGGTGTTGTCTGTCTGTCTCTCGGTGTTGTCTGTCTGTCTCTCGGTGTCTCTGGTTATTTTCCGATACTAGTCCATAGTACAGACTAACTGTCTGTCTCTCGGTGTTGTCTGTCTGTCTCTCGGTGTCTCTGTTGGTTATTTTCCGATACTAGTCCATAGTACAGACTAACTGTCTGTCTCTCGGTGTCTCTGGTTATTTTCCGATACTAGTCCATAGTACAGACTAACTGTCTGTCTCTCGGTGTCTCTGGTTATTTTCCGATACTAGTCCATAGTACAGACTAACTGTCTGTGCCTCCATCTAACCCCTCCCTTCTCTGTGTGCAGGGCCGTCCTATTGGTTCGTCCCAGTCGATGATGCAGCCTCCGCAACACCTCGACCACTCCCTCTTGAAGCAGAACCCCGCCCACCAGCCCCTCAAGTCCTACATGGACAACTACATGCCCCAGAATGCATCTGAGCTGCAGAAGGAGCCCAACCACATGGGCTCCTTTACCAACTTCCCTTTAGGTAGGCCTTCATGATGCCTGAAGGAAATATCAATCTGATAATTTAGTAGGGCCCTCACACCCAGGGGGCCTGCTGTGATAGACTAGTGTCCTGTCCAGGGGGTGTCCTGGTACATCAAGCTGTCTCACTACAGAAACAGGAGACAGGCTAGTGTGCTGTCCAGGGGGTGTCCTGGTACATCAAGCTGTCTCTACAGAAACAGGAGATAGACTAGTGTCCTGTCCAGGCGGTGTCCTGGTACATCAAGCTGTCTCTTTACAGAAACAGGAGATAGACTAGTGTCCTGTCCAGGGGGTGTACTGGTACATCAAGCTGTCTCTCTACAGAAACAGGAGACAGACTAGTGTCCTGTCCAGGGGGTGTCCTGGTACATCAAGCTGTCTCACTACAGAAACAGGAGACAGGCTAGTGTCCTGTCCAGGCGGTGTCCTGGTACATCAAGCTGTCTCTCTACAGAGACAGGCTAGTGTCCTGTCCAGGGGGTGACCTGTCCAGGGGGTGTCCTGTCCAGGGGGTGTCCTGGTACATCAAGCTGTCTCACTACAGAAACAGGAGACAGGCTAGTGTCCTGTCCAGGCGGTGTCCTGGTACATCAAGCTGTCTCTCTACAGAGACAGGCTAGTGACCTGTCCAGGGGGTGTCCTGTCCAGGGGGTGTCCTGGTACATCAAGCTGTCTCACTACAGAAACAGGAGACAGACTAGTGTCCTGTCCAGGGGGTGTCCTGGTGTCTACGTAGTTCTGTAGTTCTAGACAGTGTTTTATCCTGGTGTCTACGTAGTCCTGTAGTTCTAGACAGTGTTTTATCCTGGTGTCTACGTAGTTCTGTAGTTGTAGACAGTGTTTTATCCTGGTGTCTACGTAGTTCTGTAGTTCTAGACAGTGTTTTATCCTGGTGTCTATGTAGTTCTAGACAGTGTTTTATCCTGGTGTCTATGTAGTTCTGTAGTTCTAGACAGTGTTTTATCCTGGTGTCTACGTAGTTCTAGACAGTGTTTTATCCTGGTGTCTACGTAGTTCTGTAGTTCTAGACAGTGTTTTATCCTGGTGTCTACGTAGTTCTGTAGTTCTAGACAGTGTTTTATCCAGGTGTCTACGTAGTTCTGTAGTTCTAGACAGTGTTTTATCCTGGTGTCTACGTAGTTCTGTAGTTCTAGACAGTGTTTTATCCTGGTGTCTACCTAGTTCTGTAGTTCTAGACAGTGTTTTATCCTGGTGTCTACGTAGTCCTGTAGTTCTAGACAGTGTTTTATCCTGGTGTCTACGTAGTCCTGTAGTTCTAGACAGTGTTTTATCCTGGTGTCTACGTAGTTCTGTAGTTCTAGAAAGTGTTTTATCCTGGTGTCTACGTTGTTCTGTAGTTCTAGACAGTGTTTATCCTGGTGTCTACGTAGTTCTAGACAGTGTTTATCCTGGTGTCTACGTAGTTCTGTAGTTCTAGAAAGTGTTTTATCCTGGTGTCTACGTAGTTCTAGACAGTGTTTTATCCTGGTGTCTACGTAGTCCTGTAGTTCTAGACAGTGTTTTATCCTGGTGTCTACGTAGTTCTGTAGTTCTAGACAGTGTTTTATCCTGGTGTCTACGTAGTTCTAGACAGTGTTTTATCCTGGTGTCTACGTAGTTCTGTAGTTCTAGACAGTGTTTATCCTGGTGTCTATGTAGTTCTGTAGTTCTAGACAGTGTTTTATCCTGGTGTCTACGTAGTTCTGTAGTTCTAGACAGTGTTTTATCCTGGTGTCTACGTAGTTCTGTAGTTCTAGACAGTGTTTTATCCTGGTGTCTATGTAGTTCTGTAGTTCTAGACAGTGTTTTATCCTGGTGTCTATGTAGTTCTGTAGTTCTAGACAGTGTTTTATCCTGGTGTCTACGTAGTTCTAGACAGTGTTTTATCCTGGTGTCTACGTAGTTCTGTAGTTCTAGACAGTGTTTTATCCTGGTGTCTACGTAGTTCTAGACAGTGTTTTATCCTGGTGTCTATGTAGTTCTGTAGTTCTAGACAGTGTTTTATCCTGGTGTCTACGTAGTTCTGTAGTTCTAGACAGTGTTTTATCCTGGTGTCTACGTAGTTCTGTAGTTCTAGACAGTGTTTTATCCTGGTGTCTATGTAGTTCTGTAGTTCTAGACAGTGTTTTATCCTGGCGTCTACGTAGTTCTGTAGTTCTAGACAGTGTTTTATCCTGGTGTCTACGTAGTTCTGTAGTTCTAGACAGTGTTTTATCCTGGTGTCTACGTAGTCCTGTAGTTCTAGACAGTGTTTTATCCTGGTGTCTACGTAGTTCTGTAGTTGTAGACAGTGTTTTATCCTGGTGTCTACGTAGTTCTGTAGTTCTAGACAGTGTTTTAATCCTGGTGTCTACGTAGTTCTGTAGTTCTAGACAGTGTTTTATCCTGGTGTCTACATAGTTCTGTAGTTCTAGACAGTGTTTTAATCCTGGTGTCTACGTAGTTCTGTAGTTCTAGACAGTGTTTTTATCCTGGTGTCTACGTAATTCTAGACAGTGTTTTATCCTGGCGTCTGTGTATATCTGAAATACTACAATACTCTCGTCTTCTCCAGGCTTGAACTCTAACCTGAATGTAGGCCTTGACACGGGGTCTGGCTGTAAGGAGCCTCAGTCTCGTCTGAAGAAGTGGACGGCCTTGGACGTGTCTGTTAACTCACCTCTGGAGCACAAGCCTGGTACGTCTCTGTGTGTCCAAGCCTGGTATGTCTCTGTGTGTCCACGTCTCTCTGTGTGTCCAAGCCTGGTACGTCTCTCTGTGTGTCCACGTCTCTCTGTGTGTCCACGTCTCTCAGTGTGTCCAAGCCTGGTACGTCTCTGTGTGTCCAAGCCTGGGAAGTCTCTCAGTGTGTCCACGCCTGGTACGTCTCTCAGTGTGTGTGTCCAAGCCTGGGACGTCTCTGTGTGTCCAAGCCTGGGACGTCTCTGTGTGTCCAAGCCTGGGACGTCTTTGTGTGTCCAAGCCTGGGACGTCTCTGTGTGTCCAAGCCTGGGACGTCTCTGTGTGTCCAAGCCTGGGACGTCTCTGTGTGTCCAAGCCTGGGACGTCTCTGTGTGTCCAAGCCTGGGACGTCTCTGTGTGTCCAAGCCTGGGACGTCTTTGTGTGTCCAAGCCTGGGACGTCTCTCTGTGTGTCCAAGCCTGGGACGTCTCTCTGTGTGTCCAAGCCTGGGACGTCTCTCTGTGTGTCCAAGCCTGGGACGTCTCTCTGTGTGTCCAAGCCTGGGACGTCTCTCTGTGTGTCCAAGCCTGGGACGTCTCTCTGTGTGTCCAAGCCTGGGACGTCTCTGTGTGTCCAAGCCTGGGACGTCTCTGTGTGTCCAAGCCTGGGACGTCTCTGTGTGTCCAAGCCTGGGACGTCTCTGTGTGTCCAAGCCTGGGACGTCTCTGTGTGTCCAAGCCTGGGACGTCTCTCAGTGTGTGTGTCCAAGCCTGGGACGTCTCTCAGTGTGTGTGTCCAAGCCTGGGACGTCTCTCAGTGTGTGTGTCCAAGCCTGGGACGTCTCTCAGTGTGTGTGTCCAAGCCTGGGACGTTTCTCAGTGTGTGTGTCCAAGCCTGGGACGTCTCTCAGTGTGTGTGTCCAAGCCTGGGACGTCTCTCAGTGTGTGTGTCCAAGCCTGGGACGTCTCTCAGTGTGTGTCCAAGCCTGGGACGTCTCTCAGTGTGTGTGTCCAAGCCTGGGACGTCTCTCAGTGTGTGTGTCCAAGCCTGGGACGTCTCTCAGTGTGTGTGTCCAAGCCTGGGACGTCTCTCAGTGTGTGTGTCCAAGCCTGGGACGTCTCTCAGTGTGTGTGTCCAAGCCTGGGACGTCTCTCAGTGTGTGTGTCCAAGCCTGGGACGTCTCTCAGTGTGTGTGTCCAAGCCTGGGACGTCTCTCAGTGTGTGTGTCCAAGCCTGGGACGTCTCTGTGTGTCCACGTCTCTCAGTGTGTGTGTCCAAGCCTGGGACGTCTCTGTGTGTCCACGTCTCTCAGTGTGTGTGTCCAAGCCTGGGACGTCTCTCAGTGTGTGTGTCCAAGCCTGGGACGTCTCTCAGTGTGTGTGTCCAAGCCTGGGACGTCTCTGTGTGTGTGTCCAAGCCTGGGACGTCTCTGTGTGTGTGTCCAAGCCTGGGACGGCTCTCAGTGTGTCCAAGCCTGGGACGTCTCTGTGTGTGTGTCCAAGCCTGGGACGTCTCTCAGTGTCTTAAGGAGCTGACTGACTGATCTACAGGTAATAATAGTTATTTAGGAGCTGACTGACTGACTGACTGATCTACAGGTAATAATAGTTATTTAGGAGCTGACTGACTGACTGACTGATCTACAGGTAATAATAGTTATTTAGGAGCTGACTGACTGACTGACTGATCTACAGGTAATAATAGTTATTTAGGAGCTGACTGACTGATCTACAGGTAATAATAGTTATTTAGGAGCTGACTGACTGACTGACTGATCTACAGGTAATAATAGTTATTTAGGAGCTGACTGACTGATCTACAGGTAATAATAGATATTTAGGAGCTGACTGACTGACTGACTGATCTACAGGTAATAATAGTTATTTAGGAGCTGACTGACTGACTGACTGATCTACAGGTAATAATAGTTATTTAGGAGCTGACTGACTGACTGACTGACTGATCTACAGGTAATAATAGTTATTTAGGAGCTGACTGACTGACTGACTGATCTACAGGTAATAATAGTTATTTAGGAGCTGACTGACTGACTGACTGATCTACAGGTAATAATAGTTATTTAGGAGCTGACTGACTGACTGACTGACTGATCTACAGGTAATAATAGTTATTTAGGAGCTGACTGACTGACTGACTGATCTACAGGTAATAATAGATATTTAGGAGCTGACTGACTGACTGACTGATCTACAGGTAATAATAGTTATTTAGGAGCTGACTGACTGACTGACTGATCTACAGGTAATAATAGTTATTTAGGAGCTGACTGACTGACTGACTGATCTACAGGTAATAATAGTTATTTAGGAGCTGACTGACTGACTGACTGATCTACAGGTAATAATAGTTATTTAGGAGCTGACTGACTGACTGACTGATCTACAGGTAATAATAGTTATTTAGGAGCTGACTGACTGACTGACTGACTGATCTACAGGTAATAATAGTTATTTAGGAGCTGACTGACTGACTGACTGATCTACAGGTAATAATAGTTATTTAGGAGCTGACTGACTGACTGACTGACTGATCTACAAGTAATAATAGTTATTTAGGAGCTGACTGACTGACTGACTGATCTACAGGTAATAATAGTTATTTAGGAGCTGACTGACTGACTGATCTACAGGTAATAATAGTTATTTAGGAGCTGACTGACTGACTGACTGATCTACAGGTAATAATAGTTATTTAGGAGCTGACTGACTGACTGACTGATCTACAGGTAATAATAGTTATTTAGGAGCTGACTGACTGACTGATCTACAGGTAATAATAGATATTTAGGAGCTGACTGACTGACTGACTGACTGATCTACAGGTAATAATAGTTATTTAGGAGCTGACTGACTGATCTACAGGTAATAATAGTTATTTAGGAGCTGACTGACTGACTGACTGACTGACTGATCTACAGGTAATAATAGTTATTTAGGAGCTGACTGACTGACTGATCTACAGGTAATAATAGTTATTTAGGAGCTGACTGACTGACTGATCTACAGGTAATAATAATTATTTAGGAGCTGTCTGACTGACTGATCTACAGGTAATAATAGTTATTTAGGAGCTGACTGACTGACTGACTGATCTACAGGTAATAATAGTTATTTAGGAGCTGACTGACTGACTGACTGATCTACAGGTAATAATAGTTATTTAGGAGCTGACTGACTGACTGACTGATCTACAGGTAATAATAGTTATTTAGGAGCTGACTGACTGACTGACTGACTGACTGATCTACAGGTAATAATAGTTATTTAGGAGCTGACTGACTGACTGACTGATCTACAGGTAATAATAGTTATTTAGGAGCTGACTGACTGACTGACTGATCTACAGGTAATTATAGTTATTTAGGAGCTGACTGACTGACTGATCTACAGGTAATAATAGTTATTTAGGAGCTGACTGACTGACTGACTGATCTACAGGTAATAATAGTTATTTAGGAGCTGACTGACTGACTGACTGATCTACAGGTAATAATAGTTATTTAGGAGCTGACTGACTGACTGACTGATCTACAGGTAATAATAGTTATTTAGGAGCTGACTGACTGACTGACTGATCTACAGGTAATAATAGTTATTTAGGAGCTGACTGACTGACTGACTGACTGATCTACAGGTAATAATAGTTATTTAGGAGCTGACTGACTGACTGACTGATCTACAGGTAATACTAGTTATTTAGGAGCTGACTGACTGACTGATCTACAGGTAATAATAGTTATTTAGGAGCTGACTGACTGACTGACTGACTGATCTACAGGTAATAATAGTTATTTAGGAGCTGACTGACTGATCTACAGGTAATAATAGTTATTTAGGAGCTGACTGACTGACTGACTGACTGATCTACAGGTAATAATAGTTATTTAGGAGCTGACTGACTGATCTACAGGTAATAATAGTTATTTAGGAGCTGACTGACTGACTGACTGACTGATCTACAGGTAATAATAGTTATTTAGGAGCTGACTGACTGACTGACTGATCTACAGGTAATGATAGTTATTTAGGAGCTGACTGACTGACTGACTGATCTACAGGTAATAATAGTTATTTAGGAGCTGACTGACTGACTGACTGATCTACAGGTAATACTAGTTATTTAGGAGCTGACTGACTGACTGACTGATCTACAGGTAATAATAGTTATTTAGGAGCTGACTGACCGACTGACTGATCTACAGGTAATAATAGTTATTTAGGAGCTGACTGACTGACTGACTGATCTACAGGTAATAATAGTTATTTAGGAGCTGACTGACTGACTGACTGACTGACTGATCTACAGGTAATAATAGTTATTTAGGAGCTGACTGACTGACTGATCTACAGGTAATAATAGTTATTTAGGAGCTGACTGACTGACTGACTGACTGATCTACAGGTAATAATAGTTATTTAGGAGCTGACTGACTGACTGACTGATCTACAGGTAATAATAGTTATTTAGGAGCTGACTGACTGACTGACTGATCTACAGGTAATAATAGTTATTTAGGAGCTGACTGACTGACTGATCTACAGGTAATAATAGTTATTTAGGAGCTGACTGACTGACTGACTGACTGATCTACAGGTAATAATAGTTATTTAGGAGCTGACTGACTGACTGACTGATCTACAGGTAATAATAGTTATTTAGGAGCTGACTGACTGACTGACTGATCTACAGGTAATAATAGTTATTTAGGAGCTGACTGACTGACTGACTGATCTACAGGTAATAATAGTTATTTAGGAGCTGACTGACTGACTGACTGATCTACAGGTAATAATAGTTATTTAGGAGCTGACTGACTGACTGACTGATCTACAGGTAATACTAGTTATTTAGGAGCTGACTGACTGACTGACTGATCTACAGGTAATAATAGTTATTTAGGAGCTGACTGACTGACTGACTGATCTACAGGTAATAATAGTTATTTAGGAGCTGACTGACTGACTGACTGATCTACAGGTAATAATAGTTATTTAGGAGCTGACTGACTGACTGACTGATCTACAGGTAATAATAGTTATTTAGGAGCTGACTGACTGACTGACTGACTGATCTACAGGTAATAATAGTTATTTAGGAGCTGACTGACTGACTGATCTACAGGTAATAATAGTTATTTAGGAGCTGACTGACTGACTGACTGATCTACAGGTAATAATAGTTATTTAGGAGCTGACTGACTGACTGACTGATCTACAGGTAATAATAGTTATTTAGGAGCTGACTGACTGACTGACTGATCTACAGGTAATAATAGTTATTTAGGAGCTGACTGACTGACTGACTGACTGATCTACAGGTAATAATAGTTATTTAGGAGCTGACTGACTGACTGATCTACAGGTAATAATAGTTATTTAGGAGCTGACTGACTGACTGACTGATCTACAGGTAATAATAGTTATTTAGGAGCTGACTGACTGACTGACTGACTGATCTACAGGTAATAATAGTTATTTAGGAGCTGACTGACTGACTGATCTACAGGTAATAATAGTTATTTAGGAGCTGACTGACTGACTGACTGATCTACAGGTAATAATAGTTATTTAGGAGCTGACTGACTGACTGATCTACAGGTAATAATAGTTATTTAGGAGCTGACTGACTGATCTACAGGTAATAATAGATATTTAGGAGCTGACTGACTGACTGATCTACAGGTAATAATAGTTATTTAGGAGCTGACTGACTGACTGACTGATCTACAGGTAATAATAGTTATTTAGGAGCTGACTGACTGACTGACTGATCTACAGGTAATAATAGTTATTTAGGAGCTGACTGACTGACTGACTGATCTACAGGTAATAATAGTTATTTAGGAGCTGACTGACTGACTGACTGATCTACAGGTAATAATAGTTATTTAGGAGCTGACTGACTGACTGATCTACAGGTAATAATAGTTATTTAGGAGCTGACTGACTGACTGACTGATCTACAGGTAATAATAGTTATTTAGGAGCTGACTGACTGACTGACTGATCTACAGGTAATAATAGTTATTTAGGAGCTGACTGACTGACTGATCTACAGGTAATAATAGATATTTAGGAGCTGACTGACTGACTGACTGACTGATCTACAGGTAATAATAGTTATTTAGGAGCTGACTGACTGATCTACAGGTAATAATAGTTATTTAGGAGCTGACTGACTGACTGACTGACTGATCTACAGGTAATAATAGTTATTTAGGAGCTGACTGACTGACTGATCTACAGGTAATAATAGTTATTTAGGAGCTGACTGACTGACTGACTGACTGATCTACAGGTAATAATAGTTATTTAGGAGCTGACTGACTGATCTACAGGTAATAATAGTTATTTAGGAGCTGACTGACTGACTGACTGACTGATCTACAGGTAATAATAGTTATTTAGGAGCTGACTGACTGATCTACAGGTAATAATAGTTATTTAGGAGCTGACTGACTGACTGACTGACTGATCTACAGGTAATAATAGTTATTTAGGAGCTGACTGACTGACTGACTGATCTACAGGTAATGATAGTTATTTAGGAGCTGACTGACTGACTGACTGATCTACAGGTAATAATAGTTATTTAGGAGCTGACTGACTGACTGACTGATCTACAGGTAATACTAGTTATTTAGGAGCTGACTGACTGACTGACTGATCTACAGGTAATAATAGTTATTTAGGAGCTGACTGACCGACTGACTGATCTACAGGTAATAATAGTTATTTAGGAGCTGACTGACTGACTGACTGATCTACAGGTAATAATAGTTATTTAGGAGCTGACTGACTGACTGACTGACTGACTGATCTACAGGTAATAATAGTTATTTAGGAGCTGACTGACTGACTGATCTACAGGTAATAATAGTTATTTAGGAGCTGACTGACTGACTGACTGACTGATCTACAGGTAATAATAGTTATTTAGGAGCTGACTGACTGACTGACTGATCTACAGGTAATAATAGTTATTTAGGAGCTGACTGACTGACTGACTGATCTACAGGTAATAATAGTTATTTAGGAGCTGACTGACTGACTGATCTACAGGTAATAATAGTTATTTAGGAGCTGACTGACTGACTGACTGACTGATCTACAGGTAATAATAGTTATTTAGGAGCTGACTGACTGACTGACTGATCTACAGGTAATAATAGTTATTTAGGAGCTGACTGACTGACTGACTGATCTACAGGTAATAATAGTTATTTAGGAGCTGACTGACTGACTGACTGATCTACAGGTAATAATAGTTATTTAGGAGCTGACTGACTGACTGACTGATCTACAGGTAATAATAGTTATTTAGGAGCTGACTGACTGACTGACTGATCTACAGGTAATACTAGTTATTTAGGAGCTGACTGACTGACTGACTGATCTACAGGTAATAATAGTTATTTAGGAGCTGACTGACTGACTGACTGATCTACAGGTAATAATAGTTATTTAGGAGCTGACTGACTGACTGACTGATCTACAGGTAATAATAGTTATTTAGGAGCTGACTGACTGACTGACTGATCTACAGGTAATAATAGTTATTTAGGAGCTGACTGACTGACTGACTGACTGATCTACAGGTAATAATAGTTATTTAGGAGCTGACTGACTGACTGATCTACAGGTAATAATAGTTATTTAGGAGCTGACTGACTGACTGACTGATCTACAGGTAATAATAGTTATTTAGGAGCTGACTGACTGACTGACTGATCTACAGGTAATAATAGTTATTTAGGAGCTGACTGACTGACTGACTGATCTACAGGTAATAATAGTTATTTAGGAGCTGACTGACTGACTGACTGACTGATCTACAGGTAATAATAGTTATTTAGGAGCTGACTGACTGACTGATCTACAGGTAATAATAGTTATTTAGGAGCTGACTGACTGACTGACTGATCTACAGGTAATAATAGTTATTTAGGAGCTGACTGACTGACTGACTGACTGATCTACAGGTAATAATAGTTATTTAGGAGCTGACTGACTGACTGATCTACAGGTAATAATAGTTATTTAGGAGCTGACTGACTGACTGACTGATCTACAGGTAATAATAGTTATTTAGGAGCTGACTGACTGACTGATCTACAGGTAATAATAGTTATTTAGGAGCTGACTGACTGATCTACAGGTAATAATAGATATTTAGGAGCTGACTGACTGACTGATCTACAGGTAATAATAGTTATTTAGGAGCTGACTGACTGACTGACTGATCTACAGGTAATAATAGTTATTTAGGAGCTGACTGACTGACTGACTGATCTACAGGTAATAATAGTTATTTAGGAGCTGACTGACTGACTGACTGATCTACAGGTAATAATAGTTATTTAGGAGCTGACTGACTGACTGACTGATCTACAGGTAATAATAGTTATTTAGGAGCTGACTGACTGACTGATCTACAGGTAATAATAGTTATTTAGGAGCTGACTGACTGACTGACTGATCTACAGGTAATAATAGTTATTTAGGAGCTGACTGACTGACTGACTGATCTACAGGTAATAATAGTTATTTAGGAGCTGACTGACTGACTGATCTACAGGTAATAATAGATATTTAGGAGCTGACTGACTGACTGACTGACTGATCTACAGGTAATAATAGTTATTTAGGAGCTGACTGACTGATCTACAGGTAATAATAGTTATTTAGGAGCTGACTGACTGACTGACTGACTGATCTACAGGTAATAATAGTTATTTAGGAGCTGACTGACTGACTGATCTACAGGTAATAATAGTTATTTAGGAGCTGACTGACTGACTGATCTACAGGTAATAATAATTATTTAGGAGCTGACTGACTGACTGATCTACAGGTAATAATAGTTATTTAGGAGCTGACTGACTGACTGACTGATCTACAGGTAATAATAGTTATTTAGGAGCTGACTGACTGACTGACTGATCTACAGGTAATAATAGTTATTTAGGAGCTGACTGACTGACTGACTGACTGATCTACAGGTAATAATAGTTATTTAGGAGCTGACTGACTGACTGACTGACTGACTGATCTACAGGTAATAATAGTTATTTAGGAGCTGACTGACTGACTGACTGATCTACAGGTAATAATAGTTATTTAGGAGCTGACTGACTGACTGACTGATCTACAGGTAATTATAGTTATTTAGGAGCTGACTGACTGACTGATCTACAGGTAATAATAGTTATTTAGGAGCTGACTGACTGACTGACTGATCTACAGGTAATAATAGTTATTTAGGAGCTGACTGACTGACTGACTGATCTACAGGTAATAATAGTTATTTAGGAGCTGACTGACTGACTGACTGATCTACAGGTAATAATAGTTATTTAGGAGCTGACTGACTGACTGACTGATCTACAGGTAATAATAGTTATTTAGAGCTGACTGACTGACTGACTGACTGATCTCCAGGTAATAATAGTTATTTAGGAGCTGACTGACTGACTGACTGATCTACAGGTAATACTAGTTATTTAGGAGCTGACTGACTGACTGATCTACAGGTAATAATAGTTATTTAGGAGCTGACTGACTGACTGACTGACTGATCTACAGGTAATAATAGTTATTTAGGAGCTGACTGACTGATCTACAGGTAATAATAGTTATTTAGGAGCTGACTGACTGACTGACTGACTGATCTACAGGTAATAATAGTTATTTAGGAGCTGACTGACTGATCTACAGGTAATAATAGTTATTTAGGAGCTGACTGACTGACTGACTGACTGATCTACAGGTAATAATAGTTATTTAGGAGCTGACTGACTGACTGACTGATCTACAGGTAATAATAGTTATTTAGGAGCTGACTGACTGACTGACTGATCTACAGGTAATAATAGTTATTTAGGAGCTGACTGACTGACTGACTGATCTACAGGTAATACTAGTTATTTAGGAGCTGACTGACTGACTGACTGATCTACAGGTAATAATAGTTATTTAGGAGCTGACTGACCGACTGACTGATCTACAGGTAATAATAGTTATTTAGGAGCTGACTGACTGACTGACTGATCTACAGGTAATAATAGTTATTTAGGAGCTGACTGACTGACTGACTGACTGACTGATCTACAGGTAATAATAGTTATTTAGGAGCTGACTGACTGACTGATCTACAGGTAATAATAGTTATTTAGGAGCTGACTGACTGACTGACTGACTGATCTACAGGTAATAATAGTTATTTAGGAGCTGACTGACTGACTGACTGATCTACAGGTAATAATAGTTATTTAGGAGCTGACTGACTGACTGACTGATCTACAGGTAATAATAGTTATTTAGGAGCTGACTGACTGACTGATCTACAGGTAATAATAGTTATTTAGGAGCTGACTGACTGACTGACTGACTGATCTACAGGTAATAATAGTTATTTAGGAGCTGACTGACTGACTGACTGATCTACAGGTAATAATAGTTATTTAGGAGCTGACTGACTGACTGACTGATCTACAGGTAATAATAGTTATTTAGGAGCTGACTGACTGACTGACTGATCTACAGGTAATAATAGTTATTTAGGAGCTGACTGACTGACTGACTGATCTACAGGTAATAATAGTTATTTAGGAGCTGACTGACTGACTGACTGATCTACAGGTAATACTAGTTATTTAGGAGCTGACTGACTGACTGACTGATCTACAGGTAATAATAGTTATTTAGGAGCTGACTGACTGACTGACTGATCTACAGGTAATAATAGTTATTTAGGAGCTGACTGACTGACTGACTGATCTACAGGTAATAATAGTTATTTAGGAGCTGACTGACTGACTGACTGATCTACAGGTAATAATAGTTATTTAGGAGCTGACTGACTGACTGACTGACTGATCTACAGGTAATAATAGTTATTTAGGAGCTGACTGACTGACTGATCTACAGGTAATAATAGTTATTTAGGAGCTGACTGACTGACTGACTGATCTACAGGTAATAATAGTTATTTAGGAGCTGACTGACTGACTGACTGATCTACAGGTAATAATAGTTATTTAGGAGCTGACTGACTGACTGACTGATCTACAGGTAATAATAGTTATTTAGGAGCTGACTGACTGACTGACTGACTGATCTACAGGTAATAATAGTTATTTAGGAGCTGACTGACTGACTGATCTACAGGTAATAATAGTTATTTAGGAGCTGACTGACTGACTGACTGATCTACAGGTAATAATAGTTATTTAGGAGCTGACTGACTGACTGACTGACTGATCTACAGGTAATAATAGTTATTTAGGAGACTGACTGACTGACTGATCTACAGGTAATAATAGTTATTTAGGAGCTGACTGACTGATCTGACTGTTATTTCTACAGGTAATAATAGTTATTTAGGAGCTGACTGACTGACTGATCTACAGGTAATAATAGTTATTTAGGAGCTGACTGACTGATCTACAGGTAATAATAGATATTTAGGAGCTGACTGACTGACTGATCTACAGGTAATAATAGTTATTTAGGAGCTGACTGACTGACTGACTGATCTACAGGTAATAATAGTTATTTAGGAGCTGACTGACTGACTGACTGATCTACAGGTAATAATAGTTATTTAGGAGCTGACTGACTGACTGACTGATCTACAGGTAATAATAGTTATTTAGGAGCTGACTGACTGACTGATCTACAGGTAATAATAGTTATTTAGGAGCTGACTGACTGACTGACTGATCTACAGGTAATAATAGTTATTTAGGAGCTGACTGACTGACTGATCTACAGGTAATAATAGTTATTTAGGAGCTGACTGACTGACTGACTGACTGATCTACAGGTAATAATAGATATTTAGGAGCTGACTGACTGACTGACTGATCTACAGGTAATAATAGATATTTAGGAGCTGACTGACTGACTGACTGACTGATCTACAGGTAATAATAGATATTTAGGAGCTGACTGACTGACTGACTGACTGACTGACTGACTGATCTACAGGTAATAATAGTTATTTAGGAGCTGACTGACTGACTGACTGACTGATCTACAGGTAATAATAGTTATTTAGGAGCTGACTGACTGACTGACTGATCTACAGGTAATAATAGTTATTTAGGAGCTGACTGACTGACTGACTGACTGATCTACAGGTAATAATAGTTATTTAGGAGCTGACTGACTGACTGATCTACAGGTAATAATAGTTATTTAGGAGCTGACTGACTGACTGACTGATCTACAGGTAATAATAGTTATTTAGGAGCTGACTGACTGACTGACTGATCTACAGGTAATAATAGATATTTAGGAGCTGACTGACTGACTGACTGACTGATCTACAGGTAATAATAGTTATTTAGGAGCTGACTGACTGACTGACTGATCTACAGGTAATAATAGTTATTTAGGAGCTGACTGACTGACTGACTGATCTACAGGTAATAATAGTTATTTAGGAGCTGACTGACTGACTGACTGATCTACAGGTAATAATAGTTATTTAGGAGCTGACTGACTGACTGACTGATCTACAGGTAATAATAGTTATTTAGGAGCTGACTGACTGACTGACTGATCTATCTAGAATGCAAGGTGTGTCTCCTGGTGCTCTGGGTTATTGGATGTGGTGTGTGTGTGTCTGTATGGCTGTGGTGTGTGTGTGTCTGTGTGTGGCTGTGGTGTGTGTGTGTCTCTAACAGTGTGTGTGTGCCTCCTGGTGCTCTGGGTTATTGGCTGTGTGTGTCTGTGTGTGGCTGTGGTGTGTGTGTGTCTCTGGTGTGTGTGTGTCTCTAACAGTGTGTTTGTGTCTCCAGGTGCCATGTCGTCTGGGCTGCGTCTGGAGGATTCTCCCTTCGGTCCCTATGACTTCCTGTCTGCTGGCTCCGCCCCCCTATGCTCTCCTGGCCAATCAATGGGCTCGGTGGGCGATAGCTGGCCCCCTCGTGCCAAATCCCCCCATGGAAACACCAATGTTACCTGGCCCCCAGGTATGCACTCACACACACACACTCACTCACTCACTCACTCACTCACTCTCTCGCACACACACGCACACACACGCACACACACACACACACACGCACACACGCACACACGCACACACGCACACACTCACTCACTCACTCACTCACTCACTCACACACTCACACACTCACACACTCTAACATCTCAGTACCCCCCTCACTCTCTCTTCCTGTATAACTCTCTCCAGACCCCCCCCCTCACTCTCTCTTCCTGTATAACTCTCTCCAGACCCCCCCTCACTCTCTATTCCTGTATAACTCTCTCCAGACCCCCCCCTCACTCTCTATTCCTGTATAACTCTCTCCAGACCCCCCCTCACTCTCTATTCCTGTATAACTCTCTCCAGACCCCCCCCTCACTCTCTATTCCTGTATAACTCTCTCCAGACCCCCCCTCACTCTCTATTCCTGTATAACTCTCTCCAGACCCCCCTCACTCTCTATTCCTGTATAACTCTCTCCAGACCCCCCTCACTCTCTCTTCCTGTATAACTCTCTCCAGACCCCCCTCTCTCTCTATTCCTGTATAACTCTCTCCAGACCCCCTCACTCTCTATTCCTGTATAACTCTCTCCAGACCCCCCTCACTCTCTCTCTATTCCTGTATAACTCTCTCCAGACCCCCCCCCACTCTCTATTCCTGTATAACTCTCTCCAGACCCCCCTCACTCTCTCTTCCTGTATAACTCTCCAGACCCCCCTCACTCTCTCTTCCTGTATAACTCTCTTCAGACCCCCCTCACTCTCTATTCCTGTATAACTCTCTCCAGACCCCCCTCACTCTCTATTCCTGTATAACTCTCTCCAGACCCCCCTCACTCTCTCTTCCTGTATAACTCCCCAGACCCCCCACTCTCTATTCCTGTATAACTCTCTCCAGACCCCCCTCACTCTCTATTCCTGTATAACTCTCTCCAGACCCCCTTCACTCTCTCTCTATTCCTGTATAACTCTCTCCAGACCCCCTCACTCTCCCTGTATAACTCTCTCCAGACCCCCCTCACTCTCTCTTCCTGTATAACTCTCTCCAGACCCCCTCACTCTCTATTCCTGTATAACTCTCTCCAGACCCCCTCACTCTCTATTCCTGTATAACTCTCTCCAGACCCCCCTCTCTCTCTATTCCTGTATAACTCTCTCCAGACTCTCCCCCCCCTCACTCTCTATTCCTGTATAACTCTCTCCATAACTCCAGACCCCCTCACTCTCTATTCCTGTATAACTCTCTCCAGACCCCCTCACTCTCTATTCCTGTATAACTCTCTCCAGACCCCCCTCACTCTCTATTCCTGTATAACTCTCTCCAGACTCTCTATTCCTGTATAACCTCTCCAGACCCCCTCACTCTCTATTCCTGTATAACTCTCTCCAGACCCCCCTCACTCTCTATTCCTGTATAACTCTCTCCAGACCCCCCTCACTCTCTATTCCTGTATAACTCTCTCCAGACCCCCTCACTCTCTATTCCTGTATAACTCTCTCCAGACCCCCCTCACTCTCTATTCCTGTATAACTCTCTCCAGACCCCCTCACTCTCTATTCCTGTATAACTCTCTCCAGACCCCCTCACTCTCTATTCCTGTATAACTCTCTCCAGACCCCCCTCACTCTCTATTCCTGTATAACTCTCTCCAGACCCCCCTCACTCTCTATTCCTGTATAACTCTCTCCAGACCCCCCTCACTCTCTATTCCTGTATAACTCTCTCCAGACCCCCCCCCTATTCACTCTCTATTCCTGTATAACTCTCTCCAGACCCCCCTCACTCTCTATTCCTGTATAACTCTCTCCAGACCCCCCCCTCACTCTCTATTCCTGTATAACTGTATAACTCTCTCCAGACCCCCCTCACTCTCTATTCCTGTATAACTCTCTCCAGACCCCCCTCACTCTCTATTCCTGTATAACTCTCTCCAGACCCCCTCACTCTCTATTCCTGTATAACTCTCTCCAGACCCCCCTCACTCTCTATTCCTGTATAACTCTCTCCAGACCCCCTCACTCTCTATTCCTGTATAACTCTCTCCAGACCCCCCTCACTCTCTATTCCTGTATAACTCTCTCCAGACCCCCCTCACTCTCTATTCCTGTATAACTCTCTCCAGACCCCCCTCACTCTCTATTCCTGTATAACTCTCTCCAGACCCCCTCACTCTCTATTCCTGTATAACTCTCTCCAGACCCCCTCACTCTCTATTCCTGTATAACTCTCTCCAGACCCCCCTCACTCTCTATTCCTGTATAACTCTCTCCAGACCCCCCTCACTCTCTATTCCTGTATAACTCTCTCCAGACCCCCTCACTCTCTATTCCTGTATAACTCTCTCCAGACCCCCTCACTCTCTATTCCTGTATAACTCTCTCCAGACCCCCCTCACTCTCTATTCCTGTATAACTCTCTCCAGACCCCCCTCACTCTCTATTCCTGTATAACTCTCTCCAGACCCCCTCCCTCACTCTCTATTCCTGTATAACTCTCTCCAGACCCCCCTCCCTCACTCTCTATTCCTGTATAACTCTCTCCAGACCCCCCCTCACTCTCTCTTCCTGTATAACTCTCTCCAGACCCCCCCTCACTCTCTTTTCCTGTATAACTCTCTCCAGACCCCCCCTCACTCTCTATTCCTGTATAACTCTCTCCATACCCCCCCTCACTCTCTATTCCTGTATAACTCTCTCCAGCCCCCCCCCCCTCACTCTCTATTCCTGTATAACTCTCTCCAGACCCCCTCACTCTCTATTCCTGTATAACTCTCTCCAGACCCCCCCTCACTCTCTATTCCTGTATAACTCTCTCCAGACCCCCCCTCACTCTTTCTTCCTGTATGTCCCTCCCCAGAGTTCCGGCCCGGGGAGCCATGGAAAGGTTACCCCAACATCGACCCTGAGACTGACCCTTTCGTGACCCCTGGTAGTGTCATCAACAACCTCTCCATCAACACCGTCCGCCATGTAGACCACCTCAGAGACCTGACAGGTAACACACACTGTCCTCTACGTAGACCACCTCAGAGACCTGACAGGTAACACACACTGTCCTCTACGTAGACCACCTCAGAGACCTGACAGGTAACACACACTGTCCTCTACGTAGACCACCTCAGAGACCTGACAGGTAACACACACTGTCCTCTACGTAGACCAGAGACCTGACAGGTAACACACACTGTCCTCTACGTAGACCACCTCAGAGACCTGACAGGTAACACACACTGTCCTCTACGTAGACCAGAGACCTGACAGGTAACACACACTGTCCTCTATGTAGACCACCTCAGAGACCTGACAGGTAACACACACTGTCCTCTATGTAGACCACCTCAGAGACCTGACAGGTAACACACACTGTCCTCTACGTAGACCAGAGACCTGACAGGTAACACACACTGTCCTCTATGTAGACCAGAGACCTGACAGGTAACACACACTGTCCTCTACGTAGACCAGAGACCTGACAGGTAACACACACTGTCCTCTATGTAGACCACCTCAGAGACCTGACAGGTAACACACACTGTCCTCTACGTAGACCAGAGACCTGACAGGTAACACACACTGTCCTCTACGTAGACCAGAGACCTGACAGGTAACACACACTGTCCTCTACGTAGACCAGAGACCTGACAGGTAACACACACTGTCCTCTACGTAGACCAGAGACCTGACAGGTAACACACACTGTCCTCTATGTAGACCAGAGACCTGACAGGTAACACACACTGTCCTCTACGTAGACCAGAGACCTGACAGGTAACACACACCGTCCTCTATGTAGACCAGAGACCTGACAGGTAACACACACTGTCCTCTACGTAGACCAGAGACCTGACAGGTAACACACACTGTCCTCTATGTAGACCAGAGACCTGACAGGGAACACACACTGTCCTCTACGTAGACCAGAGACCTGACAGGTAACACACACTGTCCTCTATGTAGACCAGATACCTGACAGGTAACACACACTGTCCTCTACATAGACCAGAGACCTGACAGGTAACACACACTGTCCTCTACGTAGACTACCTCAGAGACCTGACAGGTAACACACACTGTCCTCTACGTAGACCACCTCAGAGACCTGACAGGTAACACACACTGTCCTCTACGTAGACCAGAGACCTGACAGGTAACACACACTGTCCTCTACGTAGACCAGAGACCTGACAGGTAACACACACTGTCCTCTACGTAGACCAGAGACCTGACAGGTAACACACACTGTCCTCTACGTAGACCAGAGACCTGACAGGTAACACACACTGTCCTCTATGTAGACCAGAGACCTGACAGGTAACACACACTGTCCTCTATGTAGACCACCTCAGAGACCTGACAGGTAACACACACTGTCCTCTATGTAGACCACCTCAGAGACCTGACAGGTAACACACACTGTCCTCTACGTAGACCACCTCAGAGACCTGACAGGTAACACACACTGTCCTCTACGTAGACCAGAGACCTGACAGGTAACACACACTGTCCTCTATGTAGACCAGAGACCTGACAGGTAACACACACTGTCCTCTATGTAGACCACCTCAGAGACCTGACAGGTAACACACACTGTCCTCTACGTAGACCAGAGACCTGACAGGTAACACACACTGTCCTCTATGTAGACCAGAGACCTGACAGGTAACACACACTGTCCTCTACGTAGACTAGAGACCTGACAGGTAACACAACACACACTGTCCTCTACGTAGACCAGAGACCTGACAGGTAACACACACTGTCCTCTATGTAGACCAGAGACCTGACAGGTAACACACACTGTCCTCTACATAGACCAGAGACCTGACAGGTAACACACACTGTCCTCTATGTAGACCACCTCAGAGACCTGACAGGTAACACACACTGTCCTCTACGTAGACCAGAGACCTAACAGGTAACACACACTGTCCTCTATGTAGACCACCTCAGAGACCTGACAGGTAACACACTGTCCTCTACGTAGACCACCTCAGAGACCTGACAGGTAACACACTGTCCTCTACGTAGACCACCTCAGAGACCTGACAGGTAACACACACTGTCCTCTACGTAGACCAGAGACCTGACAGGTAACACACACTGTCCTCTACGTAGACCAGAGACCTGACAGGTAACACACACTGTCCTCTACGTAGACCAGAGACCTGACAGGACACTGTCCTCTATGTAGACCAGAGACCTGACAGGACACTGTCCTCTATGTAGACCAGAGACCTGACAGGACACCGTCCTCTATGTAGACCAGAGACCTGACAGGACACCGTCCTGTCCTAGTGGACTATGATGTGCACTAACCCGGTCTGTCCTAGTGGACTATGATGTGTACTAACCCGGTCTGTCCTAGTGGACTATGATGTGTACTAACCCGGTCTGTCCTAGTGGACTATGATGTGTACTAACCCGGTCTGTCCTAGTGGACTATGATGTGTACTAACCCGGTCTGTCCTAGTGGACTATGATGTGCACTAACCCGGTCTGTCCCCAGACCTAGTGGACTATGATGTCTGTAACTAACCGGTCTGTCCTCAGGCTAGTGGACTATGATGTGTACTAACCCGGTCTGTCCTAGTGGACTATGATGTGTACTAACACCGGTCTGTCTAGTGGACTATGATAGACCAGAGACCTGACAGGTAACACACACTGTCTGTCTAGTAGACCATCAGAGACCTGACAGGTAACACGGTCTGTCCTCTAGTGGACCAGAGACCTGACAGGTAACACCGGTCCTCTGTAGACCAGGCTGACAGGTGGACTATGATGTGTACTAACCCGGTCTGTCCTCAGGACCAGAGACCTGACAGGTAACACACACTGTCCTCTGTAGACCACCGGTCAGGTCACTAGTGAACTATGATGACAGAGACCTGTACACGGTAGACTCAGAGACCTGACAGGTAACACACACTGTCCTCTGTAGACCAGAGACCTGACAGGTAACACACACTGGTCCACCTCAGAGACCTACAGGTAACACATGATGAGACCAGAGACCCAGGTCTGTCCTAGTAGACTATGATGACAGGTACTACACACTGTCCTGTCCTAGTAGACCAGAGACCTGTACAGGTAACACACGGTCTGTCCTCTAGTGGACCAGAGTGACAGGTACACACACTGTCCTCTCGTAGTCCCAGAGACCTGACAGGTACTAACCGGTCTGTCCTAGTGGACACATGATGTGACCAGAGACCCAGGTAACACACTGTCCTCTAGTAGACCAGGACTGATGTAGGTACACACACTGTCTGTCTAGTGGACTATGATGACAGGTAACACACACTGTGGAGACCAGAGACCTGACAGGTCTGTCTAGACCAGAGACCTGACAGGTAACACACACTGTCCTCTACTAGACCAGGTGACAGGTAACACACACTGTCCTAGTGGACCATGATGGTAACAACACTGTCCGGTCTGTCCTCAGTGACAGGACTATGATGTGTAGACCCAGGTAACACACACTGTCCTAGTGGACTCAGAGATGATGTGTACAGAACCTGACAGGTCTGTCCTCTAGTGGACCTATGATGTGACTAACACACACTGATGTAGACCAGAGACCTGACAGGTAAGGACACCTGTCCTCTATGTAGACCAGGACCTGACAGGTAACACACACTGTCCTCTAGGACTAGAGACCTGATGTGTACTAACCAGAGACCTGACAGGTAACACACACTGTCCTCTATGTAGACCGGTCCAGAGGACAGGTATGATGTGTACTAACCAGAGTCAGGTCCTGGTGGACTATGATGACAGGTAACTAACCGGTCTGTCCTAGTGGACTATGATGTGTACTAACCCGGTCTGTCCTAGTGGACTATGATGTGTACTAACCCGGTCTGTCCTAGTAGACCACCTCAGGACTATGATGTGTACTAACCCGGTCTGTCCTAGTGGACTATGACCTGACAGTGTACT
Source organism: Oncorhynchus keta (assembly GCF_023373465.1). Classification (NCBI taxonomy): domain Eukaryota; kingdom Metazoa; phylum Chordata; class Actinopteri; order Salmoniformes; family Salmonidae; genus Oncorhynchus; species Oncorhynchus keta. The sequence goes on from NW_026290809.1 coordinate 318,666, forward strand.
AACCCGGTCTGTCCTAGTGGACTATGATGACAGGTAACACACTGTCCTAGTGGACTATGATGTGACAGGTAACACACACTGTCCTCTGTCCTCAGGCTAGTGGACTATGATGTGTACTAACCCGGTCTGTCCTAGTCTAGGATGTGTACTAACCCTGACAGGTAACACACACTGTCCTCTAGTGGACTATGATGTGTACTAACCCGGTCTGTCCTAGTGGACTATGATGTGACAGGTAACACACTGTCCTCTGTAGACCAGAGTGACAGGTATGACTGTGTACTAACCGGTCTGACTAGTGGACTATGATGTGACTAGACTGACATGGTCTGTCCTAGTAGACTATGATGTGTACTAACCCTGTCTGTCCTAGTGGACTATGATGTGTACTAACCCGGTCTGTCCTAGTGGACTATGATGTGTACTAACCCAGGTCTGTCCTAGTGGACTATGATGTGACTAACCCGGTCTGATGATGTACTAACCCGGTCTGTCCTAGTGGACTATGATGTGTACTAACCCGGTCTGTCCTAGAGACCTGACAGGTACTAACCCGGTCCTCTAGTGGACAGGTACTACACACTGTCCTCTATGTGACCACCTAGACCTGACAGGTAACACACTGTCCTGTAGACCAGAGACCTAGTGACTGTGATGTACTAACCCAGGTCTGTCCTCTATGTAGTCAGGACTATGATGTGTAGACTAGACCCAGGACACTGTCCTAGTGGACCTGACATGATGTGTACTAACCTGACAGGGTCTGTCCTCCTAGTGGACTATGATGAGACCTACAGGGACCGGTCTGTCTAGTGACCAGAGATGTGACAGGTAACACACACTGTCCTACGTGGACTATGATGACCTGACAGGTAAACACACTGTCCCTAGTAGACCAGGACTGACAGGTAACACACACTGTCCTCTATGTAGACCACCTCAGAGACCTGACAGGTAACACACACTGTCCTCTAGTGGACTATGATGTAGTACTCAGAGACCCAGGTAACACACACTGTCCTCAGGCGTAGACCAGAGACCTGACAGGACTATAGACCAGAGATGTGTACTAACCTGACAGGTAACACACACTGTCCTCTAGTAGACCAGAGGACAGGTAACACACACTGATGTAGACCAGAGTGACAGGTAAACACACTGTCCTCAGACTAGAGACCTGACAGGTAACACACACCGGTCTGTCCTAGTGGACCAGAGTGACTAACACACACTGTCCTCTAGTGGACCAGAGACCTGACAGGTACTAGACCAGAGACCTGACAGGGAACACACACTGTCCTGTGTACTAGACCAGAGACCTGACAGGTAACACACACTGTCCTCTATGTAGACCAGATACCTGACAGGTGACACACTGATGTAGACCAGAGACTGACAGGTCTGTCCTAGTGGACTAGAGACCTGACAGGTAACACACACGGTCTGTCCTCAGAGACTGACATAACACACACTGTCCTCTGTACAGAGACCCAGGTAACACACACTGTCCTAGTAGACCAGAGACCTGACAGGTACACACACTGGTCTGTAGACCTAGTGACAGGACATGATGTGACCAGAGACCTGACAGGTAACACACACTGTCTCCTAGTAGACCAGAGACCTGACAGGTAACACACACTGTGTACAGAGACCTGACAGGTCGTCCTCTATGTAGACCAGAGACCTGACTAACACACACTGTCCTCTACGTAGACCAGAGACCTGACAGGTAACACACACTGTCCTCTATGTAGACCAGATACCTGACAGGTACACACACTGTCCTAGTAGGACCTGACAGGTAACACACACTGTCTGTAGACCACCTCAGAGACCTGACAGGTAACTATGACTGTCCTACTAGACCACCTCAGAGACCTGACAGGTCTGTCCTAGTGGACTATGATGTGTACCAGAGACCTGACAGGTCTGTCCTCAGAGACCAGTGGTAACACACACTATGATAGACCAGAGACCTACTAACACACACTGTCTGTAGACCAGAGACCTACAGGACTACTGATGTGACCAGAGACCTGACAGGTCTGTAGACCTAGAGACCTGACAGGTAACACACACTGTCCTCTATGTAGACTAGACCCCAGGTAACACACACTGTCCTCCTAGTGGACTATGATGTCCTGTACTAGACCAGAGACCTGACAGGTCTGTCCTAGTGACAGGACTCCTCTATGATCAGAGTGACAGGTAACACACACTAGTGGACCAGAGACCTGACAGGTACACACACTGTCCTACGGACCAGAGTGACAGGTAACACACACTGTCCTATGTAGACCAGAGATGACAGGTAACACACACTGTACTAACTAGAGACCTGACAGGTCTGTCCTCTACGTAGACCACCCGGTCTGTCCTCAGGACTACTGATGTAGACTCAGAGACCTGACAGGTAACACACTGTCCTAGTAGACCAGAGACCTGACAGGTAACACACACTGTCCTCTATGTAGACCACCTCAGAGACCTGACAGGTAACACACACTGTCCTAGTGGACCATGATGTGTACTAACCCGGTCTGTCCTAGTGGACTATGATGTGTACTAACCCAGGTCTGTCCTCAGTAGACCAGAGACTATGATGTAGACAGAGACCTGACAGGTCTGTCCTCTACGTAGACCTAGTGGTAACACACACTATGATGTGTACTAACCCGGTCTGTCCTAGTAGACCAGGACTATGATGTAGACCACCTCAGAGACCCAGGTAACACACACTGTCCTAGTGGACTATGTAACACACACTGTCCTCTACTAACCTCAGGTCAGGTCCTAGTGGACTATGATGTGTACTAACCCGGTCTGTCCTCAGGCTAGTGGACTATGATGTGTACTAACCCGGTCTGTCCTAGTGGACTATGATGTGTACTAACCCGGTCTGTCCTAGTGGACTATGATGTGTACTAACCCGGTCTGTCCTAGTGGACTATGATGTGTACTAACCCGGTCTGTCCTAGTGGACTATGATGTGTACTAACCCGGTCTGTCCTAGTGGACTATGATGTGTACTAACCCGGTCTGTCCTAGTGGACTATGATGTGTACTAACCCGGTCTGTCCTAGTGGACTATGATGTGTACTAACCCGGTCTGTCCTAGTGGACTATGATGTGTACTAACCCGGTCTGTCCTAGTGGACTATGATGTGTACTAACCCGGTCTGTCCTAGTGGACTATGATGTGTACTAACCCGGTCTGTCCTAGTGGACTATGATGTGTACTAACCCGGTCTGTCCTAGTGGACTATGATGTGTACTAACCCGGTCTGTCCTAGTGGACTATGATGTGTACTAACCCGGTCTGTCCTAGTGGACTATGATGTGTACTAACCCGGTCTGTCCTAGTGGACTATGATGTGTACTAACCCGGTCTGTCCTCAGGCTAGTGGACTATGATGTGTACTAACCCGGTCTGTCCTAGTGGACTATGATGTGTACTAACCCGGTCTGTCCTAGTGGACTATGATGTGTACTAACCCGGTCTGTCCTAGTGGACTATGATGTGTACTAACCCGGTCTGTCCTAGTGGACTATGATGTGTACTAACCCGGTCTGTCCTAGTGGACTATGATGTGTACTAACCCGGTCTGTCCTAGTGGACTATGATGTGTACTAACCCGGTCTGTCCTCAGGCTAGTGGACTATGATGTGTACTAACCCGGTCTGTCCTCAGGCTAGTGGACTATGATGTGTACTAACCCGGTCTGTCCTAGTGGACTATGATGTGTACTAACCCGGTCTGTCCTAGTGGACTATGATGTGTACTAACCCGGTCTGTCCTAGTGGACTATGATGTGTACTAACCCGGTCTGTCCTCAGGCTAGTGGACTATGATGTGTACTAACCCGGTCTGTCCTAGTGGACTATGATGTGTACTAACCCGGTCTGTCCTAGTGGACTATGATGTGTACTAACCCGGTCTGTCCTAGTGGACTATGATGTGTACTAACCCGGTCTGTCCTAGTGGACTATGATGTGTACTAACCCGGTCTGTCCTAGTGGACTATGATGTGTACTAACCCGGTCTGTCCTCTAGTGGACTATGATGTGTACTAACCCGGTCTGTCCTAGTGGACTATGATGTGTACTAACCCGGTCTGTCCTAGTGGACTATGATGTGTACTAACCCGGTCTGTCCTCAGGCTAGTGGACTATGATGTGTACTAACCCGGTCTGTCCTAGTGGACTATGATGTGTACTAACCCGGTCTGTCCTAGTGGACTATGATGTGTACTAACCCGGTCTGTCCTAGTGGACTATGATGTGTACTAACCCGGTCTGTCCTAGTGGACTATGATGTGTACTAACCCGGTCTGTCCTAGTGGACTATGATGTGTACTAACCCGGTCTGTCCTAGTGGACTATGATGTGTACTAACCCGGTCTGTCCTCAGGCTAGTGGACTATGATGTGTACTAACCCGGTCTGTCCTAGTGGACTATGATGTGTACTAACCCGGTCTGTCCTCAGGCTAGTGGACTATGATGTGTACTAACCCGGTCTGTCCTAGTGGACTATGATGTGTACTAACCCGGTCTGTCCTCAGGCTAGTGGACTATGATGTGTACTAACCCGGTCTGTCCTAGTGGACTATGATGTGTACTAACCCGGTCTGTCCTAGTGGACTATGATGTGTACTAACCCGGTCTGTCCTAGTGGACTATGATGTGTACTAACCCGGTCTGTCCTAGTGGACTATGATGTGTACTAACCCGGTCTGTCCTAGTGGACTATGATGTGTACTAACCCGGTCTGTCCTCAGGCTAGTGGACTATGATGTGTACTAACCCGGTCTGTCCTAGTGGACTATGATGTGTACTAACCCGGTCTGTCCTAGTGGACTATGATGTGTACTAACCCGGTCTGTCCTCAGGCTAGTGGACTATGATGTGTACTAACCCGGTCTGTCCTAGTGGACTATGATGTGTACTAACCCGGTCTGTCCTAGTGGACTATGATGTGTACTAACCCGGTCTGTCCTAGTGGACTATGATGTGTACTAACCCGGTCTGTCCTAGTGGACTATGATGTGTACTAACCCGGTCTGTCCTCAGGCTAGTGGACTATGATGTGTACTAACCCGGTCTGTCCTAGTGGACTATGATGTGTACTAACCCGGTCTGTCCTAGTGGACTATGATGTGTACTAACCCGGTCTGTCCTAGTGGACTATGATGTGTACTAACCCGGTCTGTCCTAGTGGACTATGATGTGTACTAACCCGGTCTGTCCTAGTGGACTATGATGTGTACTAACCCGGTCTGTCCTAGTGGACTATGATGTGTACTAACCCGGTCTGTCCTCAGGCTAGTGGACTATGATGTGTACTAACCCGGTCTGTCCTAGTGGACTATGATGTGTACTAACCCGGTCTGTCCTAGTGGACTATGATGTGTACTAACCCGGTCTGTCCTAGTGGACTATGATGTGTACTAACCCGGTCTGTCCTAGTGGACTATGATGTGTACTAACCCGGTCTGTCCTAGTGGACTATGATGTGTACTAACCCGGTCTGTCCTAGTGGACTATGATGTGTACTAACCCGGTCTGTCCTAGTCCACTATGATGTGTACTAACCCGGTCTGTCCTAGTGGACTATGATGTGTACTAACCCGGTCTGTCCCTCCCCACTATGATGTGTACTAACCCGGTCTGTCCTAGTGGACTATGATGTGTACTAACCCGGTCTGTCCTCAGGCTAGTGGACTATGATGTGTACTAACCCGGTCTGTCCTAGTGGACTATGATGTGTACTAACCCGGTCTGTCCTAGTGGACTATGATGTGTACTAACCCCCGGTCTCCACTAGTGGACTATGATGTGTACTAACCCGGTCTGTCCTAGTGGACTATGATGTGTACTAACCCGGTCTGTCCTAGTGGACTATGATGTGTACTAACCCGGTCTGTCCTAGTGGACTATGATGTGTACTAACCTGGTCTGTCCTAGTGGACTATGATGTGTACTAACCCGGTCTGTCCTAGTGGACTATGATGTGTACTAACCCGGTCTGTCCTAGTGGACTATGATGTGTACTAACCCGGTCTAACCCTAGTGGACTATGATGTGTACTAACCCGGTCTGTCCTCAGGCTAGTGGACTATGATGTGTACTAACCCGGTCTGTCCTAGTGGACTATGATGTGTACTAACCCGGTCTGTCCTAGTGGACTATGATGTGTACTAACCCAGTCTGTCCTAGTGGACTATGATGTGCACTAACCCGGTCCGTCCTAGTGGACTATGATGTGTACTAACCCGGTCTGTCCTAGTGGACTATGATGTGTACTAACCCCGGGGTCTGTCCTCAGGCTAGTGGACTATGATGTGTACTAACCCGGTCTGTCCTAGTGGACTATGATGTGTACTAACCCGGTCTGTCCTAGTGGACTAGTGGTGATGTACTAACCCGGTCTGTCCTAGTGGACTATGATGTGTACTAACCCGGTCTGTCCTAGTGGACTATGATGTGTACTAACCCAGTCTGTCCTCAGGCTAGTGGACTATGATGTGTACTAACCCGGTCTGTCCTAGTGGACTATGATGTGTACTAACCCGGTCTGTCCTCAGGCTAGTGGACTATGATGTGTACTAACCTGGTCTAACCCTAGTGGACTATGATGTGTACTAACCCGGTCTGTCCTAGTGGACTATGATGTGTACTAACCCGGTCTGTCCTAGTGGACTATGATGTGTACTAACCCGGTCTGTCCTCAGGCTAGTGGACTATGATGTGTACTAACCCGGTCTAACCCTCAGGCTAGTGGACTATGATGTGTACCCTCCTAACCCGGTCTGTCCTCAGGCTAGTGGACTATGATGTGTACTAACCCGGTCTGTCCTAGTGGACTATGATGTGTACTAACCCTCTGTCCTAGTGGACTATGATGTGTACTAACCCGGGTCCTAGTGGACTATGATGTGTACTAACCCGGTCTGTCCTAGTGCACTATGATGTGTACTAACCGGTCTGTCCTCCTAGTGGACGAGCTTCATTTCATCCCACTTTTGGGTCTATTGGTCCGGTGGTAACTGTGTGTCTCTCTTTTTCTCCCTCTTTTTCGGGTTCTCTCTAACCCCTCTCTCCCTTCTCCCACTCTCTCCTTTCTAACTCCTTTCTCTCTCCTAACCCCTCTCTCTACGGGTTTCTCTAACCTCTCCTTTTCTCTCTCCCTACGGGTTCTAACCCCCTCTAACCCTTCTCTCTCTCCTCTTCTCTAACCTCCCCTCCCCTCTCCTACGGGTTCTAACTCTCTTCCCGCTACGGGTAGGTCTAATCTCCTCTCCACTACGGGTAGGTCTCTAACCTCCGGGTAGGTCTAACCCCTCTCTTTCTCTACTCTCCACTTAGGTCTAACTCTCCCGCTACGGGTAGGTCTAACCCTCTAACTCCTTTCTCAACTCTTAACCCCTCCCTCTCTACGGGTAGGTCTCTAACTCTCCCCGGTCTAACCCCCTCACTACGGGTTTTTCTCTCTCTCCCCCTACGGGTAGGTCTCTCTCCCCCTACGGGTAGGTCTCTCTCCCCCTACGGGTAGGTCTCTAACCCTCTACGGGTAGGTCTCTAACCTCTCCGCTACGGGTAGGTCTAACTCCCCCATCTACGGGTAGGTCTAACCCTCCCCGCTCACGGGTAGGTCTAACTCTCCACTACGGGTAGGTCTAACTCTCCCCGCTACGGGTAGGTCGTGCCTCCCCGCTACGGGTAGGTCTAACTCTCCCCAACGGGTAGGTCTAACCCTCCCCACTACGGGTAGGTCTAACTCTAAGGTCTAACTCTCCCCGCTACGGGTAGGTCTAACTCTCCCCGCTACGGGTAGGTCCTCTAACCCCGCTACGGGTAGGTCTAACTCTCCCCGCTACGGGTAGGTCTAACTCCCCGCCACGGGTAGGTCTAACTCTCCCCGCTACGGGTAGGTCTAACTCTCCCCGCTACGGGTAGGTCTAACCTCTCCCCGCTACGGGTAGGTCTAACTACGGGTAGGTCCCCGCTACGGGTAGGTCTAACTCTCCCCGCTACGGGTAGGTAACTCCCCGCTACGGGTAGGTCCTCCCCCGCTACGGGTAGGTCTAACTCTCCCCGCTACGGGTAGGGTCTAACTAACTCTCCCGCCACGGGTAGGTCTAACTCTCCCCGGGTAGGTCTAACTACTCCCCGCTACGGGTAGGTCTAACTCTCCCCGCTACGGGTAGGTCTAACTCTCCCCGCTACGGGTAGGTCTAACTCTCCCCGCTACGGGTAGGTCTAACTCTCCCCGCTACGGGTAGGTCTAACTCTCCCCGCTACGGGTAGGTCTAACTCTCCCCGCTACGGGTAGGTCTAACTCTCCCCGCTACGGGTAGGTCTAACTCTCCCCGCTACGGGTAGGTCTAACTCTCCCCGCTACGGGTAGGTCTAACTCTCCCCGCTACGGGTAGGTCTAACTCTCCCCGCTCCGGGTAGGTCTAACTCTCCCCGCTACGGGTAGGTCTAACTCTCCCCGCTACGGGTAGGTCTAACTCTCCCCGCTACGGGTAGGTCTAACTCCCCGCTACGGGTAGGTCTAACTCTCCCCGGGTAGGTCTAACTCTCCCCGCTACGGGTAGGTCTAACTCTCCCCGCTACGGGTAGGTCTAACTCTCCCCGCTACGGGTAGGTCTAACTCTCCCCGCTACGGGTAGGTCTAACTCTCCCCGCTACGGGTAGGTCTAACTCTCCCCGCTACGGGTAGGTCTAACTCTCCCCGCTACGGGTAGGTCTAACTCTCCCCGCTACGGGTAGGTCTAACTCTCCCCGCTACGGGTAGGTCTAACTCCCCGCTACGGGTAGGTCTAACTCTCCCCGCTACGGGTAGGTCTAACTCTCCCCGCTACGGGTAGGTCTAACTCTCCCCGCCACGGGTAGGTCTAACTCACGGGTAGGTCTAACTCCCGTCTAACTCTCCCGCACGGGTAGGTCTAACTCTCCCCGCTACGGGTAGGTCTAACTCTCCCCGCTACGGGTAGGTCTAACTCTCCCCGCTACGGGTAGGTCTAACTCTCCCCGCTACGGGTAGGTCTAACTCTCCCCGCTACGGGTAGGTCTAACTCTCCCCGCTACGGGTAGGTCTAACTCTCCCCGCTACGGGTAGGTCTAACTCTCCCCGCTACGGGTAGGACTCTGATTGATAATGTTGCAACCATCACATTGGAGGTATAAATCACAAAGTTGTAAACTTCTCCTTCTGTCATTATCTATTCAGGTCATTTACCACCTTATGGATTGTTCTCTCTCTCCCCTCCCACTGTCTCCTCCACCTCTCCCCCTCTCTCTCTCCTCCCCCTCTCTCTCTCCTCCCCCTCTCTCCTCCCCCTCTCCCTCCTCCACCTCTCCCCCTCTCTCTCTCTCTCCTCCCCCTCTCTCTCTGCCCCCTCTCTTCTCTCTCTCTCTCTCTGCCCCCCCTCTTCTCTCTCTCTCTCTCCCTCTCTCCTCCACCTCTCCCCCTCTCTCTCTCCTCCACCTCTCCCCCTCTCTCTCTCTCTCTCCCTCTCTCCTCCACCTCTCCCCCTCTCTCTCTCTCTCTCTCCCTCTCTCCTCCACCTCTCCCCTCTCTTCTCTCTCTCTCCCTCTCTCCTCCACCTCTCCCCCTCTCTCTTTCTCCTCCCAATCTCTCTCTGCCCCCTCTCCTCCACCTCTCCCTCCTCCCACCTCTCCCCCTCTCCCTCCTCCACCTCTTTCTCCTCCTCTCCCCCTCTCCTCTTCCTCCTCTCTCCTCCCACTCTCTCTCTGCCCCCTCCCTCTTCTCTCTCTCTCTCCCCTCCCCCCTCTCCCTCTCTCTCCTCCCCTCTCTCCTCTCCTCCCCCCTCTCCAGTCAGGTCCGGAGAGTCTAAATGGTCTCCAGCAGGATGTAACTCCTCTCTGGCCCATGAGCTGTGGAAGGTCCCTCTGGCTCCTAAAGGTCTTTCAGCCCCTTCCCGCCCCCTCCCGGCCTCACCAACCAGAAACCCCTCCACCCTGGGGGAAGCTCCTCTCCGCTTGGGGGCTGGGGGCACTCTGACTCCAGATACACACCTGGTGAGACTGCCTGTAACAGGGGTGTAGATGTGTTAAACGGTGTGGGGAAATGTGTGTGTGTGTGTGTGTGTGTGTGTGTGTGTGTGTGTGTGTGTTGCCTAATTCACACCAAGCTGTTTTACACCTTCAGAAAGTATTCAGACCCCTTTTTTCACCTTTTGTTTTACAGTAAAATGGATTCAATATTATGTTCCTCATCAATCTATCATAGTGACATCACAATACCCCATAATGACATCACAATACCCCATAATGACATCGCAATACGCCATAATGACATCGCAATACCCCAGAATGACATCACAATACCCCAGAATGACATCACAATACCCCATAATGACATCACAATACCCATAATGACATCTCAATACCCCATAATGACATCTCAATACCCCATGACATCACACTACCCCATAATGACATCACACTACCCCATAATGACATCACACTACCCCGTAATGACATCACACTACCCCGTAATGACATCACGATACCCCGTAATGACATCACCATACCCCGTAATGACATCACCATACCCCGTAATGACATCACCATACCCCGTAATGACATCACCATACCCCGTAATGACATCACCATACCCCGTAATGACATCACCATACCCCGTAATGACATCACCATACCCCGTAATGACATCACCATACCCCGTAATGACATCACCATACCCCGTAATGACATCACCATACCCCGTAATGACATCACGACACCCCGTAATGACATCACGACACCCCGTAATGACATCACGACACCCCGTAATGACATCACGACACCCCGTAATGACATCACGATACATTTACATTTACATTTAAGTCATTTAGCAGACGCTCTTATCCAGAGCGACTTACAAATTGGTGCATTCACCTTATGACATCCAGTGGAACAGCCACTTTACAATAGTGCATCTAAATCTTTTAAGGGGGGGGGGGTGAGAAGGATTACTTTATCCTATCCTAGGTATTCCTTAAAGAGGTGGGGTTTCAGGTGTCTCCGGAAGGTGGTGATTGACTCCGCTGTCCTGGCGTCGTGAGGGAGTTTGTTCCACCATTGGGGGCCAGAGCAGCGAACAGTTTTGACTGGGCTGAGCGGGAACTGTACTTCCTCATTGGTAGGGAGGCGAGCAGGCCAGAGGTGGATGAACGCAGTGCCCTTGTTTGGGTGTAGGGCCTGATCAGAGCCTGGAGGTACTGAGGTGCCGTTCCCCTCACAGCTCCGTAGGCAAGCACCATGGTCTTGTAGCGGATGCGAGCTTCAACTGGAAGCCAGTGGAGAGAGCGGAGGAGCGGGGTGACGTGAGAGAACTTGGGAAGGTTGAACACCAGACGGGCTGCGGCGTTCTGGATGAGTTGTAGGGGTTTAATGGCACAGGCAGGGAGCCCAGCCAACAGCGAGTTGCAGTAATCCAGACGGGAGATGACAAGTGCCTGGATTAGGACCTGCGCCGCTTCCTGTGTGAGGCAGGGTCGTACTCTGCGGATGTTGTAGAGCATGAACCTACAGGAACGGGCCACCGCCTTGATGTTAGTTGAGAACGACAGGGTGTTGTCCAGGATCACGCCAAGGTTCTTAGCGCTCTGGGAGGAGGACACAATGGAGTTGTCAACCGTGATGGCGAGATCATGGAACGGGCAGTCCTTCCCCGGGAGGAAGAGCAGCTCCGTCTTGCCGAGGTTCAGCTTGAGGTGGTGATCCGTCATCCACACTGATATGTCTGCCAGAGATGCGATTCGCCACCTGGTCATCAGAAGGGGGAAAGGAGAAGATTAATTGTGTGTCGTCTGCATAGCAATGATAGGAGAGACCATGTGAGGTTATGACAGAGCCAAGTGACTTGGTGTATAGTGAGAATAGGAGAGGGCCTAGAACAGAGCCCTGGGGGACACCAGTGGTGAGAGCGCGTGGTGAGGAGACAGATTCTCGCCACGCCACCTGGTAGGAGCGACCTGTCAGGTAGGACGCAATCCAAGCGTGGGCCGCGCCGGAGATGCCCAACTCGGAGAGGGTGGAGAGGAGGATCTGATGGTTCACAGTATCGAAGGCAGCCGATAGGTCTAGAAGGATGAGAGCAGAGGAGAGAGAGTTAGCTTTAGCAGTGCGGAGCGCCTCCGTGATACAGAGAAGAGCAGTCTCAGTTGAATGACTAGTCTTGAAACCTGACTGATTTGGATCAAGAAGGTCATTCTGAGAGAGATAGCGGGAGAGCTGGCCAAGGACGGCACGTTCAAGAGTTTTGGAGAGAAAAGAAAGAAGGGATACTGGTCTGTAGTTGTTGACATCGGAGGGATCGAGTGTAGGTTTTTTCAGAAGGGGTGCAACTCTCGCTCTCTTGAAGACGGAAGGGACGTAGCCAGCGGTCAGGGATGAGTTGATGAGCGAGGTGAGGTAAGGGAGAAGGTCTCCGGAAATGGTCTGGAGAAGAGAGGAGGGGATAGGGTCAAGCGGGCAGGTTGTTGGGCGGCCGGCCGTCACAAGACGCGAGATTTCATCTGGAGAGAGAGGGGAGAAAGAGGTCAGAGCACAGGGTAGGGCAGTGTGAGCAGAACCAGCGGTGTCGTTTGACTTAGCAAACGAGGATCGGATGTCGTGTCTTACGATACCCCGTAATGACATCACGATACCCCGTAATGACATCACACTACCCCGTAATGACATCACGATACCCCGTAATGACATCACGATACCCCGTAATGACATCACCCGTAATGACATCCCGATACCCGTGACATCATGACTCGTAATGACATCACGATACCCGTAATGACATCACGATACCCCGTAATGACATCACGATACCCCGTAATGACATCACGATACCCCGTAATGACATCACGATACCCCGTAATGACATCACGATACCCCGTAATGACATCACGATACCCCGTAATGACATCACGATACCCCGTAATGACATCACGATACCCCGTAATGACATCACGATACCCCGTAATGACATCACGATACCCCGTAATGACATCTCGATACCCCGTAATGACATCACGATACCCCGTAATGACATCACCATACCCCGTAATGACATCACCATACCCCGTAATGACATCACGATACCCCGTAATGACATCACGACACCCCGTAATGACATCACGACACCCCGTAATGACATCACGACACCCCGTAATGACATCACGACACCCCGTAAAGACATGACGACACCCCGTAAAGACATGACGACACCCCGTAAAGACATGACGACACCCCGTAAAGACATGACGACACCCCGTAAAGACATGACGACACCCCGTAAAGACATGACGACACCCCGTAAAGACATGACGACACCCCGTAAAGACATGACGACACCCGTAAAGACATGACGACACCCCGTAACGACATGACGACACCCCGTAACGACATGACGACACCCCGTAACGACATGACGACACCCCGTAAAGACATGACGACACCCCGTAAAGACATGACGACACCCCGTAAAGACATGACGACACCCCGTAAAGACATGACGACACCCCGTAAAGACATGACGACACCCCGTAAAGACATGACGACACCCCGTAAAGACATGACGACACCCCGTAAAGACATGACGACACCCCGTAATGACATGACGACACCCCGTAAAGACATGACGACACCCCGTAATGACATGACATCACGACACCCCGTAATGACATCACGATATGGGGTATTGTGTGTAGATTGATGGGGGGGGGGACAATTCAATCAATTTTAGAATAGAGATGTAGAGAGAGAGATGGAAGGAGGCTGTAACGTAACAAAATGTATATACTGTAATGTAATACTTTCTGAAGTTGCCTGTAGTTCCTGGATCCATGGCACAAAGGATCATGGGAGAACAAACACCAGAGTCGGTAGGGTACGGATTGCCCCCGATTCGGTAGGGTACGGATTGGCCCCCCGCAGAGCAGAGTCGGTAGGGTACGGATTGCCCCCCGATTCGGTAGGGTAGGGTACGGATTGGCCCCCGCAGAGTCGGTAGCGTACGGATTGCCCCCAGAGTCGGTAGGGTACGGATTGGCCCCCGCAGAGTCGGTAGGGTACGGATTGCCCCCCCCGATTCGGTAGGGTATGGATTGGCCCCCCGCAGAGTCGGTAGGGTACGGATTGGCCCCCGCAGAGTCGGTAGGGTACGGATTGCCCCCCAGAGTCGGTAGGGTACGGATTGCCCCCAGAGTCGGTAGGGTACGGATTGCCCCCAGAGTCTGTAGGGTACGGATAGGCCCCCCAGAGTCGGTAGGGTACGGATTGCCCCCAGAGTCGGTAGGGTACGGATTGGCCCCCCCCAGAGTCGGTAGGGTACGGATTGCCCCCAGAGTCGGTAGGGTACGGATTGGCCCCCGCAGAGTCGGTAGGGTACGGATTGCGGATTGGCCCCCCAGATTCGGTAGGGTACGGATTGGCCCCCGCAGAGTCGGTAGGGTACGGATTGGCCCCCGCAGAGTCGGTAGGGTACGGTAGGGGATTGGCCCCCCAGAGTCGGTAGGGTACGGATTGCCCCCGAGTCCCCCCCAGAGTCGGTAGGGTACGGATTGCCCCCCCAGAGTCTGTAGGGTACGGATAGGCCCCCAGAGTCGGTAGGGTACGGATTGCCCCCAGAGTCTGTAGGGTATGGATTGGCCCCCAAGAGTCGGTAGGGTACGGATTGGCCCCCAGAGTCGGTAGGGGTAGTCTGTCCCCCCCCAGGGTACGGATTGGCCCCCAGAGTCGTTAGGGTACGGATTGGCCCCCAGAGTCGTTAGGGTACGGATTGCCCCCCCAGAGTCGGTAGGGTACGGATTGGCCCCCAGAAGAGTCGGCCCCCCAGAGGGTAGGGGATTGGCCCCCAAGAGTCGGTAGGGTACGGATTGGCCCCCCCAAGAGTCGGTAGGGTACGGATTGGCCCCCAGAGTCGGTAGGGTACGGATTGAACCACCCCCCAGAGTCGGTAGGGTACGGATTGGCCCCCCAGAGTCGGTAGGGTACGGATTGGCCCCCCCGATTCGGTAGGGTACGGATTGGTCCCCCCCAGAGTCGGTAGGGTACGGATTGCCCCCCCCCAGAGTCTGTAGGGTATGGATTGGTCCCCCAGAGTCGGTAGGGTACGGATTGGTCCCCCCCAGAGTCTGTAGGGTACGGATTGCCCCCCCCCCAGAGTCTGTAGGGTATGGATTGGTCCCCCCCAGAGTCGGTAGGGTACGGATTGCCCCCGATTCGGTAGGGTGCAGTTGGTCCCCCAGAGTCGGTAGGGTACGGATTGCCCCCCGATTCGGTAGGGTACGGATTGGTCCCCCCCAGAGTCTGTAGGGTACGGATTGCCCCCCCCCCAGAGTCTGTAGGGTATGGATTGGTCCCCCCCAGAGTCGGTAGGGTACGGATTGCCCCCGATTCGGTAGGGTGCGGCTTGGTCCCCCCCCGATTCGGTAGGGTACGGATTGGCCCCCAAGAGTCGGTAGGGTACGGATTGGCCCCCAGAGTCGGTAGGGTACGGATTGGCCCCCAGAGTCGGTAGGGTATGGATTGGCCCCCAGAGACGGTAGGGTACGGATTGGCCCCCAGAGTCGGTAGGGTACGGATTGGCCCCCTCCAAGAGTCGGTAGGGTACGGATTGGCCCCCTCCAAGAGTCGGTAGGGTACGGATTGGCCCCCCAAGAGTCTGTAGGGTACGGATTGAACCACCCCCAGAGTTGGTAGGGTACGGATTGGCCCCCCCAGAGTCGGTAGGGTACGGATTGTCCCCCCAGAGTCGTTAGGGTACGGATTGGCCCCCCAGAGTCGTTAGGGTACGGATTGCCCCCAGAGTTGTTAGGGTACGGATTGGCCCCCAGAGTCGGTAGGGTACGGATTGGGGTGGCCCCCAAGAGTCGGTAGGGTACGGATTGGCCCCCAGAGTCGGTAGGGTACGGATGGCCCCCAGATTCGGTAGGGTACGGATTGGCCCCCAGAGTCGGTAGGGTACGGATTGGCCCCCAGAGTCGGTAGGGTACGGAGTTGGCGCCCCCCAGAGTCGGTAGGGTATGGATTGGCCCCCCCCAGAGTCTGTAGGGTACGGATTGGCCCCCAGAGTCTGTAGGGTACGGATTGGCCCCCAGAGTCTGTAGGGTACGGATTGTCCCCCTCCCAGAGTCTGTAGGGTACGGATTGGCCCCTCCCAGAGCCGGTAGGGTACGGATTGGCCCCCAGAGCCGGAAGGGTACGGATTGGCCCCCACAGAGCCAGTAGGGTATGGATTGGCCCCCAGAGCCAGTAGGGTACGGATTGCCCCCCAGAGCCAGTAGGGTATGGATTGGCCCCCAGAGCCAGTAGGGTATGGATTGGCCCCCAGAGCCAGTAGGGTATGGATTGGCCCCCAGAGCCAGTAGGGTATCGATTGGCCCCCAGAGCCAGTAGGGTATCGATTGGCCCCCAGAGCCAGTAGGGTATCGATTGGCCCCCAGAGCCAGTAGGGTATGGATTGGCCCCCCAGAGCCAGTAGGGTATGGATTGGCCCCCAGAGCCAGTAGGGTACCGATTGCCCCCCCAGAGCCAGTAGGGTACGGACTGCCCCCCAGAGCCAGTAGGGTACGGATTGCCCCCCAGAGCCAGTAGGGTATGGATTGCCCCCAGAGCAGGTAGGGTACGCATTGCCTCCCCCAGAGCCAGTAGGGTACGGATTGGCCCCACAGAGCCAGTAGGGTATGGATTGGCCCCCCAGAGCCGGTAGCGTACGGATTGCCCCCAGAGCCAGTAGCGTACGGATTGCCCCCAGAGCCAGTAGGGTATGGATTGGCCCTGTAGTGGAAATCAAGTGTGTCTTGGTGATAATCGTCTGTTCTCTCCTGCCACTCAGGTTGTAGTTGGAGTGACGGTAGCAGCAGCTCAGGGAGAACCAACTGGCTCGTTCTCAAGAATCTCACAACTCAGGTGAACACACACACACACACACACACACACACACACACACACACACACACACACACACACACACACACACTCTGGCCTACTATCTACCAGTGTTGCTGCTTTTAGGAGGACTACCAAGGGACTTGTGACTGGTTGGATGCTTTTAGGAGGACTACCAAGGGACTAGTGACTGGTTGGATGCTTTTAGGAGGACTACCAAGGGACTAGTGACTGGTTGGAGGACTACCAAGGGACTAGTGACTGGTTGGCTCCTTTTAGGAGGACTACCAAGGGACTAGTGACTGGTTGGAGGACTACCAAGGGGCTAGTGACTGGTTGGAGGACTACCAAGGGACTAGTGACTGGTTGGAGGACTACCAAGGGACTAGTGACTGGTTGGAGGACTACCAAGGGACTAGTGACTGGTTGGAGGACTACCAAGGGACTAGTGACTGGTTGGAGGACTACCAAGGGGCTAGTGACTGGTTGGAGGACTACCAAGGGACTAGTGACTGGTTGGAGGACTACCAAGGGGCTAGTGACTGGTTGGAGGACTACCAAGGGACTAGTGACTGGTTGGAGGACTACCAAGGGACTAGTGACTGGTTGGAGGACTACCAAGGGACTAGTGACTGGTTGGAGGACTACCAAGGGACTAGTGACTGGTTGAAGGACTACCAAGGGACGAGTGACTGGTTGGCTGCTTTTAGGAGGACTACCAAGGGGCTAGTGACTGGTTGGAGGACTACCAAGGGGCTAGTGACTGGTTGGAGGACTACCAAGGGGTTAGTGACTGGTTGGAGGACTACCAAGGGGCTAGTGACTGGTTGGCGGACTACCAAGGGACTAGTGACTGGTTGGAGGACTACCAAGGGGTTAGTGACTGGTTGGCTGCTTTTAGGAGGACTACCAAGGGGCTAGTGACTGGTTGGCTGCTTTTAGGAGGACTACCAATGGACAAGTGACTGGTTGGCTGCTTTTAGGAGGACTACCAAGGGACTAGTGACTGGTTGGCTGCTTTTAGAAGGACTACCAAGGGACTAGTGACTGGTTGGCTGCTTTTAGGAGGACTACCAAGGGGCTAGTGACTGGTTGGAGGACTACCAAGGGACTAGTGACTGGTTGGCAGCTTTTAGGAGGGCTACCAAGGGACTAGTGACTGGTTGGCTGCTTTTAGGAGGACTACCAAGGGACTAGTGACTGGTTGGCTGCTTTTAGGAGGACTACCAAGGGGCTAGTGAATGGTTGGCTGCTTTTAGGAGGACTACCAAGGGAGTAGTGACTGGTTGGCTGCTTTTAGGAGGACTACCAAGGGACTAGTGACTGGTTGGCTGCTTTTAGGAGGACTACCAAGGGACTAGTGACTGGTTGGATGCTTTTAGGAGGACTACCAAGGGGCTAGTGACTGGTTGGAGGACTACCAAGGGGCTAGTGACTGGTTGGAGGACTACCAAGGGCCTAGTGACTGGTTGGAGGACTACCAAGGGGCTAGTGACTGGTTGCCTGCTTTTCAGAGGACTACCAAGGGACTAGTGACTGGTTGGCTGCTTTTAGGAGGACTACCAAGGGACTAGTGACTGGTTGGCTGCTTTTAGGAGGACTACCAAGGGACTAGTGACTGGTTGGAGGACTACCAAGGGACTAGGGACTAGTTGGAGGACTACCAAGGGACTAGTGACTGGTTGGAGGACTACCAAGGGACTAGTGACTGGTTGGAGGACTACCAAGGGACTAGTGACTGGTTTGAGGGCTACCAAGGGACGAGTGACTGGTTGGCTGCTTTTAGGAGGACTACCAAGGGGCTAGTGACTGGTTGGAAGACTACCAAGGGACGAGTGACTGGTTGGCTGCTTTTAGGAGGACTACCAAGGGACTAGTGACTGGTTGGAGGACTACCAAGGGACTAGTGACTGGTTGGCTCCTTTTAGGAGGACTACCAAGGGACTAGTGACTGGTTGGCTGCTTTTAGGAGGACTACCAAGGGGCTAGTGAATGGTTGGCTGCTTTTAGGAGGACTACCAAGGGAGTAGTGACTGGTTGGCTGCTTTTAGGAGGACTACCAAGGGACTAGTGACTGGTTGGCTGCTTTTAGGAGGACTACCAAGGGACTAGTGACTGGTTGGCTGCTTTTAGGAGGACTACCAAGGGTCTAGTGACTGGTTGGCTGCTTTTAGGAGGACTACCAAGGGACTAGTGACTGGTTGGCTGCTTTTAGGAGGACTACCAAGGGACTAGTGACTGGTTGGAGGACTACCAAGGGACTAGTGACTGGTTGGCTCCTTTTAGGAGGACTACCAAGGGACTAGTGACTGGTTGGCTGCTTTTAGGAGGACTACCAAGGGGCTAGTGAATGGTTGGCTGCTTTTAGGAGGACTACCAAGGGAGTAGTGACTGGTTGGCTGCTTTTAGGAGGACTACCAAGGGACTAGTGACTGGTTGGCTGCTTTTAGGAGGACTACCAAGGGACTAGTGACTGGTTGGCTGCTTTTAGGAGGACTACCAAGGGTCTAGTGACTGGTTGGCTGCTTTTAGGAGGACTACCAAGGGACTAGTGACTGGTTGGCTGCTTTTAGGAGGACTACCAAGGGACTAGTGACTGGTTGGCTGCTTTTAGGAGGACTACCAAGGGGCTAGTGACTGGTTGGCTGCTTTTAGGAGGACTACCAAGGGGCTAGTGACTGTCAAGGCTGTTCCATTTCTTAACTTCTCCTCCCTCCTCTCCTCCCCTCATCTCCTCCTTCCCCTCATCTCCTCTCCTCCCCCTCTCCTCCCTCCCTCCTCTCCCCCTCCTCCCCTTCTCCCCTCCTCCCCTCCCCTTCTCCTCCCCTCCCCTTCTCCTCCCCTCCCCTCTCCTCTCCTCCCTCCTCCCCTCATCTCCTCTCCTCCCCCTCATCCCTTCTCCTCCCCTTCTCCTCCCTCCCTCTCCTCCCTCCCCTCCCTCCCCCATCTCCTCATCTCCTCCCCTCCCCTCATCTCCTCTCCTCCCCTC
The DNA here is from genome assembly GCF_023373465.1 of Oncorhynchus keta. Taxonomy (NCBI): domain Eukaryota; kingdom Metazoa; phylum Chordata; class Actinopteri; order Salmoniformes; family Salmonidae; genus Oncorhynchus; species Oncorhynchus keta. Next base: position 338,576 of record NW_026290809.1, read on the forward strand.
ATCTCCTTCCTCCCCTCATCTCCTCCCTCCCTCATCTCCTCCCTCCCTCCTCTCCTCCTCTCCTCCCCTCATCTCCTCCCTCCCTCCCCTCCTCCCTCACCTCATCTCCTCTCCCCTCCCTCCCCTCTCCTCCCCTCTCCTCTCCTCTCCTCTCCTCCCTCATCTCCTACCTCTCCCTCCTCCCTCCCTCTCCTCCTCCTCCCTCCTCTCCCCTCTCCTCTCCTCTCCTCATCTCCTCCCCCCCTCCCCTCATCTCCTCCCTCCCCTCCTCCCTCTCCTCTCCTCTCCTCTCCTCCTCTCTCCTCTCCTCTCCTCTCCTCTCCTCTCCTCTCCTCTCCTCTCCTCTCATCTCCTCCCTCTCCCTCCTCTCCTCTCCTCCCTCCTCCTCCTCTCCCCTCCTCCTCTCCTCCATCTCCTCTCCTCCCTCTCCTCTCCTCTCCTCTCATCTCCTCCCTCCTCCCCTCCCCTCTCTCTCTCCTCTCCTCTCCTCTCCTCTCCTCCTCTCCTCTCCTCCTCTCCTCTCCTCTCCTCTCCCCTCCTCTCCTCTCCTCCTCTCCTCTCCTCTCCTCTCCTCCTCTCTCCTCCTCTCCTCTCCTCTCCTCTCCCTCCTCTCCTCTCCTCATCTCCTCCCCTCTCCTCTCCTCCCCTCATCTCCTCCCCTCCCCTCCCCTCTCCTCTCCCCAGATGGATGGTTCTACTCTGAGGACTCTCTGTATGCAACATGGTCCTCTGATTACATTCCACCTCAACCTGCCGCAGGGCAATGCTGTCGTGTGTTACAGCTCCAAGGACGAGGCAGCCAAGGCACAGAAGAGTCTGCACATGTAAGACAATTATACACACACATGCAACTCCCTCCTTCTCGTCATCCTCGCTCTCTCCTCTTCATCCTCGCTCTTTTCTCTCTCTCCTCTTCATCTCTCTCCTCTTCATCTCTCTCCTCTTCATCTCTCTCCTCTTCATCTCTCTCTCTTCTCTCTCCTCTTCATCCTCGCTCTTCTCTCTCTCCTCTTCATCTCTCTCCTCTTCATCTCTCTCCTCTTCATCTCTCTCCTCTTCATCCCTCTCCTCTTCATCGCTCTCCTCTTCATCCCTCTCCTCTTCATCCCTCTCCTCTTCATCCTCTCTCTTCTCTCTCCTCAGGTGCGTACTAGGGAACACTACCATTCTGGCTGAGTTTGCCAGTGAGGAGGAAATCAACCGTTTCTTTGCACAAGGTCAGTCATTGGCCGCTGCCTCCCCGGGCTGGCAGGCCATTGGCTCCTCTCAGAGCCGAATGGGCGGAGCCTTGGAGGGTTCCCACCCCTTCCCCAGCCGCGCCCCGGAGCCCAGTCAATGGAACGTCAGCGACCTCCATAGCTCCTCCCTTTGGGGCGGGTTGAACTATTCCACTAGCCTATGGGGCGCCAGCGAGGGCGGGAGGATCAACAGCCCTTCTCCAATCAGCTCCTTCCTCCCCGTGGATCACCTGACAGGGGGCGGGGACTCCATGTAAAGCCCGTCAGTCGAGTGTCAAACGCTGGATTAGTATTACGATTAGTATTAGGATTAGTATTAGTATTAGTATTAGGATTAGTATTAGTATTAGGATTAGGATTAGGATTAGTATTAGTATTAGGATTAGGATTAGGATTAGTATTAGGATTACGATTAGTATTAGTATTAGGATTAGTATTAGGATTAGGATTAGTATTAGTATTAGTATTAGTCTCAAACACAAAGAAAAAAAAGTCCAAGACCAAAAAACAAAATGGCTCCTTCTCACTTACAAATATACAGGAAGGGGGGATCACTCCGTGGAAAATACATACAGGAAGTAGGGGGGGAAGTAGGGGGGGGGTCACTCTGTGGAAAATAAGTACAGGAAGTAGGGGGGGGTCATCCTGTGGAAAATACGTACAGGAAGTAGAGTGGGGGGGGGTCACCCTGTGGAAAAAACGTACAGGAAGTAGGGGGGTCACCTGTGGAAAATATGTACAGGAAGTAGGGGGGTCATCCTGTGGAAAATACATACAGGAAGTAGAGGGGGTCACCCTGTGGAAAATACATACAGGAAGTAGGGGGTCACCCTGTGGAAAATGCGTAATGTTTTTTTCCCTGCACATATATATCCACGTTGGTTTTTCGCCCTCCTAAACAACACACATATCAGTTGGTAGACTTGAATCACGCAGGACAATTCTTGAATGTGAAGGAGAAATGCCTTAATTATGCTTCAAAACTGAAACCTAAAAACAAAACTCAACCATAAAGCTTTTGGTCTATTTCATCCCTGTTATTGGAAATAATTTATGTTTGTATTATAGTTGTTTTATTGGGTTTTTGTTTCTTCCACTTTGCACTGAAACGTTATTTTTTTTTCTCTCAGTGTTTAATCTGCAATACAGAGGGGGCTGCCAGTTCCAATGTAGCTGTTTACTCAAGGACGTTCTTACTGTGTGTGTGTGTGTGTGTGTGTGTGTGTGTGTGTGCTCTCCTCTCTGCCTTGGCACAAATACCTTCCGGTGGTATTGTGGAGAAGCAGTTTAACGATATAAGAGATGCTGATTTATGGCTCGTTTTCGATGTTTAAAAGACAGAAGTATTTGCACCAGTGTTGTTGTGTTTTATAAGTAAAGAACGTGAGTCTCTGCTCAGTGTAAAGGACTGTAATCTCAGCTGTGACTGGAGCCCCGCCCTGCCAGACTGGGGGGGGGACGGGGGGACGACACTATGACAACAGGGGCAGAACTTGTTGTTAGAGACCAGCCTATTGTTGTGATGGAGGCAGTCTCCGGTTGTTATGGCGACGGCGTCCGGTTGTTGTGGCGACGTTGTCCGGTTGTTGTGGCGACGTTGTCTGGTTGTTGTTGGCGACGTTGTCCGGTTGTTGTGGCGACTTTGTCCGGTTGTTGTTGGCGACGTTGTCCGGTTGTTGTGGCGACGTTGTCCGGTTGTTGTTGGCGACTTTGTCCGGTTGTTGTTGGCGACGTTGTCCGGTTGTTGTGGCGACGTTGTCCGGTTGTTATGGCGTTGTTGTACGACGTTGTCCGGTTGTTGTGGCGACGTTGTCCGGTTGTTGTGGCGACGTTGTCCGGTTGTTGTGGCGACGTTGTCCGGTTGTTGTGGCGACGTTGTCCGGTTGTTGTGGCGACGGCGTCCGGTTGTTGTGGCGACGGCGTCCGGTTGCTGTGGCGACGGCGTCCGGTTGTTGTGGCGACGGCGTCCGGTTGCTGTGGCGACGGCGTCCGGTTGCTGAGGCGACGGCGTCCGGTTGCTGTGGCGACGGCGTCCGGTTGTTGTGGCGACGGCGTCCGGTTGATGTTGGCGACGGCGTCCGGTTGTTGTGGCGACGGCGTCCGGTTGTTGTGGCGACGTTGTCCGGTTGTTGTGGCGACGTTGTCCGGTTGTTGTGGCGACGTTGTCCGGTTGTTATGGCGACGTTGTCCGGGTGTTATGGCGACGTTGTCCGGTTGTTTTGGAGACGGCCTCTTGTTTACAGGCCCTTAGGAGGGCGACAGGTGGGTGGTCATCTTCCTTCATTTTAAAAACAATTTTTAAAAAAATAAAATAAAAATAAATACAAAAAAAACTATTAAAATTAAATAAAATCGCTAGAAAAAAATATAAAAAGTAAAAATAAATGTTTAAAAAATGAAAAAAATCTATACCACAACTCTATAGAGGACGAAGACGATGCTGAAACTCTGGGAACCATGTCCTGACTGTGGGGGGGTCCTGACGGTCAGTGTCCTGACTGTGGGGGTCGGTCAGTGTCCTGACTGTGGGGTCAGTGGTCAGTGTCCTGACTGTGGGGGTCGGTCAGTGTCCTGACTGTGGGGGTCGGTCAGTGTCCTGACTGTGGGGGGGGTCGGTCAGTGTCCTGACTGTGGGGGTCGGTCAGTGTCCTGACTGTGGGGGTCGGTCAGTGTCCTGACTGTGGGGGTCGGTCAGGTCAGTGTCCTGACTGTGGGGGGTCTGTCAGTGTCCTGACTGTGGGGGGTCGGTCAGTGTCCTGACTGCGGGGGTCGGTCAGTGTCCTGACTGTGGGGGTCGGTCAGTGTCCTGACCCGTGGTTCTGGTTAGAAATGGAGCCAGTGTCTCCCCAGATCCTCTCCTTGTCGGAAGCATCCATCTTCTAGCACCGAAACGACTTCTGGTTGTGTGAGTTAGTTTGTTCTCTGCCAAAATACCTGCTTGGAAGAGCCCAGCGGTTTCACTGCACCCCCCCCAAAAAAATGCTGTCTTACGAAAAGGTAGAGAAATCGACGTGCTTCCTCCTCCTCCTCGTCACTGTCCTCCCAGTGTGTGTGTGTGTGTGTGTGTGTGTGTGTGACGTCAGTGGGACTGAACCATAAAGCTGATCCCTGTATCTATGCATATTGTAGCCAATCACAAGGACGACAGACACGGGGAGGAGGGGCTTAATTCTGTCCGTGTCACAACGTCAACATTTTTTTTTTTTACAAATGAATAATGTGATGATGATCTATATATATATATAGATGACCTTGTTTCAATCTCTCTCATTGCCACAGATGGTGGTCAAGAGAGAAAAACAATCTGTAAACAACAACAACAACAATAATAATAATCGTGTTTTTTTTTTTTTTTCGGCTTCTTCCTCGTACCTCCCGAGACGGTGCTCTGTCTGCTGTGGTCGCTGCTGGGGGCGAGGAGGGGGGTGAATGTGACCTGTCTGTGGTCACTGCTGGGGGGGTGAATGTGACCTATCGGTGGTCGTAAACACAATTCATTTGATTAACGGAGCGTTTAGATTTACCCCGCTGTTTACAATAGTGATTGTTTTTAAAGTTGTGACGACGCGCAACGTGTGAGAGCTTCAAAACAGGGAGGAGGTGTCGGCGTAAGGACCTTTGTTTCTTTACTTACATTTAGTATCTATAGAAACAAAAATAATCAAACTGTTTCTCTCCACTGGTTTTATTGGACTAGTAGAAGTTGCTCGTTGTGTGTTTTGACATCGCGTTCCTTGACTGTGTTGAATACCTTTATGAAGGCGTTAGCGCACAACACAGACTCCTCTCCTCTTCTCTCCTCCCTCCTCCACTCCACTCCTCCCTCCACATCTCCTCTCCTCCCTCCTCCCCTCCTCTCCCTCCTCCTCCTCCTCTCCACTCCACTCCTCCCTCCACATCTCCTCTCCTCCTCCTCCTCCCCTCCCTCCCTCCCCTCCCTCCCCTCCCTCCCTCCCTCCCTCCCTCCCTCCCTCCCTCCCTCCCTCCCTCCCTCCCTCTCCCTCCCCTCCCTCCCTCCCCTCCCTCCCCTCCCTCCCTCCACATCTCCCCTCCTCCTCCTCTCCTCTCCTCTCCTCTCCTCTCCTCTCCTCTCCTCCCTCTCTTCCCCCCACTCCTCCCTCCCTCTCCTCTCCTCTCCTCCTCCTCTCCCTCTCCTCTCCTCTCCTCTCCTCTCCTCTCCTCTCCTCTCCTCTCCTCCCTCCCTCCCTCCACATCTCCCTCCACATCTCCACTCCTTCCTCCTCTCCTCTCCTCTCCTCTCCTCTCCTCTCCTCTCCTCTCCTCCTCCCCTCCCTCCCTCCCTCCCTCCCTCCCTCCCTCCCTCCCTCCCTCCCTCCCTCCCTCCCTCCCTCCCCCCTCCCTCCCTCCCTCATCTCCCCTCCCTCCTCCTCTCCTCTCCTCCCTCCTCCTCATCTCCCTCCTCCTCCCTCCTCCTCATCTGCTCTCCTCCCTCCTCCTCATCTCCTCTCCTCTCCCTCTCCCTCTCCTCCCTCCTCCTCTCCACTCCACTCCTCCCTCCACATCTCCTCTCCTCTCTCCTCCTCCCTCTCCTCCCTCCTCCTCTCCACATCCACTCCCTCCCTCCACTCTCCTCTCCTCCTCCTCCTCTCCTCTCCTAGTTGTGTGTGTTTTGACGTTGCGTTCCTCGACTGTATTGAATACCTTTATAAAAGCATTAGCGCACAACACAGACCCAGTTGGGTATCACTCTGTTATGACCTGCAAGTGATGTGCCAGTATTCAAGGTAGATAAACAACCGCTCTACCAAATATATATCATTCAATCAACAATAATAATTGTTTTACTTAATTCCAGATTTTTTTTGTTGTTGCTTATTTCACTATTTTTTAATTTTAACAAAATGTTGCATGAAACATCAGAACCCAGTTTTTTTTTTGTGAAAATTAACTTTATTGAAACGCTGAACAATAACTTTATTGAAACGCTGAACTGAGGTGTGAATAATAACTTTATTGAAACGCTGAACTGAGGTGTGAATAATAACTTTATTGAAACGCTGAACTGAGGTGTGAATAATAACTTTATTGAAACGCTGAACTGAGGTGTGAATAATAACTTTATTGAAACGCTGAACTGAGGTGTGAATAATAACTTTATTGAAACGCTGAACTGAGGTGTGAATAATAACTTTATTGAAACGCTGAACTGAGGTGTGAATAATAACTTTATTGAAACGCTGAACTGAGGTGTGAATAATAACTTTATTGAAACGCTGAACTGAGGTGTGTATAATAACTTTATTGAAACGCTGAACTGAGGTGTGAATAATAACTTTATTGAAACGCTGAACTGAGGTGTGAATAATAACTTTATTGAAACGCTGAACTGAGGAAATTTGGATTTGCACTTGGGATTATTTAAAGATGGAAGGAGAGAGGACAGGACTAGGAGGATGTCTGTCTCTCTGTCTGACTAGGAGGCTGTCTGCCTAGGAGGCTGTCTGTCTCTCTGTCTGACTAGGAGGCTGTCTGTCTCTCTGTCTGACTAGGAGGCTGTCTGCCTAGGAGGCTGTCTGCCTAGGAGGCTGTCTGTCTCTCTGTCTGACTAGGAGGCTGTCTGTCTCTCTGTCTGACTAGGAGGCTGTCTGTCTCTCTGTCTGACTAGGAGGCTGTCTGTCTCTCTGTCTGACTAGGAGGCTGTCTGTCTCTTGTGCTGTGGTGTGTGTGTGTAGTTGTGCTCTGACAGGGTAGACAGGCTGGTAGTGTGGTAGTGTGGTGGTATGAGAGGTGTCTCTGTGCTGATCTAGCCCAGCAGAGGGCACTGTCACGTGGGATGAGCTTAACTACCTGTCAGGGTAGCATGGTGCTGCTAGCACAAGGCTAGTTGCTGTTGTTTCAGAGGCCCACCACTCAGCCTGACTCAGGAAAGGGTTCCGATTGGCTCTTAGCCTGACTCAGGAAAGGGGTTCTGATTGGCTCTCAGCCCGACTCAGGAAAGGGGTTCCGATTGGCTCTTAGCCCGACTCAGGAAAGGGTTTCTGAATCTGATTTGGTTCTTCAAAGCTGTCTAGGGAAAACCATGTTCTGGGTGCAAGTCTCCTCTGAACACAGATCTGTGATCGGCTCCTCGCTACATCCTAACCTTAAACCATTTAGGGAGAAGGGGCCAGTGTCTGGGCAGGGCCAGGTAACTAAAGCCCTCCGATCAGTTATCACCGGGTGTTATTGTGTGCCTGTCGGAGTGGATGGTTAGACGAGGGACAAGCAGTCTGTCTGTTGAGACGTGACGCGGCACCCAAGTGTTAATCTCCTCTGTTTGGTGTGTCCCCCCTCTCTGTCTCTCTCTGTCTCTCTCTAGCTCTCTGTCTCTCTCTGTCTCTCTCTGTCTCTCTCTAGCTCTCTCTAGCTCTCTAGCTCTCTCTAGCTCTCTCTAGCTCTGTCTCTCTCTGTCTCTCTCTGTCTCTCTGTCACTGTCTCTCTGTCTCGCTAGCTCTCTCTCTGTCTCTCACTGTCTCTGTCTTTCTGTCTCTGTCTCTCTCGGTCTCTCTCTCTCTCTCTCTCTCTCTCTCTCTGTCTCTCTGTCTCTCTATATCTCTCTCTGTCTCTCTGTCTCTCTGTCTCTCTGTCTCTCTCTCTGTCTCTCTCTCTCTGTCTCTCTGTCTCTCTCTCTCTCTCTCTCTCTCTCTGTCTCTGTCTCTCTGTCTCTCTCTGTCTCTCTCTGTCACTGTCTCTCTCTGTCTCGCTAGCTCTCTCTCTGTCTCTCACTGTCTCTGTCTTTCTGTCTCTGTCTCTCTCGGTCTCTCTCTCGGTCTCTCTCTCTCTCTCTATCTCTCTCTCTGTCTCTCTGTCTCTCTCTCTCTCTGTCTCTCTGTCTCTCTGTCTCTCTCTCTGTCTGTCTCTCTCCTCTCTCTGTCTCTCTCTCTCTCTCTGTCTCTCTCTCTCTCTCTGTCTCTCTCTGTCTCTCTCTCCCTCTCTCTGTGTAACTCAACCCAGTGTAGTAGTATGGTATGTTCTTCGTCATCACTACTACTGTCATGCCAAACCAAGGAAGAAGAAGAGGAAGGAAAGGACGATGTTGTTGTCGCTGGAAAACCCGGACAACGTTTATATGCTTGAAATCCATTTTTTATTTTTATTTTTTGCAAGAAAAAAGTTGAGAAGGAAGTTTGAGGAATTTGAAAGAAATTAAGTGTAAAGCAATGTATTGTAATGTACAAATCCCCTGATAGGTGCCGAGCCACAAAACGTATTATCCTGGGATCATTAGTCTTCTATCTGAGAAGACGAGCGCTGCGTGTTACCATGGTTATCCTTCCCAACTCTGGTTAACATGATGAGGCTCTGTGGCTTTTAGTTAAGACTTGACTGGGGAGGAATCACGTGTCTCATTGTCATTTACATTGACGATGACCCTGGAAAGCTTTAGTCTATTATATATATATATCAGCACAGCACAAAGACCTGGGAGTTAGAGGGGTAACGGGGGAGGGTAGCGAGGGAAGATTGGGGAAGGTAGCGAGGGAGAATTGGGGAAGGTAGCGAGGGATGATTGGGGGGGAGGGTAGGGTGCTCAAAGAGACTATGCAATGGTGTTATCCAGCCTTCCATGTTTATTCGGGGTTGGTTTGTTGATATCTAAAGGCCAGTCCACAGTGGAGACCTGGGCAGTGTTCCAGACCTGTCTCCTATGTTACTGCACTACTGATGACCAGGGACTCATAGACAGTGATTGCCCTCTGTAGGGACTACGGTGCCACAGCGCAGCCAGGAGGTCACGGTAATTCCTAAAAAAACATGTGTGCCATCACCTTTTCTACCTACTAGCCAACCAACCAGCCACAGGGGACAGCTATAGGCAGGAGGTTAGATTTACTGCTGCTTCCATAGAGATGTTCTATCGCTGAGCGTTCTAGAGTTCTAGAGTTCTATCAGCTAGAAGTCTCTCCTTTTACTTCTATAGAGACGTTCTATCGCTGAGCGTTCTAGAGTTCTATCACTGAGAGTTCTAGAGTTCTATCAGCTAGAAGTCTCTCCTTTTACTTCCATAGAGACGTTCTATCGCTGAGCGTTCTATCAGCTAGAAGTCTCTCCTTTACTTATATAGAGACGTTCTATCGCTGAGCGTTCTAGAGTTCTATCACTGAGAGTTCTAGACGTTCTATCACTGAGAGTTCTATCAGCTAGAAGTCTCTCCTTTACTTCTATAGAGACGTTCTATCACTGAGAATTCTAGAGTTCTATCACTGAGAGTTCTAGAGTTCTATCAGCTAGAAGTCTCTCCTTTACTTCTATAGAGACGTTCTATCACTGAGAATTCTAGAATTCTCTCCTTTACTTCTATAGAGACGTTCTATCACTGAGAATTCTAGAATTCTCTCCTTTACTTCTATAGAGACGTTCTATCGCTGAGCGTTCTAGAGTTCTATCCTTTACTTCTATAGAGACATTCTATCACTGAGAATTCTAGAATTCTCTCCTTTATTTCTAAAGACATTCTATCACTGAGAATTGTATCAGCTAGAAGCCTCACACCTTGAGATGCAGAGTAGAATATTGGCCTGACCTGTAAACCTAATATGCACATTGCTTTGGGAGGCTGATTGATACGATGTACAGAGAGAGAAACCCCATGTCTATAATATGACTAATAATTAAAGACTTGACAGTTACAGGGACAGTGTTTTGGCGTTGTGTCTTCCTGACGGGGGGGGCGTTCAGGGTCTTCGGGGGGAAACTGCACTTTCTGAAGGACAATCCTTATTTTGGTAACACTGACGTAACGTTTAACCAAGGTAGAGACTCCAGCCTGCTCCTCCCACCGTCATCCCATGTCTCCTCCTCCCATCGTCGTCACCACGACGACCACGATGATGCTGGCGTTCTGTTGTCATTTGTTTTTATTTCATAATAATAATGATATATATTATTATTTTATTTTTTTTCTTCTTGGTTGAGGTTTTATTTTACTTTATTTTGGTGATTTATTTTTAGTGCTATTAAAGAGAATGTGTACCGAAGGTGTTTATTAGGTTGGTTGGTGGACGGTCTCCTGGGCTGAGCCGACCCGGCCGACCGAGCGCTAGACATATTGATAACTGTTTGTAAACATTCTGGCCGTAGTGTCGGAAACACAAAAGCTGTATAACTTGGGTGCAACCTCAATAAAAAGACTAACAGTGATTGTCGTCTGTTCATTTCTGGCCCCAAATAGAGCCCTACACCCTACACACTTGTTAGGGCGTGATGTCGTCTGTTCATTTCTGGCCCCAAATAGAGCCCTACACCCTACACACTTGTTAGGGGCGTGATGTCGTCTGTTCATTTCTGGCCCTATCCCCAAATAGAGCCCTACACCCTACACACTTGTTAGGGGCGGCAGGGTGTCAAAGGAATTGAACCATTCCTGTATGTGTTCATTAAACAATTCAATTAAAATCACTCTGTCTTGTTTCTAAGAATTTGTAAGATCCTTAATTGCATGAAATAGACAGACCAGTCTTATCAAAATTAGCCAATGGCATTTATTATCGAGAGCGCGCTGCTCATAGAGCCCTCTATAACAGTATATATATCAAATATGACGTCATAGGTTATAAAATGTCTCTCCTCCTCTCGACCAGGACAAAGCAGGTTCAAAGGTTAATTCCAACTCACTAGCGCATATACCTGACACACACTATAACTGGATTAACTCCTGAAGTCTCACTATAGTTTATTACCACTAAACAGACAGTTCCATCGCTGAGCGTTCTAGAGTTCTAGGTAAAACTGGTAAAACTAGGGACCCTGGGCCGATCCCTGACATTTGGTCTAGGTAAAACTGGTAAAACTAGGGACCCTGGGCCGATCCCTGACATTTGGTCTAGGTAAAACTGGTAAAACTAGGGACCCCGGGCCGATCCCTGACATTTGGTCTAGGTAAAACTAGGGACCCCGGGCCGATCCCTGACATTTGGTCTAGGTAAAACTAGGGACCCCGGGCCGATCCCTGACATTTGGTCTAGGTAAAACTAGGGACCCCGGGCCGATCCCTGACATTTGGTCTAGGTAAAACTAGGGAACCCGGGCCAATCCCTGACATTTGGTCTAGGTAAAACTAGGGAACCCGGGCCGATCCCTGACATTTGGTCTAGGTAAAACTAGGGAACCCGGGCCAATCCCTGACATTTGGTCTAGGTAAAACGGGTAAAACTAGGGACCCTGGGCCGATCCCTGACATTTGGTCTAGGTAAAACTAGGGACCCTGGGCCGATCCCTGACATTTGGTCTAGGTAAAACTAGGGACCCCGGGCCGATCCCTGACATTTGGTCTAGGTAAAACTGGTGACCAGTTTGTTCTCAAAGAGACTGTGCAGAAATCACTCCAGCATTTCCTGGTTGCTACGATGTCAGTATATGTGACAAGACAAGCAGTGTAGAGAATCATTATGTTGTGTTTTTAAAGCTGGTTTACAAAAACATTTTATTGAATGGGAAACAGAACTGCTCTACTGCTGCGTAGACTTGCTTTCAAGGACCGTGACAGATCCATAACTCATATTTCTATGTGAATTTGGTTGGGGCGTGACTGAGGGAACTCCCTGAACCACAAGATGGCGCTGTACAACAAGAGTCCAACCATAAAAGTGATGTTTATTTTTCACCTCCCGAACTCAGGAGGAAAATACACATTTTCATTAAATACAGTGGAACACAAGACAAAAGGCATCGGCTGCCACAGAGAGAACGGAGGAGGAGAAGAGGGACTGATGAAGTGGTGGGCGGGGGGGAGGGAGACGCTGCCCAGCCCAGCCAGTCGGACAGCATCATCAGGACTTCCTGTGAGGAGCAGAAACAGGAAGTTCCAGCTCAGTAAAACACAGATTAATTTAATTAAAACGTGATGAAGTAGATTCTTTGTTTTAGTGAATAAAAACAGACAGCGATTCAAACGACACCAATTGATGATGTCATTTCTGCTCGAGCCGACGTCTACAGCGTTCACAGTCAACGGGATTTCTGGGAAATGGCCCTTTTAAGAAAAAGTACATCACTGCGCACAGGTCATTCATCTGTGTTGGATTGATTTCCCTGCTGAAACGGTAATGACACGGGAGGCTAATTGATTTCTATACACACACTCACACAGGGACAGTCTCAAACGGTTTCTCTCTGCCACCCCCCCCTCTTCCAGCAAGGGGGAACATCCCATCCCCCATAGGAGGCGTGTCACTAAATGACCAATAGGGGGCGCTGTGTTGAAGCCACCAGGCCTCCATAGGGGGCGTGTCACCAAATGACCTATAGGGGGCGCTGTGTTGAAGCCACCAGGCCTCCATAGGGGGCGTGTCACTAAATGACCAATAGGGGGCGCTGTGTTGAAGCCACCAGGCCTCCATAGGGGGCGTGTCACTAAACGACCAATAGGGGGCGCTGTGTTGAAGCCACCAGGCCTCCATAGGGGCGTGTCACTAAACGACCAATAGGGGGCGCTGTGTTGAAGCCACCGGGCCTCCATAGGGGGCGTGTCACTAAACGACCAATAGGGGGCGCTGTGTTGAAGCCACCAGGCCTCCATAGGGGGCATGTCACTAAATGACCAATAGGGGGCGCTGTGTTGAAGCCACCAGGCCTCCATAGGGGGCGTGTCACTAAATGACCAATAGGGGGCGCTGTGTTGAAGCCACCAGGCCTCCATAGGGGGCGTGTCACTAAATGACCAATAGGGGGCGCTGTGTTGAAGCCACCAGGCCTCCATAGGGGGCGTGTCACTAAACGACCAATAGGGGGCGCTGTGTTGAAGCCACCGGGCTCCATCTTGGCTCCTCCCCCCCGTTGTAAACAACACTTTAGGACGTTATAGAAATTAATTTACTAAAATGTCCCCGACATGTTTATTGAATTACAGACAGATTTTACATCCGCTAAACAAATTAAAAATATTTTCCTTAACGTATATATATATATATATTTTAAGTACTAATGTTACTGTCCTCACTACAACAAAAACGTTTAAATTAAATACTGTTGTAATTGTACAATTACAAAGGACAGATTTTTCCTGAGTGTCTTAAGGGGAAGGGGGCGTGGGGGAAGGGGGCGTGGGGGAAGGGGGCGTGGGGGGAAGGGGGCGTGGGGGAAGGGGGCGTGGGGGGAAGTGGGGTGGGGGGAAGTGGGCGTGGGGGAAGGGGGCGGGGGGGAAGTGGGCGTGGGGGAAGGGGGCGGGGGGGAAGGGGCGGGGGGAAGGGGGCGGGGGGGAAGGGGCGTGGGGGAAGTGGGGGAAGTGGGGGGAAGGGGAAGTGGGGGAAGGGGGCGTGGGGGAAGTGGGCGTGGGGGGAAGGGGGCGGGGGGAAGGGGGCGTGGGGGGAAGGGGGGCGGGGGGGGAAGGGGCGCGGGGGGAAGTGGGGGTGGGGGGGAAGGGGGCGTGGGGGAAGTGGGGCGTGGGGGAAGTGGGGCGGGGGGGAAGTGGGCGTGGGGGGGAAGGGGGCGTGGGGGAAGGGGGCGTGGGGGAAGGGGAAGTGGGCGTGGGGGGTGGGGGAAGGGGGCGTGGGGGAAGGGGGCGGGGGGGTGGGGGAAGGGGGGCGTGGGGGAAGTGGGCGTGGGGGAAGGGGGCGTGGGGGAAGGGGGCGTGGGGGAAGTGGGCGTGGGGGGAAGGGGGCGGGGGGGAAGGGGGCGTGGGGGAAGGGGAAGTGGGCGTGGGGGGTGGGGGGAAGGGGGCGGGGGAAGGGGGCGTGGGGGGTGGGGGAAGGGGGCGTGGGGGGAAGTGGGCGTGGGGGAAGGGGGCGTGGGGGAAGTGGGCGTGGGGGAAGGGGCGGGGGGGGAAGGGGGCGTGGGGGAAGGGGGCGTGGGGGAAGGGGGCGTGGGGGAAGGGGGCGTGGACACTCACTGGGGGTGTTAGTAGTTCCTGGTTCATTGTTATTCATACACGTCCTTCTTGTCAGCGATGTACTGGACGATATCCTGAGGAGACATCAGCTTCTCTGCCTCCACATCCGGGATCTCAAACCCTGCAGCAGGAACACGTTAAAACACACACACACACACACACACACACACACACACACACACACACACACACACACACACACACACACACGGCTTAATACACACACACACACACATTAGGCTTAACACACACACACACGGCTTAATACACACACACACACACACATTAGGCTTAACACACATACACACACATTCGTTAACACAGTGGTATTAACCACAGTTGTATGTAGGAAGTGGAAAGGGTTAGTTAATCCTAGTAACTAAGTTATCGACATGAAAATATAATGACTAGTCTGGAACATTCCTATTTAAATCAACGAATGGACCAGCAGGGAGACAGACCGACAGGGAGGGAGAGACAGACAGACAGGGGGAGAGAGACAGACAGACAGGGAGAGAGAGACAGACCGACAGGGAGGGAGAGACAGACCGACAGGGAGGGAGAGACAGACCGACAGGGAGGGAGAGACAGACCGACAGGGAGGGAGAGACAGACCGACAGGGAGGGAGAGACAGACCGACAGGGAGGGAGAGACAGACCGACAGGGAGGGAGAGACAGACCGACAGGGAGGGAGAGACAGGGAGGGAGAGACAGACCGACAGTCAAACAGAGACAGGGAGGGAGAGACAGACCGACAGGGAGGGAGAGACAGTCAAACAGAGACAGGGAGGGAGAGACAGACCGACAGGGAGGGAGAGACAGACCGACAGAGAGGGAGAGACAGACCGACAGAGAGGGAGAGACAGACCGACAGGGAGGGAGAGACAGACCGACAGAGAGGGAGAGACAGACCGACAGTTAAACAGAGACAGGGAGGGAGAGACAGACCGACAGGGAGGGAGAAACAGACCGACAGAGAGGGAGAGACAGACCGACGGGGAGGGAGAGACAGACCGACGGGGAGGGAGAGACAGACCGACAGGGAGGGAGAGACAGACCGACAGGGGGAGAGAGACAGACCGACAGGGAGGGAGAGACAGACCGACAGGGAGGAGAGAGAGACAGACCGACAGGGAGGGAGAAACAGACCGACAGAGAGGGAGAGACAGACCGACAGAGAGGGGAGAGACAGACCGACGGGGAGGGAGAGACAGACCGACAGTCAAACAGAGAGACAGGGAGGGAGAGACAGTAGATACAGGGAGCCAGACTCACCAAACTCATCCTCCATGGCCATAATGATCTCTACCTGGTCCAAGCTGTCTAACCCCAGGTCCTTCAGGAAGTGGGACGACGTCACCAGCTGAGGATACAGATCAATCAGAGGAGATCAGGACAGACAGAGACATCCTAGATCTGCAGTCCTACTCTGACATAAACTACATAACCAGTCCTACTCTGAGATACATAACCAGTCCTACTCTGAGATACATAACCAGTCCTACTCTGAGATACATAACCAGTCCTACTCTGAGATACACTACATAACCAAAAGTATGTGGACACCTACTCATCCAAAATCATGGGTGTCCACATACTTTTGTATTTATACAACGGGTGGCTATAATCTATGTTGATAAAACTGCCCATTTACTCTGTTCCATCTGACTGCGCAGTCCACTGTCTCATCAGCCCAGCCAGGCAATTTATAAAATATTCAATGTAAAAAAACAGAACAAAAAGACTGAACGAACTGGGTCGCGTCTCTGGCAACCGAACCGATCGAACGAACAACCAGCCAGCTTGGGTAGCAAACTTAGATTAGTGTCGGGACTATATCTTGTTGGCAGGAGGAAATTGTATGAATAAATGTATAATATAAATATATGCCATTTTAGCTGACGCTTTTATCCAAAGCGACTTACAGTCATGTGTGCATACATTCTACGTATGGGTGGTCCCGGGAATCGAACCCACTACCCTGGCGTTACAAGCGCCATGCTCTACCAACTGAGCTACAGAAGGACCATCCATGTATGAAAGATAAGGAGTGTTGATGTCAAACTGATCCTAGATATGTGGAGAATAAATCCACTAGACAAACAGAACCACGAGGAAGCGAATGGGAACGAAACAGGAGAGGATGTGTCCAATAGAAACTCTCTCTTGTTGTCATTGCAAAAACGTAAAACCGTCTGGACTAACGACTCAGTATTCCTACTCTCGAAAACGAGCCGTGGCGCCTCGGGTCTGTCCTTACCTTCTCTGGGTTGATCTTGTCATAGAGCTTGAGGACGTACATCACTCGTTCTTTAATGCTTTCAATGGTGAGGGGAGGCAGGTCTCCATACTGTCGACAGAACACTCCCACTGAGCTGAGATCTAGAGAGAAGAAGGAGGAGGACAGGAAGGAAGAAAGGATGGGTTCAGAGGTCATTCACTTATCGATGCCAGCTTGACTTACAACACTTCTGCACAATGCACCCATTTGACAAATCAAGCAGTTTAGTTCAAGCCTAGATAATAGCTAGCGAATATTAGATGTGCACTAAATACAATGCAGTAGACAAGTCATGCGTGCGTCACATCCTGTCACAACAACCTCAGGTATTGATAATAAATAACACATTTGCTTTAGAGTAAATTAAAATGTGTCAAATCGACTGTCATCTAGTATACACTATATAACATGCTAGTAAGCTATGCTAACAGTACTTAATTGTACGACAGTTTGAACATAAAGTTTAATTCAAATTGTACTCAACTAAACTAGCCAAGTATCAAACGATTACAGGATAAATTAGCTTAGCTTTGCTGCTAACACAATGAGACACAGTCGGTGGTTGTGTAACATAAATGCATGTATCCATTCAAACTTCACATTTTCACAGAGTCGCTTTCGTTGAATTAGTAAAACGGTCCCGGTTTTAAAGAGTTTGGCTTTGCAAAGTGACCGGTTGGCACTTAGTTACAGATTTTAGTTTGGAAAGACACTGGTAGGTCAATGTACAATCCATCACTACTAGGCCACAGCAGCGACTAAACGGTCTCCATGTTATTCAAGACAAACCCGTGTTTGTTCGGTCCACCGGGTCCGCTGACTGCTGGCAATGAAGGACAACGGTCGGGGGTTGAATAGGACCGGGACAGCTGCGGCTCTCACGGCAATGTTACCCGACGAGAGTCTCACGGAAGACCGGGGGAGCTGGCGGACACACTGCGCTAGGAGGACACGGGACGCCATGGTTTTTGGAAGATCAATCCCAGGGTGCAAAGCAACACACGCGTTTTGGAAGACAAGTTGGTTTCCACTAGATAGCACAGCCACAAAGTCAAAGGGAAAAGGAGGTCAAATGTGCGCAGGCGCACTAGTTATTATTTTAAAAAAAATAACGCCGATATTTAATATGATTTTTCTTTATTAAGCTATAACGTAATTATAATGCTTTCCGGTACGTTTTCTTATTTCATTAAATTGGAATAATGTAATAATTGTGACTTTGTTTGAAAATTTGTCGCATCGTCGGGAAGCGGATCAAGGGTATTACGTTCTGTACGTAAGACATGACTAATCAACAGAACCAAAACAAACACAACAATTATATTAAACAATTATATATTATATTATTATTTCGTCGATCATTAACAAATTATGTTAATTCTTTAACACACATATTTAAAAGAAAAAAAAATTAGTTGAATATTACTTATTATTTGTGACCGGAAGAGGTTTTCCATCATCATCGATGTTTCATTGCTCTGCTAGTCTGGTCTGAAGGGAGAGGCTGACAGCAGAGTAAAACCACATCAACTCGTTTTCTGTACATTTTTAAAAACAGAAATCATTACAACCATGGAATTGTGTGAGATACTGTACAACAAGGCGGAATACATTGAAACGGTAATCACAAGCTTGTAATTCGGTGTTTATTTGACAAGATAACGTTAACGATTAGCAAGTTAGCGTTTAGCTCATTGTATACAAACCATTATGAGCACCTTCCTAATATTGAGTTGTATCTCCTTTTTGCCCCTCCTAACTATAAGTGCTGTACATATGAATTTGTATATATATATATATATATATATATATATATATTGGTATTTACACTGAGGATACCAAACATTATGAGCACCTTCCTAATATTGAGTTGTACCTCCTTTTGCCCTCATACCAGCCTTAATTCGTCAGGGTTATCGACTACAAGGTGTAGAAAGCATCCCAACAGGGATGCTGGCCCATGTTGACTACAAGGTGTAGAAAGCGTCCCAACAGGGATGCTGGTCCATGTTGACTCTACAAGGTGTAGAAAGCGTCCCAACAGGGATGCTGGTCCATGTTGACTCTACAAGGTGTAGAAAGCGTCCCAACAGGGATGCTGGCCCATGTTGACTCTACAAGGTGTAGAAAGCGTCCCAACAGGGATGCTGGTCCATGTTGACTCTAGCGTCCCAAAGGGATGCTGGCCCAGAAAGCGTCCCAACAGGGATGCTGGTCCATGTTGACTCTACAAGGTGTAGAAAGCGTCCCAACAGGGATGCTGGTCCATGTTGACTACAAGGTGTAGAAAGCGTCCCAACAGGGATGCTGGTCCATGTTGACTGCTACAAGGTGCTGGTCCATGTTGAAAGCGTCCCAACAGGGATGCTGGTCCATGTTGACAATGCATCCCACAGTGCTGTGTCCAGAAAGCGTCCCAACAGGGATGTCCATGTTTAGGACAAGGTGTAGAAAGCGTCCCAACAGGGATGCTGGTCCATGTTGACTACAACCCCAGCAGCCAACAGGGATGCTGGTTCCATGTTGATACAAACCGGTGCGCCTGGCATCCCAACAGGGATGCTGGTCCATGTTGACTTCAAGGTATAGAAAGCATGCCCAACAGGGATGCTGGTCCTTGTTTAACCTACAAGGTGTAGAAACTGCCCCAACAGGGATGCTGGTCCATGTGACATCAATAAGGTGATCATAGCTCCCAACAGGGATGCTGGTCCATGTTGACTCAAGGTGTGGAAAGCTGGAAGGGAAAGCGTCCCAACAGGGATGTTTTTGTTGACTACTATCCCAACAGGGTGTCAGAAACATGTCCCAACAGTACTGTGCTGGTCCAATGATCAGCATGTTGTCCAATGCTTCCCTGTCAGTTAGTGTCCAGTTGGCTGGATGTCCTTTAGGTGGTGGACCGTTCTTATACACACAGGGAAACGGTTGAGCGTGATAAACCCCAGCAGCGTTGCAGTTCTGTACAAACCGGTGCGCCTGGCACCTACTACCAAACCCCGATCTAAGGCACTTCAATATATTTTGTCTTGCCCATTCAGCCTGTGAATGGTCAGTAAACAGTCTATGCCTCCTTGTTTAACCCGTCAGCATGTCTCTTCATCTACACTGATTGAAGTGGATTTAACAAAGTGACATCTGAGATCAGTAGGTTATCAACTGGATTCAGCATGTCCTCTCTCCCTGTCAGTTAGCATCTAGCGGTGGTCAGTAAACCTGTATCTGAGTCAGTACTGTTTATACCAACTGATCAGCATGTCCTCTCTCCCTGTCAGTTAGCATCTAGCGGTGGTCTGTAAACCTGTATCTGAGTCAGTACTGTTTATACCAACTGATCAGCATGTCCTCTCTCCCTGTCAGTTAGCATCTAGCGGTGGTCTGTAAACCTGTATCTGAGTCAGTACAGTTTATACCAACTGATCAGCATGTCCTCTCTCCCTGTCAGTTAGCATCTAGCGGTGGTCTGTAAACCTGTATCTGAGTCAGAACTGTTTATACCAACTGATCAGCATGTCCTCTCTCCCTGTCAGTTAGCATCTAGCGGTGGTCTGTAAACCTGTATCTGAGTCAGTACTGTTTATACCAACTGATCAGCATGTCCTCTCTCCCTGTCAGTTAGCATCTAGCGGTGGTCTGTAAACCTGTATCTGAGTCAGTACTGTTTATACCAACTGATCAGCATGTCCTCTCTCCCTGTCAGTTAGCATCTAGCGGTGGTCTGTAAACCTGTATCTGAGTCAGAACTGTTTATACCAACTGATCAGCATGTCCTCTCTCCCTGTCAGTTAGCATCTAGCGGTGGTCTGTAAACCTGTATCTGAGTCAGTACTGTTTATACCAACTGATCAGCATGTCCTCTCTCCCTGTCAGTTAGCATCTAGCGGTGGTCTGTAAACCTGTATCTGAGTCAGTACTGTTTATACCAACTGATCAGCATGTCAGCTCTCCCTGTCAGTTAGCATCTAGCGGTGGTCTGTAAACCTGTATCTGAGTCAGTACTGTTTATACCAACTGATCAGCATGTCCTCTCTCCCTGTCAGTTAGCATCTAGCGGTATACAGTAAAAGTCTGAGTAATACCTGCATGTCTCCTCTCCCTGTCAGCAGTTTATACCAACTGATCAGCATGTCCTCTCTCCCTGTCAGTTAGCATCTGGTAACAAAGTGATCTGAGTCGGTACTGTTTATACAACTGATCAGCATGTCCTCTGCCCTGTCAGGCATCTAGCGGTGGTCTGTAAACCTGTATCAGTCAGAACTGTTTCTACCAAGATGGGCCAGTTGGGGCTTTAGCATTACGGTGGTCTACACCGGTCCTTCTCACTGTCAGGCGTCTGTAACAGATGGGCAGTCGGTGTTGGGGCTTTACATTACTACACCGGTATTACACCATGAGATGGGCCAGTTGGGGCTTTACATTACTACTATACAGGTAATAAACCATGACTCTCCCTCCCTGTCTCCCAGTCCCTCCCTCCCTCCCTCCCTCCCTACCTCCCTCCCTCCCTCCCTCCCTCCCTGTCTGTCTGTCTGTCTGTCTGTCTGTCTCTGTCTGTCTGTCTGTCTGTCTCCCTCCCCCTCCCTCCCTCCCTCCCTCCCTCCCTCCCTCCCTCCCTGTCTCCTCCAGACTATAGTAATGAATGACTGTATAATCCGTGGAGACCTGGCCAATGTCAGGGTGGGGAGGCACTGTGTTGTGAAGAGCCGGAGTGTCATTCGGCCGCCGTTCAAAAAATTCAGCAAAGGGTGAGTTCTGCTCAACCTCTTCTAGACCAGGGGTCTCAGCCTTCTAGACCAGGGGTCTCCTCTTCTAGACCAGGGTCTCCTCTTCTCTCCTCTTCTAGACCAGGGGTCTCCTCTTCTAGACCAGGGGTCTCCAACCTCTTCTAGACCAGGGTCTCCTCTTCTAGACCAGGGTCTCCTCTTCTAGACCAGGGTCTCCTCTTCTAGACCAGGGGTCTAGACCCTCCTCTTCTAGACCAGGGGTCTCCAACCTCTTCTAGACCACTTCAGACCAGGGGTCTCCTCTTCTAGACCAGGGTCTCCAACCTCTTCTAGACCAGGGTCTCCAACCTCTTCTAGACCAGGGGTCTAGACCAGGGTCTCCTCTTCTAGACCAGGGGTCTCCTCTTCTAGACCAGGGGTCTCCTCTTCTAGACCAGGGTCTCCTCTTCTAGACCAGGGGTCTCCAACCTCTTCTAGACCAGGGGTCTCCTCTTCTAGACCAGGGTCTCCTCTTCTAGACCAGGGGTCTCCAACCTCTTCTAGACCAGGGGTCTCCTCTTCTAGACCAGGGGTCTCCTCTTCTAGACCAGGGTCTCCTCTTCTAGACCAGGGGTCTCCTCTTCTAGACCAGGGGTCTCCAACCTCTTCTAGACCAGGGGTCTCCTCTTCTAGACCAGGGGTCTCCAACCTCTTCTAGACCAGGGGTCTCCTCTTCAACCAGGGGTCTCCAACCTCTTCTAGACCAGGGGTCTCCTCTTCTAGACCAGGGGTCTCCTCTTCTAGACCAGGGGTCTCCTCTTCTAGACCAGGGGTCTCCAACCTCTTCTAGACCAGGGGTCTCCTCTTCTAGACCAGGGGTCTCCTCTTCTAGACCAGGGTCTCCAACCTCTTCTAGACCAGGGGTCTCCAACCTCTTCTAGACCAGGGGTCTCCAACCTCTTCTAGACCAGGGGTCTCCTCTTCTAGACCAGGGTCTCTCCTCTTCTAGACCAGGGGTCTCCTCTTCTAGACCAGGGGTCTCCTCTTCTAGACCAGGGGTCTCCTCTTCTAGACCAGGGGTCTCCAACCTCTTCTAGACCAGGGGTCTCCCTCTTCTAGACCAGGGGTCTCCTCTTCTAGACCAGGGGTCTCCTCTTCTAGACCAGGGGTCTCCTCTTCTAGACCAGGGGTCTCCATCCTCTTCTAGACCAGGGGTCTCCTCTTCTAGACCAGGGGTCTCCTCTTCTAGACCAGGGGTCTCCTCTTCTAGACCAGGGTCTCCTCTTCTAGACCAGGGGTCTCCAACCTCTTCTAGACCAGGGGTCTCCAACCTCTTCTAGACCAGGGTCTCTCTTCAACCAGGGTCTCCAACCTTCTAGACCAGGGGTCTCTAGACCTCTTTCTAGACCAGGGGTCTCTCTTCCAACCAGGGGTCTCCAGACCAGGGTCTCCTTCTAGACCAGGGGTCTCCAACCTCTTCTAGACCAGGGGTCTCCTCTTCTAGACCACCTCTTCTAGACCAGGGGTCTCCTCTTCTAGACCAGGGTCTCCTCTTCTAGACCAGGGGTCTCCAGACCAGGGGTCTCCTCTTCTAGACCAGGGGTCTCCTCTTCTAGACCAGGGGTCTCCTCTTCTAGACCAGGGTCTCCTCTTCTAGACCAGGGGTCTCCAACCTCTTCTAGACCAGGGGTCTCCTCTTCTAGACCAGGGGTCTCTAGACCAGGGGTCTCCAGACCTCTTCTAGACCAGGGGACTCCTCTTCTAGACCATCCTCTTCTAGACCAGGGGTCTCCTCTTCTAGACCAGGGGTCTCCTCTTCTAGACCAGGGGTCTCCTCTTCTAGACCAGGGGTCTCCATCCTCTTCTAGACCAGGGGTCTCCTCTTCTAGACCAGGGTCTCTCCTCTTCTAGACCAGGGGTCTCCAACCTCTTCTAGACCAGGGGACTCCTCTTCTAGACCAGGGGTCTCCAACCTCTTCTAGACCAGGGGACTCCTCTTCTAGACCAGGGGTCTCCAACCTCTTCTAGACCAGGGGTCTCCAACCTTTTCTAGACCAGGGGACTCCTCTTCTAGACCAGGGGACTCCTCTTCTAGACCAGGGGTCTCCAACCTCTTCTAGACCAGGGGTCTCCAACCTTTTCTAGACCAGGGGTCTCCAACCTTTTCTAGACCAGGGGTCTCCAACCTCTTCTAGACCAGGGGTCTCCAACCTCTTCTAGACCAGGGTCTCCAACCTTTTCTAGACCAGGGGTCTCTTTTCTAACCCTCCAACCTCTTCTAGACCAGGGGTCTCCAACCTTTTCTAGACCAGGGTCTCCAACCTTTTCTAGACCAGGGGTCTCCAACCTCTTCTAGACCAGGGTCTCCAACCTTTTCTAGACCAGGGTCTCCAACCTCTTCTAGACCAGGGGTCTCCAACCTTTCTAGACCAGGGGTCTCCAACCTTTTCTAGACCAGGGTCTCCAACCTTTTCTAGAACCTCCAACCTTTTCTAGACCAGGGGTCTCCAACCTTTTCTAGACCAGGGGTC